>NC_040236.1:28141618-28455950 GCF_001444195.1 Xiphophorus couchianus
CCCTCCATATTCTCCCAGCTCATCTCTCACCCATCAATCCCCCCCCTGGTCGACCCTGCACCCTGACCTTCGCGCTGCAGCTGTGACCGGCGGTTCAGGAGGTTAAGGCAAAGGTTGAGTGTCACACCCACAGGGTCACAGCGATGCTTGGCTGTTGTGTCAGGCACTGAATTGAAGCTTCGGAGTGGCAGACGAGGCGGCGGGGCCTCTGACGCCCCGACTGTTGCCTGAGCTTGCCCTTTCCTGAGCGGAGGTCAGCGCAGTGGGCCTTTCCTCCCTCTCATCCCATACCTCCAGGTCACCAACGCTATTGTTGTAATGGCTGCCATTAGAGTGCATGATGCAATTATCATTCAATTTTATGTTGCCACTCTCCGAGATCTATGTTAAGCTCTTTAGTTCATCAAAGGTTGGTGGAAAACATGGCTGCTGTAACCTCTGGGTGACTCTCGAGTCAAAGGCGAAACAATAACGACAAAAATGGCCTTTTGAGGGAAACATTTTACAAGTTTAAAGTGAGAAGTGAAGGAAAACTGAAGTATCATGTCATAAGAGGTGCACGGAAAATTTTCAATCAATCCAAATAATTAGGTTAAGTTATTACAAAAATATATTTTTAAAATTAAAAACATGTTTTCTGTTTTATCAGATCATTGAAGGATTGTTTATATTAAAGCCTAAGATACAAAATAATCTTAAAAGTATATAAACTTCTTTTTTTACTTACAGTATTGTGCAAAGGTAGCTTTCCACATTTTGTCATGTTCATGACATCCTTAAACTTCCCTAATATTGTTTAAATTTCATGAGATCAAAACAAATATAGTGTATAAATGCATATTATGTAGCTCTAATATGTTCGTTGACTTCACGACAGACACACTCTGGGTCACTGTATTTATTTTAACAAGAAAGAAAATGAAGTTGGTGGCTATTGTCAGTAAATATATAAACAAATTTTGACAAAATTCACATCTATAATTTTGCTAAAATTAAACCCTGCCACATATAAATGAGAGTTTAAAATATTACATGATTTTTAAAATAGAAACCTGAAAAGTGTGGACATACTTTGGCAGTGTTCATCTTCCCAAAACTTCTCCAGTACAAACAGCAGGTTTTGCCTAATTTGAGTTCATTAATGTTTAATTGAAAGAAAAAAGTTGGTTAGAGAGCATTAAAGAAAACGCAGCATCATGAAGACAAAGCGACACAGCAGACACATCAGGGATAATCGCAGTTGAAGAGCGCCTATGATAAAAATTAAAGGAGTACATAATATTCTTTTCAACTCTCTTTCATTCAAAGCATGTTTAAATCAACATGTGACATGGTCACTTTAAACTGCAAACAAAATAAAAGAAATAATCAAATAATGGACTTCATTGAAAAAGTGATCAGACTCAGTTGTACACTGTTGTTATTGCTAATCTTGTTTTTTATATGTTGTTTTCAACACTTTATATCTGGTTCACATACCAGGTATAAAGATATGTGAACCTTTATACCTGTTGCTGCTGTCACACCTGAATGTTCTCCTTTGACAATAAAAGCTGTTTCTATTCTATGCTAGTTCAGCATAAAAAGTTTACTTTTTATGATTTATATTTAAAGCCAGCACACAGTGAACTCCTAAATGAAGAGAAAAATGTAGAAATAATTTCAGCCTCAATTTTAATGTCTCCTTGAAGGTTTGCACTCACTGGGTTGTAGTTGATGCATTTAAAAATACGTTTATTTTTATTTAAACTGCCTTGTGTTTAGTAAAGACCCGAATGAAGGCCACAGACTGAAACACATTGCTCCAACAATAAAGTTGTCTCCTAGTCTTCATTTTAATAAGCAAGCATCTATATGAATCTGCTCTGTTTTCTTTTGAGCTCCATATTTCAGGATATTTTTCACTCCCCCCTCACAGCACAGCAGAGTTTTATAAAGCCTGGGAAAAATACCCACACCATTATTAGATAACGGCAGTGGCTGTCAATCAGTGTGGGGGTGGACGCCTGCAGACACGAACACACTGAGGAGGAGGAGGTGAGTCGAAGGGGGCGACCTTTGGGTTTCAGGTCAACTCATTTGCTCTCTGCATTTATCCCTTATTTTAATAAGTCGTCCCGCTGTAAGCTGTATCAAGAGATCACCGCCTGAAAGCGTCCTCTCTCCAAGCCATTAGCTCACCTGTCACAGCCACTCTATATCCCCGCTCATCCCCTCCTCTGCTCTTTATCCATCCACTCTGCGCTGCCGCCATGACCCGATCGCCCCGCTCTTAGGAGCTTTCCGACACAAGTCAACCCAAGCAGAGGTCAGGAGGGTGGAGAGGGGTGCAAGAGGCACAAAAACAAAAAAAAAAGCACACATACACACACACCAAAAAAAGGCTTTGACCTCAATCAAATGGCCGGGCACATCCGCTTTGTGCTCTCGCCCACTCAGATAATGAGAGCAAACAGCTCAGACCGGATGGACATGGGGAGCGGAGGATAAAGAGTAAAACCATGTTGCATGTAAGTCCATGTAAGGTGATTTCCATGCTTACTGCAGGATGGTATGTATGCGTGACATTTGACTGAGAAAGTTGCTTGATGATCAAAACTCATCAGCTTGATGAAAGATTGAGAGAGAGGGAGGAAAAAAAGCGATTTTAATCTAGGAAAGTGACAATCAGCAAAGCAGCTCGGCAGCAAGCCAACACAGATGCTTAAAGAAATGTGTATGCTGGGAATAAAATTGTTTTTGACATTAGATCATGTTTCAATATTAGATTAAATAAAGTCCTGAGCAGGTTGGAGCTCGCTTCACATCCAGGATTAGGGAGAAAACACTGTTTAAAAACCTCTAAGAGTTGAAGGGTGAATTAAATTAAAATATTGGACAATATGAAAAAGAAAGTAGGAAATTAAATTAGAAAATCCCCCACAGAGCATAATGCTGCCACCTCCATGTTTCACTGTGAGGATGGTGTCTTTAGGGTGGTAGTTTTCCACAAATACTAAAATTTTTCATGTTGGCAAAAAGCTTAAATATTTTAATTTAAACTGTAAACAGTACATTCCATTGCTTTCTTTCGACAATGGCTTGCTTTAGACCCCTCACATTAAGGCAGGGCCAGTCCAACCCTTTTTGGGGTTCTAAGCAGATTTTCATTCGGAGTCCCCCAATACCAACTTCCCTATGACTGTAACATGTCTACTGTCTTAGTGTTGTTTGTAATTAGCTTACATCACACTGGTGTTGTTATGGCTAATGATTTTAACCTCAAAGGAGGAGTAAACCCAAAAAACAAAAAATTGGATTCTGAAATGCAAAGTGGTATTTAAGTGTGCCATTTTATTTTAACTATTTGAAAGTAACATCAGCTGGAACAACCCTAAATTTACAGTAAACAAGTTAACAAGTGGGAAACATTGTCCATCAGGGATGTCATTTTATCCAGAGTTCTTCTGTCTTTAACCACCTGTACTGAGTTGGAGGGAATCCTAGGACAGAGCTGGACTTTCTGATTAACTTACCTAACCACTTCCTTTCAGCTGGAGATAAGCTGCTGTAGAGCGGCTTATCTCCAACAGAAAACACCAAAAAAAAGATGGCTGATGCCTTCAGAAGCGTTCAAAGTACTCCAAAAGAACTCCTCAGCAGGTCGAGTCTGCGCTGACCTTTCCTGTAAAGAGAATCGGTGTTATGAGTTCAGTCCAGTTTACTGTTTGTTCATCTGAACCCCCAGTAGAGGTGGCAGAATACGCAGAAATTGTGCTCAAGTAAAAGTAGCAATAAGTCAAAAGTAAAAAGTAGCCATCAAGAGTAAAAAAGTATTTGGTAAAATGTCCACTGAAGTACTGAGTAACTGATCAAAACAATATTTAAGATATAAAAATTATATAATCAGATGGACCAAAGTATAAACTTATGTGGAAATGTTGGTATTTTAAGGACCAAAATGAAAATAGTTACTAAAAACAGCAGGTGTGTGTCTGTATCTGGTGAATTTTTGGGTAAAGTATCAAGAAATTTTACTCAAATTAGAGAAGCGATACTTTACAATAAAGTTACTCGAGTAAAAGTACAGAGCACAATGCAGTATAAATACTCCTAAAAGTTTTTTGTTTTTTTGAAAGTGAATGTAATTGAATAAATGTTTATTATTATTAGATTATTTCAGACCTTTGTAGTAACAAAACAAGCAAGTGGAAATACAACAAAGCAAGATCAACTAAATAAATAACCTAAATTAATAAACCCTCTGCTAGTTATTCATCAGTTCCTTATCTGAAAAGGACAGAGGTAAACTTTTATAAAATCCAGCCCCTTTTTCCCTCTTAACTTCTTTCATCTACTCAAACAAAATGCCAGTTAAAACAATAACAATTAACAACCAATTAATTACATAGCACATTACATAACAGTAGTAATTCTAATTAACATTCAATTCTAGTCCTCATTCCTATACTAATCAAAAGCCAACCTTTTATACATTATTTTAAACTGTTTTAAGTTGGGTAATATCTTAAACAAGTACCTAGTAACTTGTTACTACTCAACTCTGACACCCAGATAATAATAATAACAGATTCCCTCATTCTTTGCATAATGTGTTCTCATTGGCTTTACACAGTTTGACCTACATTCAAACGCTGCTGAAGTTAAATAACCTCCTGACCGGGTTCTCTTGTGATAACAAAGCCACGCTTCTGTTTGCCGGTTAGGGAGATAAACTTACAGAAGATCCCAACAACCGTAGAAAGGAAGACCTAATGAGGTCACTCATCTCAGCGTGAGAGCAGTAGATTACAGAGAGGAGGTGTTCAGAACGGGGAAAGACGGCAGGAGGAGGGGCCTCGACCTAATTCTGTTAGAGCATTTGAGTCTTGTTCACTGAGCTGATTAGGTTAATTGTCTGTCATCCTAAGCATCTTATGTGACCTAGAGGCAATGTCTGGTGTAACAAAGGCCACACACTGGGAGCAACAGATTGGATGCAGATTTACAGGAGAGAAGAGAGAGGCTGATTAGGAACAGAGGGAAACCGTTTGGGTGGTGCAGACAGTTAAGTCCTTGTCTGAAAATGTCAGTGGGAGAAAGGTTTACCTTCAACAGGAAACATTGGAAACTTGTGATTAGTAACTGTTTCAACAACTCTGATGAACCTGCCAGATAATTACTTTCTATGTAGCGTTTTTTTGGAACATAAATCTCTTTGACTTTCAGTGAAAATGACCCATGCAATCAGAGTTTTATTTTTAAATCTGTTTCCATATGTTTTGTTGAGTGAATGACAGCTTTGAAGGTAATGGGTGTCATAAAGATGATATATTGTTTCAGGGGTTACGTGATGATATGAGCACAAAGTCTAAGATGAGAGCTGCCCCATGCAATCGCACACAAACATAAAAAAAAAACCTTAAATCAGTCCGATCACACTCAGTCTTTGATATTCTGAGCTTAACTGTAACATGTCAGCAATGGAAGAAAGAAAATAAAATAGAGGAACGCACATCTATTCTTACAACCTTGCATAAACTACATCCAAGATGACAGAAATACAAATACTCTTTATTGTCCTTTTGTGGAAAAAAATTCAGTCTGTAGAAAAATTTAGGAAAAGGTGAAAACACAAAAAGATGGGGCTCCAATGTAATCTTAGTTCCAAATGTTAAAATGAATGCAAAAACTTTGGTAATAAATGGGAAACTATTTATCTTTTTAAACAATTACCCTAAAAATGGAAAAGTGTCCATTTGCATCAACCAACTATGTTTGCAGGACAGATTTGGTATTTCTCCAATTGAGGTTGGGGGACCGCCTAAAGTCATCCAGAGGGTCATGAATAGCCCACAAACCACACTTTGGATACTTCTGACTTAGGGGTCTAGCTTGTAAACCCTAATAAAACACCTTCAATTTGTATTTGTGGGCATAATATGATAAAATGTTTAATCAGTTCAGGGATGTGAAAACCTTTACAGCTATTTTCAATCAGAAATCTCATCAGCACAGCAGAGACATCCAGGAAAAGTTCTGCTGCTACTGTAAACAACTCAATCGACTCCTCAGCAAACAGTGGAGACAAGAGATCTGGTTTGAATGACAATGGAAAGGGAAGTTTCCCACCAACGTCCCTGCAGGTTTGAGTATTAGAGAACGGCAAATATTGATTGGACATCACGTGTTGCTGTGGAGTCACCCCAGCAGATGTTTTTCCTTGCCTGGTTCCACTGCCTTGTTTATTTTAGATTGCTCCGCCATTCGCTGGAGGTCAAAGGGCCTGAGGATGTGCAGGATGCTGTGAGGGGGAAGAGAGGAGAGATGATTTTTCTTCTGGCTTTGGGGTCAAAGGGCATGGGGTCTAATGAGGAAGGAGCACAAAGTCATGTGCTGTTGGTTGTTCACCCAGAGTTACTCCTCAGAGTTAAATTTTAACCCCACTTTTAAATTCTTGTACATTTTAACTAATGCAGTTCATCCATTGTCAGAGGAACTGTTTCAGAAACACTCCTTACGCCTCTCTCTCTGTATGGTGAACAAACATGAAATGTTTCTCCCTCTGGGTTATATATAGCTCAGCTAATAATACAAACACTACCTGCAGGAATGTGGAGAAATGTACATATGATGAAAGAGTTTTTGTCTCAACAATTTTGATAAAAGAAAATGTAGCAAGACATTTTTTGCTCTTAGATACTTGTGCAAAAGAACTGAAAATGTTTCTGGCGAAGTCAATAAATCTGATATTTGTGCAGGTTTCTATAAGCCTTGGTGGTGTGCAACCCTCAACTAACATTTGGTGAGAGATGAGACCTGCAAACAAGCAGCTCCCAGCATAACCCAGCCGCCAAGGTAAGCTCAAAGTAAAGTCAAGTCCATCTGACACACAAAAAACAACAAAAAAATGGATCCAGCTTTGATTTAGGGAATCAAAGAGAAAGTAGTCGGGTTTGTTGTATATGGAGACATTAGTCCAATTACTCTTACAGCTTCCATGCCTAAAGAAACAGTCGGGCTCAAAAGCCACCAAAAATCTGATCAATGGATTAATTTTTCACCTTCTATTAACACCTTCAAAAAGTATTCAAAGTTTTCATCTCCTTTCGGTATGGCACTAAAAAAAACAACCAGAGCTTCACAAGCTGCCAAATCACGAAAAAGAAGCCAGTTGTGTGTAATTTATTCTCAGTAAAATCGGCGGTAGTTTGTTAGAAAACAATAACAAACAACTAGAAAATTCCTGAAGAAATTTAACCGGGGCCTGCCAAAGTGTGCCCGTCGGTTTGGACCCAGCGTTCTGATGCTAAACATGAGCATCAATGCTAAGCTTAGCTAAATAGTAGTCATTAGCGTGTGGAAAGTCACAAGCATCATGTTGTCTGTAATTGACTTACTCCATTCGGTATACTAAACATGGTTAATAAGTAAGAAAAATAGGTAATAGCTTATTTAAACTAAAAGGCTAATGCAATGAACTGCCTGGCTGCGCAAATTATGTTCATAAAATTATGATTTTAGTTTTTTTAACATATTTTTAAAAAACTGTGACCATGTTGTGACATTTTAATATGAGACAAACAATGTGTGAAAAGGTCGAGCTCCTCCACGTTCTCCCTGAGCTACTATTGCAGCCTAAAGAAATGTAGCTTCCAGTCAAAAACAACCAATCAGAGCCAGGAGGCGGGTCTTATCGCTGTCAATCAGGAGGGTCTTATCGCTGTATGCACTGCTCATTGTGCTAATGGCAGAGAAACATTTGAAAGCTTCAGAAAAACTGTTTATCAGCAGTCATTGTTGGCTAAACTAACTAGCCTGAAAATTCATGACAGGCTCTGCTACTGGAAAGAAGTTATAGCGTAGCTGAGAGAAAGGGGAACGAGTGTTGATTGACAGCTCTTGGCTCTGAATGGTTGTTTCTGACCGAGTGATGTATTTCTGCTGTTCGCACTGGAAACACTGGGAGAAGGCAGAGGATCTTGATTTTTTTTTTCACAGTTTACCTGTCTTATACCATCACATTATAGTGACAGTTTCAATAATTATTAAAAAAGCATATTTTTCATAAAGGTTACATACTGCAGCTTAATGAACAAACAGCATCTTAAAGATTTATCTTGGGTTCAGTCTTGTGGACTCTCTTATTTAATATCTACATCCTCCTGCTAGCTCATATTATTACAAATATAAAATTAGTTACCATAACTACACAGATAATACACAGCTCTACATCACATCTACTCTGAATTTTCTGCTTAAGGGGAATAAACTGAATCATAATACATTCAGATGGAAGACCTAAATCATAAACAGTATATAAAACATATAAGGTTATAAAAGTTGCCACTAACTATTATATAGTGGAGTTAATATTAGCTTTTTTTATTTGTTCATTTATTACCTTAAAACATTTTGCAGCACTTTAATGCTTTCTCTCTTTTCTACATTTTTGCTTTTTGCAACTTTTGTCTCATTTAGCATGCAACTAATTATCTATAAATAGAAATAGAAGACATAGAATATAAATATCCTTTACTGTCAGGCAATGCGGATATTTCTGTGCAACAGAAACAAAGAGACAAGCAATGACAACAAGATAGAGTATAATTTATATATAGACAGAATAAAAAGTAAAAATCATGTATTGTAAGGGCAAAATTATATATAAAAAAGTTATTAGAAATTACTCAAGTTCAGAAGAATGTGGTTAATTAAAAATGTACGAAATATGCATGTCTCTGTGCATTAAAGGACAGACAACTTACTAATACAGACAAAAATTGTGCAATAGTAAAGTTGTACATATACCAGCATGGATGTTATTTTTTGATTTTGATTTTGATTTTAATGACAGATATTTATTTTATTTGGCCATTTTCTGTTGCACCTCATCCTGATTCTGCAGTTGCTGAAAGTTCCTGCATTTTTGCTTTATTAACTGGGAAACATTCCAATAAAACCTCAGGGCCAGGGTAATGTTTTTCATATGTCACCCTTAAGTATGTTGACCTTCTAGTGTTGTCGTTTTCCACCTGGTTTATGAAGGATGTAGTTCATACCAACAACAATGCAGATTTATTATTAACACTGTTAAATATCCAGCATTTTCTCCATATTCTGAGGTGCTACAAACCAAAGGAGATGTGCAGAGATAAGTTTGAGATCATTTAAATGTTTGTGTAGGTATGTAATGATTTGTTCAGATTAACATAGAGAAGGTTAATCTGCTTCACTGCCGAAAGCACAGAGAATGTACAGACCCCACCACAGTCGACTTCCCGCTGAGAACAGCTGCATTCCTGACCTGCAGTTCAAAGAGCAAACATGCACACACACACCCACGCACACACACACACACACACACACACACACAAAGAGACCTACAGATATGTAAGCTGCACATGTTCTGCTGTTACATAGGCAGGAATGTGCTCCAACTCTCTTGTTTTACCCTCACACAGCAAACAAGCCAGATGACAAAAACACATGACGACTCAGAAGTCAAAGATCTGACCTTTGAGTTACTCGTTCAGATTCCTGTAAACATAAAAAACTCTGACGCAGCCGGAATAACTTGATCTCACTTTTGCTTGTTTAGTTTTATGTACGTAAGTTTAAATTAACTTTAGAAAGAGAAATCCATAAATAAGATGCACGTCTGTGTGAATTGTCGTCAAAGTATTAAGCACCAAGAATGTCAAAGAATTAAATAAGATGTTACTCTCAGTGACATTTTTAGTTTCATTTTAATGTGTCACAAGTACCAGATGTATTTTTAGTCATTAGTTGCTTTTAATTGCTAATGAATAATGCTCAGAGTCTTTCAAACATTGAATAAAACTACAATGGGGATTTAGTTTGGTACTCTTGAAACTACAGCACAAAATTTGCACTAAAAATGTATTTTCCTACAAATTTCTAATAATTTTTATCACAATGTTGATGTTTCAGATCATCAAATCACAACAGAATTCACATAATTCAAAAATAACTAGGAAAAAAAATTATGATTTAGCAAATTAAAAGGGGAAAAAAAGTTACCCAAAACCAAACCTACCTGGCCTTATGTGAAAAGTTATTTCCTCTTAAATTAAGCAATTGTGATAACTGGGTTACCTACATCACTGTGTAGGGGTTTTGGTCCTTTCTTCTCTGCAGAATTGTTTTAATTCAGCAGAATAGATGAAGGAATCCAAAACAATTCTGGCACAACTTCACCCAAATGGCATAATGCAACATTCTGTAGAGCAACTTTAACAAGTGACTCCACAAACAAAACATAAAAGACTCATAGAAGTCACCAAACTCTAATATTCAAATTCAAATATTTGAAGATATTAAGGTTTTCTCACGCAGCAATCATTTTTTAAACAGCCACATTCTGGACTTAATTGAATCACCTGATATGATTTCAAGCTAAAATCCAAATCCAGCTGCTTGAAACATTCAGCCAGGTGACACAGAGGGGATTTTTCAACAGCTGTGCTTTAATGGTGCATTCAAGTACATCTCGTACACTGCAATGTCTAATTATCAAAACATAATTATCAAATTATCAAAACAACTCTACAGTGCCTTAGACTCTCAAATGTCTATACAGTCTTATTAACTTTAAAAAATCTATCCAAACCTCTTCTCAGTTTTATACTGAACACTTTTATTTCTTTTTCTTGATTTAAGCTAAACAAAAACAAACCAAACTATGATTTTTGTGCAACTTGCATATTCTTGATGACATCAGTAAAATTAAAATTGCAAGCCTTTGAAATCATGATTTAAAGTGACTGGAAATGAAACTTTGTATTACTCATTGAGCACTATGATTCTATTTTTTCTTAACTTTTTATTTTTTCTTGCACAGCATATTAGGTTTTGTGCTTCTGCTTTGCATTGAATCTGCATTTTTTCACAAGTGACTTGACATAGCTACTACTTCCACTGTGCAGTTTAGTTTCGATCTACAACCTGATCTATGAAATAAGAGCAGCACAAAGGTCAGACTTCTGGTAAAACACGTACAGAGAGAAGCTTAAGGGAAAATACTAATTCAACTTACAGAAGCTTAGCAGGGTTCCCTGTTAACCTCTTAGTCAAACAAAAGGTCTAACCATGCTCAAAGGGTCCTGCTGTGAAGGATGTGGGTTAAAGTTTCCAAATGCTCACATTACAAGGCGGAAGAAAAGAAGAAAATCAACAACAAAAAGAGTGAAATATTTTCCTTTCCTGCCAGCTTTTTAATCAACATCCAACTCTCTGGCTATTTGGCTTTTATGAGAGAAAACTAGTTCTTTTAAAGCCCACAGGGACTAGTTTTTTTGTCATTCGGGTTGGGGGGTTCCTGTAAAAACATGTGATGAGCAAACACTTCTTGGTGAACACAGAGGCTCTTTAAACCATCTTGGGAGAGGCAGTGAATAACTCAGATTGTCTGTGATTTTTTTCCTCCTTCTCCAGCTTTGGAGTTTGTTATTTTTAAACCTTGGATGGAGGCTATGATTGTTTATTCTGACCTCCTCTTTTCACGGAGACCTTCACAAGACAAAGCTGCAGGTTCGGCAGGGAAAACAGAGCAGGAGCTCTGCCAACCGCCAAGACGATGGCTGAGTGACTCATGTGGCAAATTACAGTTAGACCTGTGAGTCATAGTACAATGTTTTATTTTTTCCATCTAAAAGGGACATTCCTCAAATTTTACATATCGTATTTATTTTATTGTTGTGACATTGTTTGTTGAAGCAGAAATCTAGCGTAATAAGCAATTATCCATATCTTAATCAACAGTTTGACACTTTTCTGATAAACTTTTTCTCATGGATTAATGAAGGAAAGCAATAAAGCTTGATTAATCTAGATATTGGTTTCAATATTAAAGCAATACCTTCAGGAACATGCGTGTGTTTGTGAGACGGCCACGCACACGACCATGTAGAATGGGCATCAGCCAATGAAAAGCGGCCCCTCTGGTAAGGTCCATTGTAAGTACGCTGCTCAAAAAAATAAAGGGAACACTCAAATAACACATCCTAGATCTGAATGAAAGAAATATTCTCATTGAATACTTTGTTCTGTACAAAGTTCCATTTGCACAACAGCAGGTGAAATTGATTGTCAATCAGTGTTGCTTCCTAAGTGGACAGTTTGATTTCACAGAAGTTTGATTTACTTGGAGTTATATTGTGTTGTTTAAGTGTTCCCTTTATTTTTTTGAGCAGTGCATTAATGCATGTTAAGTTACAGTCTGTCCAGTTTTCTTGATGTTGCTAGTGGAAATTGACGCAAAATCAACAGATTCCTGCATTTTATTGCGTTTATGGCAAATTTTCCACTAAAATGTCAGAAATATGGCATTTCTAGGTATTTTTTACTTGTACTTCAGCCTTACCTGATGTCAAGTCAGTCAGTTATCAATATGGCGAAAAAATAAATAAATAAAAAATCACATTTACCGTCACAGATAAGCACATATAAGCAATAAATAAAAACACTACTTTTGATGTAGTCACTTGTACTTTTTTAAGCACCTCAAATATGTTTCAAAATGACTATGTTGAGTTGAAAAAGTGAAAGGTATTCAGGACAAGTATTTCAAAAGTAGGACCATAAAATCGGTGATTTTGATTGAAAGAAAGAAAAATACTATTGAGAAATACTGGAGGGTCTGATTAAGATATATTCTGTGCTTGAACTATTAAGGTAGGCCGCTGCTTTTAAAGAGGGGCTCAAGTATTTGCGGATTTCAGCTATTTACGGGTAGCTGATCTCTAACCCCAACAAATACCAGAGGTCCACTGTAACATGATCCTCTCGTTTTTATTTAGAATATAGAAGCAACAATAATCCGTGCTGTTGCTGAAATAATATGTCACTTTGAATATTATATATTTTTAAAAAATTTGGTCGGGGTTCCTACATATTTTCAGACTTTAAATTTGATTTTATAATTTAAAATACTGATGTTTACTGTGAATTTGAAGTGAATATTTTTACAGCGGGAAAATTAAATAAGCAAAAACAAGAGATTAAAAGGAAGGGAGGAATTTCTTTGTAAAATTACCATTGCGTTATGATACTTTGGCTTCCTTAATGACAATCATTAATACACCAATAATATTAGTCATATATCAGTGTTTTGCATATGATTAAGAACTTGTATAAACAATTCAAACCTTCAGTTTACATTCGAAACATTTTATTATGCAGCAAAAAGTTGAAAACTTTGAGTTAAGCATTAAAATCATTTTGCCAGTGGGAACTTTATGACCGATTAAGAAGCAACTAGTAATAAAGATAACTTTTAGTTTAAGCAGTCTTCTTGTGATCATGAGAAACATGTCCATTGGTCTAATAAATACAACACTAAATGACTCACACGCTCCTTTTTCTTTCTTTTTGAGATGCAGTTGCCAGGTTAAATGGCTTCATGACCGGCACATGACTTTTATTGGACTGCAGAAGCACGTGCCTCATCTTCCTGCACACAAGTCTGGGTTTAGAGGTCAGAGGGCGTCAGCAGATCCAGTCCTTGCACTCTTCTGTTGGGGAAATTCAGTGTGAAGCTACTGTTTGATCACTTTATTTTAAATTAGCTGCTGCAGTTTAAGTCTTTACTACTTAACTATTATAAATGTACCGTGCAAAATAAGTGTGTGTGTGACTCTGCGGTCTTTTTTTTCAACAATTTATATGCATTATTTAAAAAATGCTAATTAAAATGCAGGATTCTGATTAGAAGTGCTAAAAACAATAGTTTCAGTGAACAAACTACAAATTTTGTGCATTTTACTTTGCAGAATAACTGAAGCTTAGACAAATGTAACAGAGAGTGTTTTAATAGAAATGCATGATTTCCATTGTGGCTCTGAATCTATGTTATTGGTTGTTGCTGTGCAGGAAAGTGAGCTTCTGTCCCAGTCAAGGATTTTCCTGCTTTTACTTCCATCCATTTTTCATCGACTCTGACCAGAAAAGCATTCCTGCAACATGATGTTGCTACCACTGCTGGTGTGTTTAGTGCTAGTTTTTTTCCACACGGTTTGCATGTAGTTTCATCTGACTGACCAGAGCACCTTCTTTTCATCGCGTTATTCCTTAGCCTGTCACAATAAACAATAAATCAATTAATGCACTGAATGTATTTTGAAAAATGTTGGAAGCATTTTAAAACCCAATACAAAGTAGTTAGTTTGCCCTAACTTTTGCCTGTTTTCACTGGCTAAGCTGAATTACTATTTTTTAAGATATTTTTGGTTCCAGAGACTTTATACTTGATTTTTATACTGTGTTTTTAAAGATATAATAACTGTGTGCAGTTTAAATTCTAATGAACATTTAACACTAGAACTGGAAGACATTTTAAATATCAAAAATAAATAAACAAAACAACAAATAAAATTAATTATGAAGACTCTAAATAAAACAGGGTTGCACCAGGTCGAAGACTTTTGTCATCCAGGCTTTGGTAAAAAAAGAGAAAACAATAAATCATCAAAATGGAAATTATTGAGCTTGTCTTAATTTATCATGAGATAAATTTATTTATTGTTTATTGCGGCAGGCCTAATACAAATATTAATGTTGGATTGGACGACATGGACTTAAAGTTTTATCACAATATTTGGTGGTAATGATAAGAACCATTTATTACTAATATTTTATTTAACTCTCTGGCTCCATAACACAGATGCTGCTCTTGGAAGACATTTCCATTTGCAATACGCTTCTTTAGGACAAAGTGTGATTTGTATCACCAAACTGGACACAGTAACTACTGCATTTAACCATGTTTTTAGATTTAGTGACATTTATAGAAACTTCCATTAAACAAACAGGGGAGAATAACACATTTTCACATCGTTTTAGAGTATCCCGCAAAAAACCTTGCTAATCTTGGTGGTAGGGGCAGCGCTAGGGTAGTCATCCTGCGGCCCACCATGTTTTGAGTTTAAATGTTTATAGTTGACAGAAAATGTTAGACATTATTAGCAATACCTAAACACCAACTGCAAAGTCTTAAAAAAGGCAAACAAAACAAGTTGTTTCAGTCATTTTGTCCTAATTAAAGCGTATGCAATTTGTTGATCTTTTATCTGTGACTTGTCGCTTTATTTGCTGAAGTTGTTAGCGTGTAGACCAGTAAAGGTGGTTCCAGAGTTACTAGTGTATGAAAAAAAAAGTATAATAAATAAACAAACAATTCTTAGCCTGGTGGGAGCACAAGCAAAGCCTGGTGGCCCGCCAGGCTTATAAAACCCTGAATTGGAGTTTATTGGGACAATGATAAATCAAAATGTTATGATTACTAATACGATTAATGCCCACCATCGCTACATAAAGTCTGTATGAAATTCTTCATCGAGGTATCAAAACGACTGGTAGGACTCCTTTAAAAACGAACGCCATCCGATCGGCGACATCCTTCACTTGGACCTGTGAGTGTGAGCGGCAGGTGTGAAAAGCAGCCAGCAGAGTATCATATAACCTTTTGACAAGTTGCTCAACAACAACAGGGCCTCCTTGTTATTATTGGGTCAACAGAGCCGGAGGAGGTCTTTGGGAATGGAGCGGCGGGGAGAACATGAAGCCACGGTTGTACGGCGCCCCGCCTCCCTCCCCGCGCTCCCAGGCTGGCCCGGGGGTCAGCGGGGGAACGCAGGCAGCCAGTCAGGCGGCCCGGCATTCTTTCTCAATGTGTGTGTGGGTTTGGCCGCAGCCCACTCGGTGCTCTTTGACTCCGCTGGCCTTATAAGGCATCCAGAGCCATGGCAACTGCAGGGCTTGAATAGCAGTGTCAAATCCCTCAGCACACAGACACACGCTCACTCTCCCTAAAGGAGGGAGCGCAGCGGAGGGAGAGGAGGCTATCTCTGCCGTGGCTCGAACAGAAGAGGAGCGCTCTGTGTTTTCGCCTAATTTATTCCTGCCAAAGCCGGCTGGAAAAAAAAAAAAAGGGAAAAGGACGATCAGAGAGGAGCGAGGAGCGCAGCAGTAAAAGCCCGAGTCTCTGACAGCTGAAGCGGGGAGGTTCTGGCCTCTAGATGTTACTGCAGGATGGACAAGCTCTGAGAAAACAAGACAACTGAGACATGACTTTGGGAAAGGGGAGCAGACTGTGACGGAGGAGATTTCTCAACTCAGCCTTTGTTTTGGCTTGTTTTTTCTCTGACATTTGATCCTCTGACCCCATTGGCTTTGAAGGAGCAGAAGAAAACAGAGTTTCGTCACAGAGGGCAGAGCAGGAGGACGTCTTTGGTGAACTTTGCTGCTCCAGAAACCAGCTGAGTCAGAAGAAAAAGATAGTTTCCGAAAACAGAAAAGCAAAAGAATAAAACACTTATTTCTTTTAGCCATCTGTGCATTTCTGAAAAAAGCCTCAGCGTGCGTCTGGACTGGAAGAGCTCAGATCAGAAGATAGCACCTCAGCACGGCAGGAACTGGTTGGACGAGTTTATAAGTTAGAGGAAAGGGCAGGGCAGTTTAACCCTGCCTGAAGGAGAACTGACTGGGTTTTATTTTTCTATCACCTGCTGGACGCGCTGAGGGGAAAGTGCTGCCCTGAAACAGAAGAGAGGAGGCAGATTTTTTCCAATATCTGCGTCCCTTTTCATCATGCTCAATCGCAGGTGAGGTATTTTCTTCTTCCTTTCATAGCCGGGGTCGGAGAAAGCGGGTGAGAGGGAAGGAGAAAGAGTCAAAGAGTAATTTATTGTTTCCTGTGAAAAGAGCAGGGCTGCACCCTTTACTCCTGCCTGAACTCTGAACCACTTAATGCGCGTCTGAAGTTTCTCTCCGAGCTCAAGAGCCATTGATCAGAGGTCAGGGCTGAACAAGAGCAGAGAGAGGGAGAGAGCGGAGGGATTAAAGAAGGGAGAGGAAAAATATCGCAGAGGAAGGACCTCCGGGTCAGGACTGCCAGACGGCGAAAGGGATAAAGGTCAACGCAGGCGAATCGGGACAACTTCGTCTCCTGTTTTCAGATCTTCCAGGACAAAGTTGCTCAAATTCAAACCAGGCGTCCCAACCTCGGAGTCTGAAGCCAGTTCTTCCAACTTTGAAAGGGGGGCAACGTGAAACCCGGCTGAGACGGCGAAGGGTCCGTGTATGATCCTCTCACGGGGCGGCGCGTCTTTGAGAACATGGCCATGGTGAGCGGGGGATGGGGCAACCCCAACGGGGACACCAACGGGCTGGGAGACAAGGCGTACCTGAGGAGGGAGGAGGACAACGACTCGCCGCAGGCCGGCAGCAGCGATGTGGACGTGGGCGACGAGGACAAGACCTGCGTGGTGGACTGCGTGGTGTGCGGGGACAAGTCCAGCGGGAAGCACTACGGCGTGTTCACCTGCGAGGGCTGCAAGAGCTTCTTCAAGAGGAGCATCAGGAGGAACCTGAACTACTCCTGCAGGTAGGAGCTGCTGGAAAATCCACCCTTCAATAGCACCAAATCGGTTAATCACCATTAGTCGTGATTAACCTAAACTGATTTAGCAATCGATTAATCGTCAACTGGAGTATAAAGACTGTAAAAAGGGCCACTTGCTGAAAGAACATCACCATCAGAGCAGTAATTATGTAATTTAGGTATTTTATATTTAAGATAATAAAAAAACATTTGTCTGTAAATTTACGGCAAAATCTTACAAAATATTTTTGATTAGTTTCTAGTGCAGATATCTTAGTACAAATGTGTTGAAATAAGACAAAACTAACTTACAAGTAACTTTCAGCTATAAGAGCTTGTTTTAAGCAATAATGACTAAATATTGATTTAAAAAAGTGCTAGTTCTTTTGGCGAATTATATGTTCTGCCCAGAACTCCTCAAGCTACTTTTAGCTTCACCCAGTTCAAATTACGAGAGGGTATTTATTGTATTGTGTATCGTGATAAATTTCTTATAACCCCCCCAAATTTGTTCGTATTGTTGGGATTGTTAATTGTACTTTTTTTCCCCACTTTGTTCAATTAAAGTATAAATAAATATCAATAAATGTGAAAATATGTGTGCAGTTTAGTGATACAAAGCAAACGTATTTATGAGATTTGTGACCTAAAGAAGCATATTATAAATGTTAATGTTTTTCAAGAGCAGTGTTTGTGTTTGTGGAGCTATAATTGGTGCAGTCACAACCTTACAGATACCTAAAAACGAAATGTAAATAGATCTTATTGTCACTTTAATTGTTAACAAAAACAAAACATTCTATTAAGCACCTTTTACTATCAAATTAATAATCAGTTAATGCAAAAATGATCAATTTATGTGCAACTAATCAAGCATACACTAAAGGAAAGCTACATTATTGGATTTTAGGCACTAAAATGTTTATTTTCTTATTTAAACAAGGAACTGGTTTGTTTATTTTGTATTTTTAACATTATAAAATTAGCTGAAGCCAACAACTAACATAATCATCAGTTGCAGCCCTAATTCCTTCTGATAAAAAACAAATAAAAATGTGATTCAACTCACAACACTTTCTTAGAAGAAGTAAATCTCTTAAACATACTTTGATTTTGTGTTTTTTTCCCCCCTTAAACACACATAAACAGAAAAGTAGACAACAAGATTTTTATGATCCTATCTGTAATGTAGTCAGGAGAAAACAATATCTTTAAATCTGAGCTTCATCCCACAAACAGCCTTGAGACAAGGCAACAAAAGGAGCACAAATGAAGCCCTGAAGGTTTGTCATGTGAGGATGGATTGCCTCAGAAGGTCAACATTCCCATTATTCCTCACCGCAGCTACATCAGCGCTGCAGTTCAGCCCTTTGCTCATACCAACTCCTCTCCCAGCTGCCAAATTCAGTTGTTTATTCCTCTGAAAAAAAAGTGCATTAACTCCATATGGGTTTTTTTCTTCTTCTTCTTCTTGCATCTGGGCTTGAAAAGGGCTCCCTGTAAAACGTTGGCAGAGCTCAACCTGCTGTAAAAAGCAACACGAGGGTGTGTAACGCTGATGATTTACAAAGGTCACAGTCTGTGTAGTTCTGCAGCCAGTTCATGTAGTTCACTCACAACAGGAGGAGGCAGGCTTACATTTCAAGTTGTTTCCTCACTATGTCATGAAAAAAAAGGTGAATGTATTTAATTTGTTTTTTTGTTCCTCATGTGCAGATCGAACAGAGAATGCCAAATTGACCAGCATCACCGTAACCAGTGCCAATACTGCCGTCTTAAGAAGTGTTTTCGCGTCGGGATGCGGAAAGAAGGTATCAAAGCTTCTCACACCGCAGCATAAAGCTGGTTTCTCCTCCAGACGTACATAAAAATATTCACACACCTTCAGTTTTTACACATTTTGTCACATTGCAACAAACTTCAATGTGTTTGAAACCTGAAACTTGTTGGGATTTTGTTAAAACGTCCAACAACGTCAAGGCGTTGTTGAAGAAATACAGGTTTGAGGTTTCTCTGCACCTCAAACCTTCTCTGTTGTTTGTCTTTAATTTGGCGGAAATCATTCAGTAAAATAATTTAAAGAAAAACATACACAGGTGCATTTATATATGTGTGCATAAAAGATAGCAAATATTTATATTTTAAGACCAAACAGGGATGTGCAAATAGCAGCAGGGATGTAGTGATGGCTATGGAGTCTCACAGCTGCTGGGAGGAAGGATCTGTGATAATGCTGCTTTGTGCATCAAGGATGCATCAGTCTGTCTCTGCAGCTCTTCAGCTTCATTAATGGGGTGGGGAACATTTAAATGACGACATTTTAAATGTTTTTAATAGCCGAGTTGTTTTTAGATTGTGTTTAATATACAGTTTAAAGTTCAGAGAAACTTCAAATTGATTTAAATCCAAGTAAGGTCAAACTAATGCTAATAATTTAGACAGAATGCTGCTCTAGACCTGTTGTAATAAGCAATAAATCAGTTAGTCACATAATAAATTAAGAGAAGCTCAATAATTTCCATTTCAATATTTAATTGTTTTCTCTCTTTCTACTGAAAACTGGATGATAAAACTTTTCAGTCTGGTGTTTTGGTCTCAACTATCCTTTTTTGTTTCCAGAAACTTCATATTTCATTTTATTTGCTGTTTCTGTCATTTAGTTTATTTATGTTGGACATTTAAAGTGTCTTCCAGTTCCATTATAATTTAAAGTTTATTTATCTTTGAGAATGTGTTCTTGCATTTTTGTGCCATTGCTATTAGATTACTTGAAAATGGTCTCAAAACAACAATATTATCAATCGTTGCAATAACTCCTGGGACAATTTATGGTCTAGTAAGATCATGCCGCGCCCGGCCATGTGACCTGAGGACAGTCTTTATTCTCAGCATGTTTTCACTCTGCAGCTGGATTCCCTCCAGCACGGCTGCTGCAGGGAATCCAGCTGCATTTAATCCTCAGAGGAGTAAAAAACAAGAAAGTTAATGATTGCACTGAATGTATTCGTCTTTACGAGCTGTGTGTCACACTGTTTCCACAGATTTATCCCACATAACGAGCTATTAACACCTAAGAATTAGGCGTGTGATCACAAAAAACTGTGATTTATATATTAGAAACTGCGTCACACAGTCAGATTAAAGTCAGTTTCTGAAACTCCAGCTGGACCTGGGATTTATGTGCTTTTGTTGTAATCTAAGTCCAGTTTGTGGCGCCCACAGCGGGGGGCAGCGCTCCACAGTTATTAATGAACTGGACGCGTGACCAACTGTTTCCACATTACCTGGAAGCGTCCGCTTCACCTCTGACCCAGTCAGCTGACCGCTTTCTGAAAGATTCTTCCATCGGAGGTGCGGTTCAGAAGAGAGCGGAGCCGAGAGGAGAAACCTGCAGCCGGTTTTTAACCCAGGAGGAAATCTCTCTCTCTCTCTCTCTCTGCTGCTATATGACTGCAACTCTGTCATGTTTGTCAAAACCTTAACAGTGCAGTTTGTTTTCATCTCCACTAGTAAAAGGAAATAAAGTAAAAATCAGCATTGGAATATTATTCAGACTACAAGCTAAATTTTGTAATCAATTAAATGTATTTCTTTTTGTTTAAATATCAACCGGTTTGTTTTTTTAATAGTGCTGAATTCTCTCACATTTTGTGACTTTACAGTCGTAACTTAAACTATTTTTCTGGACTTTACCAATCTAGAAAGTTGTACTGATCAATTTTACTAGGTCATCTATTCAAGTAGACATCAGAAAAGTGTGATTTTTTTATTGCCTTTTTTAACCAGAACTTTGTAGAACCATGTTTGGTTCAATCTATGCTGCAAATCTGAGGTTTATTTCCAGCAGCTTTTCAAATCTACAGTCTGAAATTCAATTATATTATCCTTCAAAAAGAAGTTAAAATTCACTCAGACCATCTGGAGAGCGTATGTCCTAAACTCTCAATTCAGTTTTGGTTAAGACTTGGATTAGGCCATTCTTACCATATTAATGCACATCAATGATGGTGATTCACCACCCAGAGTTTCCGTTTGTCACCGATTGAATCTAAAAAAAAAAACAATCAGACAAAATAGTTGTTACAGTCAATCAGCACTCCAACTACAAAACAAAGAAATTCAAAACAAAGTCAAATAAAGATAATTAAATACCTCTTGGTTTATACAAATATTTACGATATTTTACAATATTTACAGAGAAAATATATAGATGCAGGAAAATTTGGGCTCTTCTGTTTGCGCTTTTGCCTCAACAACCTGATAATAATGGAGGATAATTGAACAATACTGCATCAGGTGTTCAAAGCTTTCCGACCATTTCACTATTGTGCAACAAATTGTGTTGTTTTGTCACATAAAATATCAAAAAACAGACTAAAGTTAAAAAGGTCACAGTCTTTATATAATATATGCAGGGCTGTATCATTAAATCAATATATATCGCGATAAACACAATCTCAGTATTAATAGATAATACGTCTGATGGAATATTCAATATTTAGGATATTCACTGATCCAGAACCGCACTGCATTCTGGGAGATGTAGGCAGAGGAAAGGCTTTACCTGCTCAACCTTTGAGGGCCAACTAAGCAAGGTCGGTGGCTTCAACTAACTCTCTCACTCTTTGGTTGCCTAGCAACAACCTACTGAGTAACTGGCGCGGCAGCAATTTAAGGTTTGCTTAAAAATTTAAAAAAACAGTGTGGAGGGAAAACCACCAGTTTAGCAGTATTTCAGATATTTAAAACAAAAAGCTAATCAATAATTATCAATATCGACTGGTATGAAACTCTTGTATCGCGATGCTTATTTCAACTAGACCTGTTGTATAATTTGAGGCCACGAATACAACCAGAAAAGAAAAACTTAAGATTCACTTTGTAGACATTTGGTACAAAAGTAAGAATTTACCAGGAGGAAATAAAACCATCTGCATTAATTAACTGTAAAAAAATGTTTGCTGCAATAACAAGCAACCAATCAACTTTTAAAGCAAAAGTTTGCTATTAAGTTTATTGGTATTTCAACACCTAAAGTGTTTAAAAATTACATTTACTTGATATATAAATCATTTAATATCATCTATAGCATATAAACAGCATAAAATATAAACTTTTTGTGGATTCTTATTTAACTTAAGGCAATAATGTTTTATTTATTAACGTTTCGGTTCTTCTGTTCTGCTCCCCTGCAGCTGTCCAGCGAGGTCGAATCCCTCCGTCTCACTCAGGTATCAGTCCGAACTCCCTGTCTGGAGGACCTGGGGGTCCGGGTCACATCGGGGCGGAATACTTCAACGGCCAGCCGGTGTCGGAGCTCATCTCCCAGCTGCTTCGGGCCGAGCCGTACAGCAACAGCCGCTACGGCGCCCCCTACACTCAGGCGCAGATACAGGCGTCGGCGAGCGGCGCGTCCGTCATGGGCATCGACAGCATCTGTGAGCTGGCCGCCCGCCTCCTCTTCAGCACCATCGAGTGGGCCAGAAACATCCCGTACTTTCCAGAACTCCCCGTCTCAGAGCAGGTCAGTCCGACATTTAAAACCCATCATGTTAAATTCACATTTGGCAAATTTTTTGTACGGTCGTCTTTGTCTGAACTGTTTCTAAAAACAACCCAAGTGCTCTAGTGTGTCCTTTCCTCTTTTTTATTTTAATTTGGTAGAAACTGGATTACTCACTTTTAACCCAGGAAAGGAATTAGAACAGAGATTCTAGTTTATTAGTCACTCTGTAGCCTATGTTTTAGAAACAGTAGAATACTCACTATTTAAATGCAGAGACTCCTGTTATTGCAACCCAGAAAAGGAATTAGAACGAAGTTAGAATCCAGAAAAATTCTTCCAGAACAGGAACATTTTGTTTTTATTATTACTTAGAAACTGTGGAGTACTCATTACTTTTACAAATTTAGAGCACACTTAGAAAGTCCAGAGGATACTTATATTTATCTAGCAACCCAGAAATCCAGAGGATACTTACTTACTTACACTTATTTAGTAACCCAGAACAGGGATTAGAACTTGGGACCCAGAAAAACGACCTTAGCAAGTACTTTTTAGACTCCTATTCTTCCAAACCAGAAAATGAATTAGACCAGAGGATACTTACTTATACTTATCTACTGAGTAGGAGTCGAATCCTACTCAGGGTTGAATTCGACCCTGAGTAGGATTCTAGTTTATTTACTTTGGATCAACATTATTAGCTTTTTCTTCTTTTGCTTTTTCTTTTGGTTTGTTATTTTGCTTGTATTTTCTTTTAATTCCTGTAAAGCACTTTGTATTGCCTTGTAGCTAAAAATGTGCTATATAAATAAAATGACCTTACCTTACTTTGCTTAAAATGAGCCGATCAAAAACCTTCACAAATCAGCAGGCGTTACCTAGCAACCACAGTGAAACCCGGCCGTCACCTAGCAAATCCAGCAAAAAGCAAAAAGACAAGTGTTTTGTTGTTGACTTGCCATCCAGAAACCACTTGCTGCATTCATGTTGGTTGTGCAGGAGGCTCCAACTCTGCCTTTCAAAGATGTACGGTTGTATAATTGCTCATCTGTTTTCAGCCGTTTTCCCTTGCGAGTTTAAACGTTGAGTTGGGCGGGAGTGGCCAGCAGCAGCTTGTTTGTATTCAAAAGGGGCAGTGTTATGTTAAAAAGACATTTTCAAGCTTTACATCATGATTTTATTGTTATTCCATCATCACAAACAAACCTGGAGTGTTGCTTTGATTCTTTCATGCATGTTTGAGAAATTTGTTCATCTCCATGGCAACCATTTGGCTGTGCTAAACTCCTTCAGAGCGGCAGTTTCCAAGCTTCCGCCTCACAGACCAGCTCTTTCCCGTGAATCCCTCAGTCGGCTCCTTCAGACTAGCCAGCAGCAATTAGCAAACATCTGGTGAAACTGCACATGTGCTGAGCTCATTATAGAAGCTAATTCTCAGTGCAACTCTGGTTAAAACTTTGTTAAAGGGGAGCCATGTTGTGATGACTTCATGAAGGCAGAGTTTCAGAAAGAGCACCAGCTTCTTAAAGAGACAGAGACAAAATCAATTTTCTTTTAGGTCATATCTGATATATACCACATTATATAACTGAAGTTGATTGTACTATAAAATGGCACCGTGTGCCTGGAAACATGATCCTGGTTCTTTAACATATGAGTCAATGAGTCGGTGTGAAACAGAAAGCATAAAAAAAATCACTGTGTGTTTAAGTTGTTGTGCCATTTTAATTAATTTAATTTATTCTTAAATTGTGGTTTGTGGGACTTTGAACGCCTTAAGCTAAGCTAGCTAGCAACATTTTTGATCAACTAACATCAGCTAACAGCAGATTAATTTAATAAAATAAAACGTTAAGGTCTAAAAATCTGATGTAATTTCTTCAGTTCAAATGAATAAAAATACATTAATAAAGCAAATTTGTCGTTTGGTCAGACAGTTTCTCCCTGTTTAACTCTGTGCATGTCGGCCTGTAGGTGGCGCTGCTGAGGCTGAGCTGGAGCGAGCTGTTCATCCTGAACGCGGCGCAATCCGCCCTGCCGCTGCACATGGCGCCCCTGCTGGCCGCCGCCGGCTTCCACTCGTCCCCCATGTCCGCGGAGCGCGTGGTGTCCTTCATGGACCAGGTCAGGGTGTTCCAGGACCAGGTGGACAAGCTGAACCGGCTGCAGGTGGACTCCGCCGAGTACAGCTGCCTCAAAGCCATCGCCCTCTTCTCCCCCGGTACGTCTGAACGCTTACTGTAAATATCTGCGCTGCGATCTGACTCCAGGCTCCTTCAGGGGAAACCAAAACAAATCAGCCCATTTGATGTTTAGGACCGGGTTCAAATGTCACAGAAACAAAACACCGCCAGCTGCAGGGGGGCTGTTGGTTTGGGTTTGACCTTTGACCTTAGTGAATAGGGAGAAACAATGGGAAAACTCCTTTAAAGCAGTAGTCTGACGTGTGTCAACAAGCTATTAGGTAGATGAGAAACAACAAAAACACGTCATTTACTCATCGCAAAGGCTGAAATCAGAGGAAAACTTTTACCACCTTAAATACATAAAATACATTTTAATACATATTTACTGGAAATCAGAAAGCAACTGATTCTCAGCTTGTTTAGAACAATCAGTCAGAAAAATCAAAAAAGTCTGTAAACACTAGAAATTACTACGTTTTTATCATGCATTAAATAAGTGCAAGAGACGAAACTGACCTGCTTTTGCATTTTTATAAAATGGGAGAAATAATAATCAAGAGGTGTGAAGCTTTTCAAAACCAGGTGTTTAAAAATCAGCAATGAAATGTTTTCTTGTACGTCTATTTACCTTGAAATGAATGACATTATTTTAAGCATTATTGTGGCTGATGGATGAGTTCATTCAGTTTGTTAAACTCTTCTACAAGCATCTGCAGGGGATTAGAAAATAAAATAAAATAAAAGTGCCGTTATTTCCTCTTGATATGTAAAATGTTATTTTAGATGTGCAAAAATATTCAGTTATTGCTTTTCCTCATTATATACTGCTTATCTGAAGGTCTTTATTTTGACTTTAGCTGCTTCTTTTTATTCATTTACATCCCAGTAAGTGATCCCCTTCAGGTGAAAGTATTTAGTTTCCAAGCTGCTGAACTCTGACCTTTGAATCACTCAGGCTTTAAAATGCACTTTAACTTAAAAAAAGAACCAGTTGTGTCGACATAACAAACGTAGATATGTTTTGTCAGCATTTTGTCAGCCTGCAGGCGTTTTGTTCCCAGCAGGCTGTTGGAGAAATGAGTTGTTTAATCTGTGAGTAATCCAAATGAAGAAACTGTTTTATGTGAAGAACATTATTTTATTTCAGCATCAACAAAATAATTTTAAAAAATGCTATCTGGGATCTCTAAGGTTCTGTGTTTCCGTTTTCTCCAATAAATTATTTTCAGATTTTCTTCATTATGGTTGCATGATGTCAGGAAGACATGAACTAGAAATAATAAAGCATAATATTATAAATTAGTGGCTGCTATCAATCAATATTTTCCTCACACTTTCCTAGAATTTGCCCTGAAAACTAGTTTAGAGGAAGTTGAGTTTGCTAGCGAAAATGCTAAAGCGCTAGATGAAAAATTAGCTTCACTGTTAGCGGGTTAGCGGAAGTGCGCTGCCAAACATAGCAGTCAAGCAGTAGTTTAATATTAATGAAAATGTACTGGTTCCACTGGCAGATTATTTCATTTATTACTAGACATTTTTCCCTTGTTATAAGTGAAATAATCTGCTGGTGGAACCAGAACTTTTTTATCAATATTAAGGATTTATTGACATAAAATACCTCCTGTATGTTGCTGAAAAGTCACTTGTATAGCTCTGGAAAACATTAAGAGGCCACTTGATATAATCATTTCTCTGATTTTACTTTTTGTAGGTATATATTTGAGTAAAATGAACATTGTCCTTTTATTCTATGAACTACTGACAACATGTCTCTGAAATTCCAAGCAAAAGTTTTGTATTTATTTACAGAAAATGAGAAATGGTCAAAATGACAAGAGATGCAGTGCTTCAGACCTCAAATAATGCAAAGAAAACAAGTTTATATTCATTTAGAAACAACAACACTAATGTTTTAACTCAGGAAGAGTTCAGAAATCAATATTTGGTGGAAAAACCAGGATATTTCAGTGGGGTTCAGTACAGTGGACTCTTAGTTTTTTGCAGAGCTGTATTTTAGTTTTGTCTTATTTCACTTGTAATAAGACATTTTAACTAAAATCTAGAAATACTTGGTAAGATTTTGTGTTTATATTTGATTTATGACGAACTAAACCGTTTCCAGCAGAACAGTCCTTCAGATGGTTTCTGTTTCCCACCTGGCAGATGCGTGCGGCCTGTCTGACCCGGCCCATGTGGAGTCGCTGCAGGAGAAGGCGCAGGTCGCCCTGACCGAGTACGAGCGGCTGACGTACCCCAGCCAGCCTCAGCGCTTCGGACGCTTGCTGCTGCGCCTGCCGGCTCTGCGCGCCGTGCCGGCGAACCTCATCTCTCAGCTCTTCTTCATGAGGCTGGTGGGCAAGACGCCCATCGAGACGCTGATCCGAGACATGCAGCTGTCAGGGAGCTCCATCAGCTGGCCGTACGCGACGGGACAGTGAACGGCCCGCCGGGTCGGAGAGAGACGGGCTGAGGTCAGACTGTAAGGAGGCGTCGCCATGGAGGCGAGCTAGGGCTGGGCAGCGGGGCTTAAAAATTAAATCTACCATTTTTTTCATACCAGATCCGATTTTACTTGATTTTTTTTTTTCTTTAAAAAAAAAACATTTTCAAAAAGCGGCTTTTATTTTAGTCATTCGTTCTGTTAATTGCATGGCAGAATATTAGGGCCAGTTTATTTACAGGAACATAGTCATAATATTAGCAGAATAAATGCAACTTTACTAGAAAAACACACAGTACAGACCAAAAGTTTGGACACACCTTTTAATTCAATGAGTTTCCTTTATTTTCATGACTATTGACATTGTAGATTCACACTGAAGGCATCAAACTTTGAATAACATGTGGAAATATGCACTAAACAAAAAAGTGTAAAACTGAAAATACCCCTTATATTCTAGTTTCTTCAAAGTAGCAACCTTTTGCTGTGATTACTGCTTTGCACACACTCTGCATTTTCTTGATGAGCTTCAAGAGGTCGTCACCTGAAATGGTTTTCACTTCATAGGTGTGCCCTGTCAGGTTAATAAGTGGGATTTATTGCCTTATAAATAGTAATGAAAATAAAGAAAACCCATTGAATTAGAAGGTGTGTCCAAACTTTTGGTCTGTACTGTATGAGAAAAAAAGTCATTTTAATAAGAAGGCTTTTATTTATTTATTTTTTTTGTAGTTCTCATAAAAGTACTACTTCATCCTCCTAATATTCTGATTTTATTCTCGTAATGAAAACAGAAAAACATCTTAGCCTGACCCATTTTGCTGTAAAGTTGACTTGAATTCATGGTCCAAACAAACAGAAGCTGTAAAACACGTTTGTCAAACAAGATGGCGGCTCTTGGTGAGATTACATCACTCTGAACCACGTGTGTCAAACTCAAGGCCCGGGGGCCAAATCTGGCCCACCAGAATTATTTTTTGTGGCCCTTTAGACTCTTACATATAATTTTATTAGTCAAACAAAAGTCGTTTTTATCTATATGCTGGCAAATTACATGTTCAGTATTATTTAATTTCAGCTTCCAGCTTTTTATTAATACTTTTACAGCTTGTTAATGGGAAGTTTTATTAGTACATTCTGCCACAACCGGCTCTTTGGTGATTTTGATACCCAAAATGAAAATGAGTTGAACCAAAGGAGTGAAATGGTGGAAAAAAAAAAAAAAAAAAAAAGGTTTTCCAAATATTAAATGATGAAAAATTGTTTTATCGCCCAGCCCTACTCTGGTTTTCGGATCCTGATTTTGTCGTTATGGCAGTAAGGAAACAGCGGTGCGTTCCTGAAGTCTGCAGCGCCGTCAGTGGCGATCCCTCCTCTGGCTTCGTCTCCCTCTGAGCGAACAGGGCCTCCATTAAACTGCTCTCTCACATGAGGCCATGTGCCTCCTCTACCTCCTCCCATATGACCCCCAATGTGACTCCAGCTGAACCCGGCGCTGTGTGCTCTCCTGTCTCTGTCGTCCAGTCTAAATTAAGCCATAGCAGCCAGATCAGGGCTGGGACGTTTTGTAGGGATCACAAACCCAGGAGATGTAAATACGAGTCTGTTACAGTGCTGTGGAAAAACTATTCACCCCCTTACAGCCTGTTTTGGTTTTGAAAAGCTCAATTGTTCACTGCAAAAAAACTAAATATAACCAAGTATATTTGGTCTAGTTTCTAGTGCAAGTACTTAACGCAGTTGGAATAAGACAAAAGTGACTTACAAATGACTTTTCTGCTTGGTTTTAGTGAATATTTATTAATAAAAAGTGCAAGTTCCACTGGATTATTTTACCTGTAAATTTTTAAGACGAAAAATAAAAATTAATCTGAGGGGCGCTCTTTAAATAGACGGTAAATTTCGAAAATAACTTGCTAGATATTGAAAGTTCCAGTTGTTGTGGATAAATGGGCAAATATATTTACTCACAGGACATTTAAAGAACAATTAGGAGGATAATTAAAATAAGCAAAAATATTTAGACAGAGATTTGAAACTTGGGTCTGAAAGGGTTAAGTTAGTTTCATCTTAGTTCAAGTGCACCAAGTATTAGCAATAGAAACTGAAGTATGTGGTAAGGTTTTGTGTATTTGCAGTGTTCGCTTTCTCTAAACCTACAAAGATGTAGGACAATTAAAATTGCTCTTAACTGAGAAACATGATGTCTGCAGTGCTTTAGATGTGACGTCCTGGAAGAGTTTTTGAAGTACTTCTCTTTGGACTGTCACTGCTAGGAAGGTTCACCACCGTTCCATGTTTTCTTCATTTGTGGTCAGTGTCTCACATTCTGGGTTTCTGGGGTTCAAAAGCCTCAGAAACAGCTTCGTAACTCTTTCCACACTGACAGATGTCAGGCTTTGTTCTCATAGGTAATTTCATTACATGATGTGTCGCTTTTAGACGTCTTTATGTTGCCAGACATGTTTTGTTTCACTCATTTTTTGACTCTTTGGGTCTGAGCTCAGCTTTCTAGTTAAATCATGATTCAGCAAGTTGCGTCTCCATTTGCCCAGGCTGCTATGGAGAGCTACATATCTGAAATTAAAATTTGATTCTTGTGAAAATGAAGAGAAAAATCTGCTGTAAGGAGGGGATTTTGTTCACAGCACTGTACAGAAATAAAAAGTGTTAGCTCAACTTTTTTTTTTTTTTGCAAATACCTTAGCATTTTTTTTTTCTTTGTAAGACGGGGACCTGTCGTGTTTCTCCGCAATGATGCGAATGTATTAAACGTTAAAACACAGCCTGGTTGTTCAGACAGTCACATCCCTGTGGATGCTTTTATTACCTCATGTTTTCTTCACCAGACACAGATTGTGTGGTGAACTTACTGATGTGTTCATGATAAAGGGATCAACCGCGGCATCGGACTTCACCTGAAGCATCTTTGAGGATCTTTTAAGCCTCACCTTGGATGAAACAAGATGGCCGACTCAAGTGAATCTTTTATGACGACTCTGCTACCTGGATGCTGTTTCCTTTGCTTTTATAAGAGTAGATGATTTATTTCTTCCCCACTTTACTCCCCCTTAAAGAGATGAGTCGTCTCTAGATTATTATAATGATGATGATGAACGGTACGTTGATTAGGTGTGACTTTAGGATCCAGGTACTTCATAGTTCATAAAGACTATGAACCGCAGCTCAGTGAACAGAAACTCTTTATTTTTGCCAAACTAATAATTGATGAAACATGTTTTGGTGTGACTTATTTTTTCTGCTATAAGATTTTTAAAAAAGGCAGTAAGAGCCGTGATCCCTGGTGCAACAGTTTGTGTTTATTTGCTAGTATTTTTGACTTTAGTGATTTAACTGTGGCAGTAGATTTACATGTAAAAGAATCATGTTTCATGCCAAAACTAAAAACTGCTAAAGAAGTTTGTCTGCCTGACTCGTTATTTGTTGCATCACAGTAAATAGATGTACTGTATGTTTCTATGATTAACCTTCATAAGCTGTGGACTTTAACACTATTTATCTACGGGTTATTTCAAACTTTTCTTCTATCTTCAACCTCCTGAGCCTTCGTTCTCTTTTCTTTCTTTTTTTGATGAGGAATGGACCTCTGTGTCGCCCCAGAAAAACAAAATGTTACCCAATGTGAATGAAAAGTTTCCAGACGTGCCACTTAATTTAGAAAATTTCAGTCAATTTGAAAGAAAATGGTTCGATTTCATTTATTTGACAGTAATTGTTGGAGGTGCTAATAAATTCAACACAAGTGATTGTGATAAAAGCAATTATTTCTTATTGTGGGATCTCCTTCCGATGAATTAAAACCCTCACATTAGATTAGATTTAAAAAGTTTACATTACTGCAGTGAAATATTTATTTTAAAGCTGTAAGCTGTCTCTCTTGCTGAGATCGCTGAATTAGGTCAGCTTTTATTGACTATAAAACAGGAACAGATACATTTACAAAGTGGGGGAAAGAGGGAAACTTGTAAGGTTTGTGTAGTATGGTGATGGCAGCATCATGTTGTGGGGCAGTTTTGCTACAAGAGGAAATGATGCACTTCATAAAATAGATGGCGGCATGAGGAAAGAACATTATGTGGAAATATTGACGCAACATTTAAAGCTTAGGCACAGATTGTTCTTCCAAATGAACAATAAAAATTAATAATTTTTTTTCTGTGATAAATTGTCAAAATTGCTTATTTTGAGTTTTATATTTATGTTTCTGTGTGAATTTTGTTATTTTTGTGCATTGGTTTTGCTTTAAACCGTCTCACTCAGCCACAACTCCAGGAAATACATGTACATTTCTGTTTTTAATGGCATAATAATAACTCCCTCACATATTCTTTCTCTCATTAATGTGACATTTAGCGAACAGAAATAATTCTGCTCATTCTAACTGTCCTAAAATAAAAGACATCTGATCTAATTTAAATTCAGACAGGGAGGGAAAATAAATTATAATATAAATATAAATTAATCAATATAAATTACATGTAATTTTTATTCACTGCATGTAAACTTAACTGTTCACTTATGTATGAAACAAACTAATATGATCAAATAAAATAAAAAGTTGAACTTACATCAAAGATTAATGCCTCCAAGTCCTCATCTTATCAGTCAGCTTCATCTCAAATCATCCATTTTGACACCTAAAGAAAGAAAATCTAGCGTTTTTATCAGAGATTGACAGAAACGTATGAGAATAGCACAGATTATGCCATCAGATTAACAGTTTTTGCGAAGTTAAACTGGACATTGGTTGAAATCCTGCGCGGTTTGTGAGCGGCAGATAGAAGTGACATAAATAACTGAAATCATTTCACTGGTTTGCCACGAGAGGGCAGCAGCAGTCAGCATTAGACTCACCGGACTTGTTCGCTGGGTCGCTGTAGATCCAGTCATCCTGCGCCCCCTGCTGGACGTTCACAGTACATGCAGAGCGGCCGGTTTCACCGAACCAACTGAGAGCAGCAGAAACTCGCATGTTGTTGAGAATTAGATATTTATTAGGTGCTAAATTAACGCTTTGTAGACAACATAATTTATGCAGGTGTACAGTTAAAAAAGAAAAAAACAAGTATTTTATGACGCAACAATGAAAATAAATGTCTTACAAAAATAAATGGCTCAAAAACAGTTTTTTAAAAAGACAATAAAAATCTCTATAAAAATGAAAATGCAAAACAAATTAAAGGCAATTTTAAAATCTACAGCAGATTTTTTTTTGCATTTGACAGAAAAATTTGAATATTACAGCAGATTGAAATGAAGAACATGGTTGAGGGTAGGTTTACAGTGGAGTGCTCATGATAGAGAACATAAAACCAGTTTGATTCATTTTACTAACCAGATTTTAAATGACACTGATTAAAAAGTCGTCCGTATATAATAATAATAACAATGCTCTACAATCTAGATATAGCAGACATAATTTCTGTTTGTTCTTGATATGTAGTATGACATTAATTCCTTTAAAGTATGTACAGTACAACACAGTATATCCACTTTTTGGTCTGATCACAGTTATTAGTCAATAAAAAAACAAAAACAGTACAACGTTCCCACAGGCTGGCAGTTCTCTGATGGTTAAGGTGGCTGCAAATACTGACACTTATGTGAAAAAAGCTCAGGTGAAGCACGTCTGCAACAAAGACTACACCAAAGATTAACAGAGCTGCATATTTGCTGCCAAACAATCCCTGTTAGCAGTTCAACCTCTGCCTGCGTCCGCAGCTTGGTGTTACCTCAGCTGACTGAAAATCGGTTTCAAACGACTGCTTTCTCCTCTGTTCTATCAGGAGAGGCTACCGCTGTCAACAACGCCTTCATTTTGCTCCAATAAGCAGACGAATGACGGTTAGTGATCAGAAAATGAAAGTAAACACAACTCTTAATCATTATTTTCCCAGGTAAGCTCTCTGTGCTTTGTACTGAGTGCAGTGTGAGTCTGGATGTGTGCATGGGTGTGGGGGCGTGGGTGTGTGTGTGTGTGTGTGCTGTAACTTTGGCCTCAGCATGCTGCAGTCTCTGAAGTATTAGGGAGTGTAGCTCGATGTAGCAATGGGTGAGTGGTTTTTGCAGTGCGGCCCACCGAGCGGAGAGTTGGAACAGAGCGGACCCTTCAGTGGTTCTTGTCGTAGTCCTTCACCATTCGCTTGATGTGGAACAGTTTGTGCCTCAGCCTACGGCACTCCCTCTTCTTAGACTGGTACTCTGAAGTCTGCAGAGATGTTTGCTCAATTAGCCAAATAAAAAACAACCTGGAATCTACAGAAAACTGCTTCCCAGTGCAGATTATATAAACCAGTTCAGCTCACCTGCTTCAGATCCTTCAGCTGATTATATTCCTCTGCAACAACCTGAGAGACAATAACAAATGGGTCATTATGTGTTATTTACAGATTCTTGTTTCTTCTTCTCTAGAAGAAAAATCCTCAAGCAGTAAAGAAGAAATAAAGAGCCAAGATATTTCAGCAACATCCTAAAGCACTAGGTTAGCAAATTAAATGAAACACATTTTATTTTAATGGGAGATTTTTGATAGAGAAGCACAAAATATCACATACTTGTGAAAAGGAAAGGAGACAAGTATACGATTTAAAACATTTTTAACACAAAAAGCTGAAAACTGTGGAATGTATAAGAATTCAACCAATCAGAATCAATTACTCAACATTCACTGTGTTTACAGAACATGTTTTTAACAGCTTTTTGCACATTTACAGACTAAAACTTTTTGGAAAGGTTTAGTTTATTTGTTCTTTGGAAAACAGATAAGATGGAGAGAGTCTGAGACATCAATGTTAAAGTGTGAACTTTTCTAACTGAATATTCTTTGATTTAAACGTTCGACTCCAGATCTAAACCTGCAGGGCCACCGATCCAGTAATGCACTTTATGTTGATCTATAACACAAAATCCCCAAAAAACACTTTGAAGATTTAAACCTGACAAAATGTGAAAAAGTTCAACAGGTGTGTGAATAAATTAGCAAGTCACTAATCAATATCCCTTCCTATACACTTCCAAAAATATCCCAGCACCTTTATTAACTTCAATGTATTCCAGCAAAGATTAAAGATTAGTGTATTCTTAAGTCTTGAACACAACAAATCTCATTATCTGTCTTGAAAATTGCTGAGGCAGATAAAACTGTGCAAATATGAAACATTTTAAGGTCTTTGATAAACTGATGTCACAACTGTAGCAACTTTAGTCCAGTTTATGCTTACAAAATGCCAGAAAAAATCTTTTTCATCATTTTTCAGCTGAAAAGTTGAAGGTTTGCCTCTAAACTTCATTCCTGACTCTTGAACATTATTTTGCAAAATAAGGGAAGAATCTGAGCTAAAGAATCCAGCAGACAAACAACACGTCCAGCTCCTATTAATAATTCGCTTCTGCTTAAACATTCAGCCTAATATGGTTATAAGATGATATCAAACCTGGTATTTAGCTGAGCTCTCATCGAGTGTGTCCAGTTGCCGGCTGAGTTTGTTCAGCCGGTCGTTGATGTCGTCCATCTCTGCACACAGGCGCTTGTATTCCCGCAGGTCTGAATCAAACTCTCTCTTGTATTCGTGCCTCTGAGAATCTGAAGTTATCGTCGGGTACACACTGTTAGGCAGACAAACACAAAGAAAAAACAAAGATTAAAAAGATCAGACTTAAAAATTACACTCTTCAATCTGAGAAATCTACAATCATGATATTCAGTAGAGTCAATATTCAAATGTAAATGGTTTTCTGAAATATTTGTTCAGACAGATTTCTTGTCTCAGTCTATAAAACAACTGAACTGAACTTCAATTCGCTCTGAGTCACATAAAGGTCAGGGATGCTTTCTTTGATGCATAAATGGGGATAATCTTGTAATATCTTTATTTAGGGTTGGATTTAAAATGACATCCATCAAAAAAAAAAAGAACAGTACTGCCTTTGTTTTTTTGCAGATAAAAATATTTTAGATTGGCCGGTGTATCTCAACATTTTACCTTTGTCCTACTTCTGTCCGACTGAAAACAAGTATGTGAAGGAGCGTGCCTCAGAGGATTAACCCAGGAATACACACTAACTTCTTGCAGTCATGTTGTGAAGGCATTCACCATCTTTTTGCTCCTCGCAACACTTAAAGAACATTTTTAAAACCTGGCTGCATCAAATTATTGTCACATAAGCTTGTTTCCCAAAGCTTACAGTTATTGATTTATGTTAGAAAATGTGGGTCTGGTCCTGAGGGAGAAACAGAGCTTCACTGTAATCTACATGTTCGGTTCTTAATTGCGTTTTCATCTCTAATCCAGGCAGTGAGTCAGAAGCCCAAAGGTAGCTCTGTCACAGAAACTTAGTTCTCACCTCTCCCATTCCTCTGCATCCAGTTCGTTTCCTGTTTCTCCTCCAGTTGTGTACTCCGTTTCGTACTGGGACTCGTCCATGTCAGGGTTGCGTCTGCGCCTCTTGCCCCTGTTGGCGGCTGGCCGGCGGCCTCCCGTTTCCTCCGAGGGGCTGGAGCTCGTCCTGCCGCCGTGGGAATACCCCTCTAATGGACGGCTCGTAATTTTTTCAGAGTATCTGCAGGAAAACGATTACATCATAATATTGGGTCTGACAGGTTAAGCTACCAGACAAGAAATGTGGAAACCTCAGAAAAAAGAACATACAAAGAATTACTTAGTTATTGGACTAAAAAGCTAGTTACGCTAACCCTGTAAAGGTAATCATAAAAATTAATTCTAACATAGTATTTAGCAGAAGCTAATGCTAACACGCTAAGGTCAACCAGGGTCAAATTTGTCATTAGACATGACCTGAACGGTTGTTGTGTGTAATCTGCTGTGTATTTTCGCATCGCTTAAACTAAATTTAAAGCATTTTAGATCCAGCTACAGATCAGATCATCTTCAATATGTCATGATACGTTTAACCCTGGTTTCAATTCAAGTCCTATTAAGTTTATTTATACTTATTTATCTTTTCAACTGGAATTGGATATAAATTTGGTTCAAATTTAAAGTCCTAGAAGAAAATTTGGACACAGGCTGTTTATGTGAAATTTTCACGGAGTCAGCGTTTAAACCAGCTGCGTTTCCTTCAGAAATGTGCGCAAATTTTTGTCGATATTCCGCTAATGTTGAAAAAAACACAACTTTGCAATTACGATGTTAAATAAAAATGACATGTGAATAAGTCATTAAAAACATGCTGCCCCATCATCCTCCTGTCGCCAGTAGTAACATCCGGTTGTTGATCATGTGACGCGTTTGATGCAGAAAAATGTATCCACTGCACTTTTGCGAAATACATTAATTATAATTTCAATACAGCTGAAAAAACAACGCCTCTTCCTAGGATAAAAACCTTTTACAGAAAAACTTGAGTTTACTTCTAAACTGCCATATTTCTATTAATCAAATTTATTTTCATAATACTAAATTGCACAATATTATGGTAGACTGAAACATTTTTAATAAAGTTAAACTATTCTGAGGTTATTTTCCTTCTTTACTTGCTGTGAGGTACAAAAGCCTTCTAAGGAAGAAATGTACTTCCCAGAAGAGATCAGTGTGTTTACTGATAACTTCCAAACGGAGGAAGGAAAGCGTTTACATGGTCACCGCAGCTGACGCCCTTCGCTCTGAGAACAGCATATGGAGATCCTCAGTGAACAGGAGGCAGGTACGCCTCTGTAATAAGCTGTGGATGATGAAGCCCATTCAATTTCGTAGGTTTGTAGGGATTTGTGGAGAAATCCAAATCCAACGGCACAGATATTAAGGGCTATTACTACATAGTGAATTATGTCAGGAGCAGAGCACACTGCGGGACCGCAGGCCAGCATTCTTCTGCTTATGAAACCAGCTCTGTTTACTTTGCAGGAGAGGAAATCATTACATTATTTTCTACTTTGACTCAAACAGACTCAGGCCTGTGTTTTTGTGCAGAGTCTAGACAATCCTTAAATATTTCTTCCATGATGAAACCAAAAACAATCAGGTGCTTAAGAAGTTCTGTACTCTGATGACCAGCCAGCGCACTTATTCATAAATATCCAGCCTATTCTCCTCTGCTTCAGACAATCCAATGACCAAGAGGGGAAAAGAGAGAGAGAGAGTTAATCCAACAAAGGCTCAAAGGTCACAAACAGCTCTCCATGTGGGCAGGGCAATATGTTTTTATGGGCTTTAAAGCAGCGTAGTGATTAGAGCTGCTTCTGAGTCACATGTTTAGAAATTCACTCATTGTGGGAAAAGGCTTTGCGCTGTACGGACTCCTGTGTTGCCGCCACTGTTTTCCTGCTGCTTTAATATAGAAAAACTGACAGTTTTATAAAATGGAGTTTGCATGTAAAAACAGGATCATCTGGAAGTGAGAAAAAAACTGTTACATGCAGTAATCCTGCACTTTCTCACGCTGGTAATGTGGATAAATATGTGGAGAAAAAAATACTTAGAGATTAATAGTTTATTTACTTCTGAGATGAGGATATCAGTGAGTTCAGAGGCATTTATCTGAAAAAGTTTATTTTAGTCTGTAGGGCAGTTTCCATGCACTGTAGGAAACTGTGCATGGAAACTGGTTCATGAATGACCAAGAACTGGGGACATATTTAAATTTATTATGGATTTTATCCAACCCACACAGGTTAAAGATTACGGGTGCACCGATTGCAGTTTTCCAGCCGATCACAGATTATCGATCTTTAAAAAGCCTGACCTGCCAATTCCAGTTTTGGCTGACACTGATCTTTTTATCTGAAATTTTGCTTAATATAGTAAGAAAGTCATTGAGTGGGTGACAGTGGGGTGATTATTGTTAACTGCAAATGTGCAAACATGACCTGGTGGGCCGGTCTGTCAGTCAAACTTCTCTCACAGCAGAACAGAAGAGGACAAAAGTTGATTTTAGACTTATGCTGAGGTACAAAGTGTCGGTGGATAAGATCTGCTTCACATGTAACTAACTACCAGTCGATCACCGTTTTGCCAAAATTAAGGAAATCAGGGCCGATTTATCGGTGCTCTCCTCTCAAAATTATCTGTGCAGACTCAAATGCAATCAGCTAGCATAGAGGATCTAACTCAGTGGTGCCCAAAGTCCGTCCTCGAGGGCCGGCATCCTGCATGTTCTAGTTCTCTCCCTGGTTTAACGCACCTGGATCCAATGATGGCTCATTAGAAAGCCTAAGAAGAACATTGACATGCTGAAATGGTTGTTGGTACTACCAGGGAGAGAACTAAAACATGCAGGATGCCGGCCCTCGAGGACCGACTTTGGGCACCCCTGGTCTAACTGATTTGCACATCCTAGCAATTTAAAAGAAAAAAATAGCTTAACTTTAACTAAATGTAATTATTTAAATACAAAAACCTGTAGAGAAGTTGAAAACATCTTAAAGTTGTGCATTGTTACTTATTGTAATATAATGTTTGTATCTCCAAATCTGTGAATCTGATAAAACTGAAATAGAACAAAGGAAAGAGAAGAGAGAACAGGGTCGCCTACTGGTTATCGTCCTCGTTGTAGGAGGTGCTGTCCACCTTGGCGGGGGGGAAGGAGCTGACGCTGTTGGCTGAGGCGTTGAGCAAACCGCCTCCCTTCTCGGACACCAGCAGAGTCGGCGCATCCTGAACGCTGCGGCTTTCCTCCACATTGTTCACCTAAAGCAAGCCGGAAGAAAGTTAAAGAGAAAAGGCTGAGCAAACAAAAACAAACATCTGCGTTACTCACAAAGAGTCAGGGCCAAACCTCCACAAGCACAAGCTCTCTGACTCACATCCTACATAAATAAACATGTCTTCCTTTGTTTTTCTCATATTGTGACATTTTCATTAGCCCATATATCATCTATAGTCAATGTTTGCTCAACAGCTTTTAAACAGTACGGGGCGACATCTGAAAAATTAACAATTCCTCCTGGAATTCATTAGTTTTGCTACAGTGTGAGTTTATTTTCTATTATTTTATTATAGTACTTTCATTATTTATGGAACTTATTAGTCATTAAATGTCTATTAAATTCTCTAAACATTTTATTTGTGCCAACTCCCATCTAGCTTGGCTCTGATCTGCATTCGGACTAGTTGACACAAAACAAGCCAGATTATAATCCCCAACGCTGAGCAGCAATCTCCTAATGAAACGGTGAAGCTAAGAAATGACCGATATTTGAAAAACAACTAAAAAAAGCAACTAAAACCAGACTGCAAACACAACACATAAAAACTATTTTGTTTTCTCTTGCCTTATGTTTTCATACACATGGAACAGATGTTCTCTTCCTCCTTTTAAAAGTGAACAAAAGTGTAAAAACAATCATCAGGTCCTTCCTGTGAGGTCAGAAAGTTTCACAAAGAAAGATTCAGGGTGGGTTCAGTTCAGTTCGTTTATCTTAAACACTTGAACAAATATTGATCACCTTCTGCTGTATCACCGGCAGAATGGGCTTGGCCTGCGTAGATAATCTAATAACCAACTAAAACTAATTCACATGTTTTCATTGTTTTTGTCCTTTTTGGTGTTGCATGTTTTTGGTTTTACATGCATGTACAAATGTTCATAAGGTAATTTTAATCCACTTCAATCTCAGAGTTTGAAAAGCAACATTTAGACATTTATGTCAGGAAAATCAGTTGTTGAAACAACTGAGACTCTTGCACACAGACTGTATTAAAACATGTAAAAAACAGAGATTACAGAAGACTACAACAGTGAGAAGCTTACTCCTGTGTAGGATTTCCAGAGATATTATGATGCAAGAAAAATATAATCCTAAAGGGTTTCTGTATTTTGCCTTTAATAGACTCATAAGCCTCATAAAAATAAAGCCCCTAATGCAAAATCGAAATCATAAAAAAGTACTTTAAGTATGAAGTTGGACGGGCTTTGAATAGGACCTGAGTTTAATAGTCGTGAAATGTTCTCCTGGAATATTCAGTACAAACTTAAGATAATCAGCTACTTAGAATATTTTTGTCAGATTAAGGGCTGAAACTGGGACTATTACGTAATTCCTGGATACATAGACGATTACAGCAACCATACAGACGATTCTCTGCCAAAATTAAAATACAGTTATAGCCAAAACCTATGGCTGATCAATGCCAGCATATAAATTACTAATGATAAAGAAAAAAATTTAGCATCCTGCATTTTCTATGTAATATCTTCACAAAATCTTGTAGTACAGCATTTCAATAGGATAAGAAAGAACTACAATGTATAAATCATTAAAATAACACCCAACCCTCCAGAAACAATAATCATGGTGGGTGGAGCAGGCTGAGTTCTGCGCGTCTCCCTTTCTTGTAGCTGCAGGTGAATCCTGTTTGGAGACGTTTTCATGTAAGAATCTCAACAATGTTTTCCCAGAGTGCAACACAAAAACCAATCAACTGTGAGCACAGGATGCGTTCAGAGTGAGAGGAGGACGAACCCGAGGAAGGAAAGAAGGACGGAATATGGAGACAAAACCAAAATCTTTCAGCAAATAAAAGTACCAAAGTACAAAAGTTTCCCAGATGGGAAACTTTGACAGACGGAAAGTGTCATAAGTTTAGAGGAAATAAACAAAACAGAAGGAGAAAGCAATAGTTAGACAGAAAGTCTCGCATATCTGAAGCCACTTTTTATTTCTGTCATGAGTTTTAGGAAGAATCGTTCTGCTGGGACAGGCTATGCATAGCCGGAGGACGATAAATAAAAACACTGACTAAAACTATTTGCACCAAGGAGCATAAAATGACAAGTTCAATAATAAAGTCCGGTTCTCAAATATGTTAATATATTAATAAATGGGGCCTCTGCTGCTGTGTAACTAGATAAAAATGAGACTGAAACCTGTCATCTTGGTGACTATTATTTACACTTCAAACAAAACTGCTGCTGGATTTTGTACATTAATATACTGCTAGTTGAATAAGCTTACATTTTTTATTCACTTTTAATCCATAGTGTCACATGATGCTTAAGGGAACAGTGTCTTTAGTTTATGGTAAGTTATGAAAATAAATGTCATTAGTTTAAACAGATGCTGATACAGTAAACTGTGCAGTACTGTGTAAAAAAATATTCACACCTACAAACATTTTATTTTATTTTATTTGGATTTATGTCACAGATCAACACAGTTGTCTATAATTGTGAAGTGGATTGTAAAATAATACATGCAACATGTTTTTCAAATCTTAGCAGCAGTTCAGTCTGTGAACATTAATCTTCTTCTAAAGTTTTGCTACATAATCTTAACTTGATTTAAGCTTGGGCTTTGACTAGTCAGTCCAGGGGTGTCCAAAGTCGGTCCTCGAGGGCCGGCATCCTGCATGTTCTAGTTCTCTCCCTGGTTTAACGCACCTGGATCCAATGATGGCTCATTAGAAGCCCTAAGAACAACATTGACATGCTGAAAAGGTTGTTGGTACTACCAGTTAGAGAACTAAAACATCCAGGATGCCGGCCCTCGAGGACCCACTTTGGACACCCCTGGACTAGACCATTCTACTATATGAAGATCTTTTGATCTAAACCATGTTATTGTAGCTCTGGCTGTATGTTTAGAGTCGTTGTGCTGCCTCCGACCCTCTGACAAAGTGTCAAGTCTTCAGTGGCCTCTAATAAGAAAAGCTGAAGAGAAACATCCCCACAGGATGATGCTGCCACCACCATTCTCAGTGTGGTTTGTGTATTCAGGGTGGTGCACAGGGTTTATTTGGGCCAAAGAGTTGGCTGATATTAAATCACACACATGTGGACTCCAGTTAATTAGCTGACTGCTACAGGCTTATGCATGCCACACTTTCCAGATCTTTACCTGTAAAATAAAAACATTAGAAATTCTGCAGTATTTTCATCCCACTTCAAATTATGAACTACTTTGTGTTGGACTAACACAGAAAACCCCAATGAAATGAACTGATGCTGTTTTTGTGAAGCAGCACAGCATCTTTAGGAAACTCTCCCACTTATTCATCTTCTGGATGTTTTTATCCATCACCAACACAGAGCGCTGCCTCCCTCCATCTGAAGAACACAAGCAGTCCTTCTACGACTGACTCTGATGACTTCATGCTGCAGACACAATGCAGACCCCCCCGGCCGAGCCGAATAAAGCCTGTGTGTGAGGTCATCAGGGCAAGCCGGGCCTCCCCAGTCTCCACCACACAGAAAAGTCCTTAGACTAACCACGGCCTTCAGCTCTTCCTGGCAGAGTGTAACAGAAGTCCAACAGCCATGTGGATTTGCTTGAAGTGCGGAGTGGAAGATAAGAAATTTAAATATAACTTGAATGTGTTGGCTGAAGCATATAAAGGATTCAGAAGACACCACAGTCTTAAGGCACAGAAAAAGTAGGTTGCCCAACCCAAATGGGTGCCGTTTTTTAATCTTTGAATAAATAATAATCCGTTAGCAACATCACATTTTCCAGGGCTCGTATTTTATCAAAATTCTTGTGCCTTCTCCTAAGCCTTTCTAATCCTTATCCATACCTCCTTCTCATCATTTCCTCGAAAAACGCTGAAGTTCTCAAACGGACTGGTGGCACAACATGACTAAAGCAACAATAAGATGAGGATGACATCACTGAGAACCGCTCCATTATTAGACACAAGTGCTAGTCAGAGGATTTACTCTGCTAGGCACAGGAGCCACCTCTCAGCGCACGATGCCGTTCATGAGGCAATGACACCCCATCTTCAAAACAAACGGCTCTATATAATCCAATATAACCACACATCTGCTTAAAGTTCCTTCTGCAAGCAGGCTTTGCAGGAGGCGGACTGAGCTGCACAGTCTTTGATTGACTCATGAATTTAAATAATAAGCTTCCCCAGACATGATACAAAAATATAAGGCTCACTCACTGCATCAATAATGTAAAATAAAAATATTTTTTACAAATTCCATATAAACAATAAGAACTGAGTGAAAGTAATTAATGTTAGCTGTTTTCATGCTGTATAAATATGATGGCACTGCTGTGAAAATAGGTGAAGTTAAAAGGATATTTAAATTTACTTTTGTTTTTCACTGGGTTTGTGTGAAGTGCTGATGAGCAGTCAATGTGTAAAGCAGTGGAAAAACATCCCACACTGTCTTGAAAAATAACCAAATATCAGCTGGAGCAAACCTAAAAGTTTCGGAGAAGAAGGGTGAAAAATAGATAAAATATTTATTGACTGATGTTCTTTTAATGTTTTTTTTTTCTCAGGAGTTTTTAGTCACTATTTTCTCAACCAAACAAAACCCACAACTTTATTTTGTGGGTCAAAACTTTTGCACAGTTTCAGTCACTACTTTCCTTTAAGCGTTGATGGTTAAAACCCAAACCTTAATGTTACCTTTCCTGGATTTATAGTCGTGGTGTATTTAGTTGCTGTGGTATTTTGCTTTCTTTTTACATATTGTGAGATAACTTAATTTTTCTTGACTAAAAGTTCATGTTCTATTTGTTTTTCAGACGGATGGGAGCAGTAACCTCACCTGACCTGATCTAATCATAGAGAAACTAATATATATTTAATTCATTGAAATATCACAGCAAGAAAAGAAGTCAATATTTCTCACTTGCATTCATGTTTCAAAATCAGTGAGCACTTCTATAACTGCTGCTCATGTGTAAGGGTTTATTTCTGGTTTTTATTTGAAGATGTGTACAGACCAAGGTCCAACAGAGAGGTAAACAAAAAGACCAGGATATATATTTTTACAGCTGGAGAATGAACCTAAAATAGGGTAGAGGTGAGTATTTTACAGCACTCAGATCACATGCATCCAGGCCTGCAAAGTCAACACATAGTCAGAAATTAAGTGTTAATTTTGAATGCAAATCCAAACATGCTGTTTTTACAGCTTTTGAATGGCTTTTATTTTAAAAGTGCCTTTCTGTTCGGGCAAAGCTCTCCATTCAGGAGAAACACTTTGAAATCAAACTGTTTTGATGCAGGAGCATCCTCATGTGTGCGTCATTATCAGCTGATGCTGAAAACAGAGAATGATACAGGAAGTAGATTATTCCCTCCAGCTGACTTTAGAGTGGAACAAAAGCAGAAGAAGAAACAGATGTGTGTGTTCATTTACAGAAATCATTAAGCATCGTTCATATAGTAGTGAAATTTGTTGTGTCATGCACAGACTTCTTCTACCTGATTCTCCAGGTAAAAATACTAAAACGTGCCTGCAGTATTTTTGCTCTGAATCATTAATAGTTTGACCATTTTAAACAACCTTTGTTTTCAGTTGTCAGACATTTTATATTTTAACAATTTGCTTGAATGTAAACATCCATGCATTTGCTTCCTGCTTATGTTGGTTTTCATCCCTCTGTGGCTTGTTGCAAACAATTGATGTGGACAATATTCACTGTGGAGATTTCATCCTTACTCTCACTACGTTCTTTGGCAGATGAAAGAGAAATAATCTGCTAAACCACACTCCACTCCTTGCTCCACATGTTTTTGCTTTAGTAAAATACTCTTTCTCAGAGAAGAAATAAACAATATTTGAAACATGACAAGTTATTCATTAACCCATATCTCGCATATTGGTGCGATTTAACTAGAGCGTTGTTGACGCTTAAAAATGCAAAGCAAACAAAGCAGAGAGAAACCAGCAAGCCTCTCTGTATCTTCTAGGGTAGTTAATGGTTACACAGAGTGAAACCCGGTTATGAACCAGGAGAATACAATCACTGGCTGCTATCAGCTCTGACTCTGAACAAAGTGACTCTCTTATAGGAAACACTGTCGCCAAGGAGTGACCATGTCCTCCCTGGATCTCATGAGGAGCTCATTTTGACCTTTAAACTTTAAAAAAAGCAATGAAACAGCTGAGGGCTGTAAACTGCAGAGCAGCTTCAGGTAAAGGTAAACCTCAGTGAGGTTATTTACAGCACCTGAATCACCTTCTGTTTTTACACCTGATGACTACCTGCGCCGTGCAATAACTGCCTTGCTCCAGACCTACTCAGTCACCCACTTAACTTTGCAAAGAAAAACAAAGCTGATGGAAAACAATTTGACATAAAAGGGTACACAGTTTGACAGAGATTAAAAGAATAGGTCACTTTTTGTGGCTGAATCTTTGACCTAACCAACAGCGGTTCAGCATTTTATAATCTAATCAAATCTGTTTGTGAACGTTGTATTCCAGGATTTAAACACTGAGTGACCTTGTTTCCTGACTGGAAGCTGTGCATCCACAGCCTCAGGTCAGTTTGGGTCTTTTTCTTTCCTTCAGTTTAAATCCCTCGTAAACTGTGTCTGTGTCAGACAGCTATATCTCTTACCCATTCCTCTACGTCTCTGCCTTCTGACGTTTTCCCACCAACTAGAGGCTCTTGCCAGTAGATATTTGGTTTTCCGTAGCGCCAGATCTTCCCTCTTGTTTTCTGAGCAAAGAAAGCAGCGACGCCCAAAGCAATGACCACCAGGAATCCGCACACCATGGCAATCGCCTGAGAAAGCAAGAACACGATGATCAGATCCAGAAACTTCTCAAGAGATAAGCTGAGCCATAAAGTTAATTTATCCTGGTACAGAACGAACAGAGGCGCACACATACTTTCAACAAACACAGAACAGTTTTTAATTAAAAGTGTAATAAATGTAATCAGATAAGCATAGATAATGATTTTAAGTTTTCTTGCACTTTATTGGCTTCCTGGACTGTTTTTACTTTTTAGTCAGTTTTGTTTAGTATTCACAGTTGTTAAATTTTTTTTAAGACAAGTTAATAATACTTTAAGCTTGAAATATTTTTCCTTATTTACAGACTAAGTGCATTACAAATCATCTTCATTTAGCCACAAATTAAAGTGCATTTTTGTATATGAATACTTCTGGAAGTTGACTAATTAGTATCAACAGAAAAAGCCACAGACCTCCTGGGGGTCCACAAAACAGTAGTGGTACAGGTACTGGTTGTACATAGGAAAACCTCCCAGTCCTCCCATCTGTGAGTAGCTGGTCTGATAGAGGCTCTGACACATCATGAGCATCGGATTATACATAATGTTGGAAGAGCTCTGGGCCATGGGATTTACTCCGACAATGTAGACAATGGTCATGATGCCCTGAAAAGTAGAAAAAACGTATAGATATTTAGTCATACTGACACAGAGCCACTCCTGAGTTATCTGTTCGTTACGTCACTGAACTGAACATATGGCAGGAACGAAGGTAGAGTACATGAATGACTAAACCAGATAACTACCTGCTGAGCTACTGCAGGTTAAAAGGAGCAAAACTGCTATAACCTTCTGCAATGCTGCATTTTTTCAATGTATTTTAATGTATATTTTGACTATTGTCTGTGGTTGGATGGATAACACCCTTCAAAAAAGATCCAGTGTGTCGCATGCACCCAAAGTGAAATGGGATTATTTCTCAAATCAGAAGACAAATCAAGATAAATGCAATTAATTATTAATTATTAATGACTGATCGCAGAAAGCCTTCTCAAAGTGTGGTAGATAAAATCTAATGTTTCTTTTTTAAAGTCTCTCTATGTTGGACAAAACTAATGCTACTCATTTTGAGGTGCACTGAAAAAAATATCTTGGTGAGTTATAATTCATCCACGGGATGAATAAAAAAACAACATATTGTAAATAATTTCTACATTAATGATGCTTAAATAGTAGAAATATTGTTGTTTAAAGCTTAAATGATCAACAAGTAAGCCTCACATGTTCCCTGACCCTCTATAAAAACTGTCGAACTGTGTTTTCCTTAATCATAAAAGTTTTGTAAGTATATATCACAACAGATAGCATACAGTGTATGTATTATAAATAATGGTTAATATTTAGTGTTACCTGCAAGACCCCCATGAGAACGCTGGCTATAAGGACGGCCAGGAAGTACTTTCGGCCACGGACAACACTGGACTTAGAGAAGCTGGCGATGAAGAATGACATACAGCTGACAAAGTTGACAGCTGCCATGGCAATCATGGCAGTTTTGGCCGAGTAAGGAGACACGTAGGAGCCGTAGTAGTTCCCATAGCCTCCATAACCTCCATAACCTCCGTAACCTCCAAGGCCTCCGTAGGACGAGCCGTAGCTGCCTCCAGAGTAGCCACTGCCGTAGCCCAGACCGGAGCCGTAGTAGCCGCCTCCATATGAGTACTGCATATCCCACATTAGAGTCGAAGCGACGCAGGCGAATATGGCCAGACACAACACTATCACTGTAGCCATCATGGCCTTGATGATCCCAGGAGGTGACCGCCATTTGTAGAAGTGCTGCGGCCGGTCTTCGATGTAGTAAGATCCCGGCGGAGGTGGGTATGCGTTGTAGTCACTCTGAGGGCCATGGAAGCTGCCGGCAGGACCGAAGCCGTTGTTGGACGGCGGGCTGTAGGGGGGGCTGTAGACTGGTGGACTCTCGTAATGTTGCTTGTCAAACATCGCTGGATGAGTCCAGAACTGGAAACAGACGTGAAGAATCAGAGAGTGGTAAGAACCAAACCAAGAAGAGCAGTCTGACTCAGTTTCTCAGCAAAACTGATATGAATAATGCTGGGTGGAAAGATAAGGGTTAGTGAGGCGTGTCCTCCATGGCTAATGAGGCTTAGAAACAGAGCAGTGTAAATGTTTTACCATCTCAAGGCAAGTAAGACCAGTGGGGGTAAAAACTTTGCTATGTTCTTCAAAATACCGTGCCTTACAAAAACATTCAAACTCTCAACGTTTTCACATTTTGTGACATTACAATGATACATGTCAGAGTACTATTATGTTTTTATGGAACAGAGCAACACAAAATAAACAGTAATAGTATAATTGTTAAGTGGAAGAAAAATGATGCATGGTTTTAAATCTTTTTAAAAACTAAAAGTCTGAAAAGTCCAGTTCCAATAGCTGCCTTCAGGAGTCGGCTAATTAGTTTTCTTTGTTCAGCCTGATGGTGAACAAAGAAAACCCCCAAACAAATCAGAGAAACATTTATAGAAAGGTTTAAAGCAGGGTTAGATTGACAAAAATAGAAAGAGAGCAGTTATTAGAGAAACAGTAAAAGGATCATTATGAATTGTACTTTTTGATTTTTTCTCTTCTTTGTTATGTTGCTATGTCAACATGTGACCTTTAGCAAACTGATACTCAGATGACTATCTTAGATGAAACTAAAGTCTGACTTTTTGACAACATGCAATAATATCCTGGATGTAATCAAGAACACTCTGCACACATTTTCCCTTACAAGAGACACAGCGGTGGCTGTATTATTCTGTGGTCTGCTTTACTTCAGCAGGACAAAGAAGTTGGTCATAGTGGCTGGGAAAATATCTGACAATACAGAGCGACTGTAGTAGAAAACACTTCAGAGGCTAAAGACCTACAACGAGGGCAAATGTTCACCTACCAGCTGCACAACTCAAAATAATCCAAACTAACAATTAAAAGGCTTTAATCAAAGCGTATTTATGTGTTACATTGGCCCAGTCAAAGTTCAGATCTAAATTTAACCAAGAATCAAGAATTTAACCTGAAATAAATTCTGACACACAGGACAACCAACAATGCACACACACACTCACAGACCAATTAACCTAACAGTTGTGTTTCTGGACTGAGGGAGGAAGCCAGAGTACCCTGAAATAACCCACAATGCACAGGGAGAACATGCAGAAAGACCCCAGGCTGGGATTGAACCCAGGCCGTTCTTGTTGTAAAGCAATTGCTACTACCTGCTCACCGTTCAGCCCAGACTTTAAAATCCATGCATCATTTCCTTCATTATTAACTTAATTATCATGATTATGCTCGTTTTTGACAAAATTCCTAACAAAAGTTCAAGCTGTTTTAACCCTTTGCAAAGCACTTTGTTATTTTTTAAATCATGTGATTGCCTTTATTAGAAAGAAGTACAGCAGCAGGTTTAGACTGAAGTCTCTGAAGCAGCTGTGTGGCAGAACGCAGTGGAGATGTTGGTACCAGGACAGAAACAGAACAACAACAATCCTCTCCTTTCTGTCTCTTCTGGCTGCAGAAATCTATCGCTCAGCCCACACTGTGAAAAAGATTTTGAAGGTTTCAAATTCACTCAAGCAGCTAAAATGTTTTCTGCTACAAACTTGCAGCGATATGCAAGGCCACTGTGTATATAATTTAACAATGCCCATTCTTCTGCACAGAGCCCTAAAGGGAGTGGGCAGGAAACACGTATGACTGGGAAACCAAGCGGGCAGCAGGACGAATGAACCGTTGAAAAGAAAAACTTCCACTAGTATCCTTTTTCTGCTATCTTTGAGACTCTAGAAACACATATTTCATTTTTGTCTGTAGCTAAATGAATAGATAAAGTATCAGTGGTAAAAAATTCCAGCAGATACTCCCAAACCCCAAGGTTACAAGTTGAAAATATTTCTTATCTTATTTAACTGATAGCACAACAGTCAGATATTCAGCTGACATCCATATAAAAGAAGGGAAAGAAAAAATAATTTTCATTCTTTTTAACAGTGATATATTGACAGTTTTGACATTTTTATTCATATATTGGTCACTTCTAGTTTAAGTTCTTAGGACAGACCATTGACATGTTATTGATTAATAATTAAGTAATTAAGTCAATAATTTCTTGTCAAAAATTTGAGCTGGACCAGCTGATTCAAAGTTGTTAAATTAATTTTCTCTTTTAAACGATGACAGCACCAAAGCTCTGTGTCTATTTAAAGATGGTATTAGCACTTTATTGGTTTATAGTTTAACCTGTCGGCACAAAAACATCGTGCCAACTGTCAAGCACGGTGGTGGAGGTGTAATGATTTTAGCACTTTGAGGCTGACATTTTAAATAAAAAAATGTTCTCCATGATTTTTCCTGCTGAAAAAAGGTTTAACTATTTAACTAAGCCGATTGAAATGTCAAATGTTCTCAGAACTAATACAGAGCCAATCAACTGATAAGAATATTATTGAAAAGTCATTTAATTTCAGAAACTTTATCACCAAGTGAAACATATTAGATTAATTACACACAGTTTTGTGTTAATTATGATGATTTTCCACTTAGTTAATAAAAATATGACATTTAAAATTTTAATATTACACCAGACCAATAAAAAACACTTTATAATAGAGAAAGTTTAATTAAAGGTATGCATAATACCAGCTGCTTTTAATGTGACAAATGAGCTTCATCAGAAAGCATGTTTTAATTTATTGAATATGACTGTAGTGTATTGATATCAAAGACATTAAAAAGTGCCTCCTTTATGAACTCAATAGCTTTGCTCTACACTTACAGAAAAACCTCCAAACACATTTTTGTTCACATTCTGGTTTCTGCAGAACAGTGAAGGAAGCCAGGAGCAACACAGCGGTCCATTCAGAGGTTCTGACACAGAGACAGACAAACAGCTGCTGGCACCGTTCACACTTCATAACTCTCCTTCTTTATAGGTCGTGGGGACACACAGCAGAGGAGGTTTCGCCTCAAAGCCTCCATCCCTGACACCTTCCCATTACGCCCCCTCCCCCGCCGTTCCTTCATCCTCTGTCCCCCAGCGCTTCTCTCCCTCCCAACACAACTTCTTAGCTTTTGTTTCGGGAGCAGAAGGGCCAGAAGTCAAGGCTGCTCGTCACACGAACAGCGTTGCCATGGATTCAGAGTTTTAAAAAAAGAAAATTGGGGCATGTCCAGGGATCAAACAAGGGCTCCTTTGTGCAGCTCCTGAGGGGGGTGAGGTGAGACACAGAGCAGAGGACAGGTGGATGGGTGTCAGGTGACTTTTATTATTGATCCGCAGGCTGTCTTGCATGAGTGTCCTCCAGTTTACTTCCTGCATGGCACTTTGTAGATAACTGGCAGGAAATCATTTCAGAGATTTTTCTAGGCAATCATCCTTGACTTAGAGTTCCTATTAAACTAAGTACTCCAACTCAAAATTTATTTTGTTCTTCTACGTAGTGAGGGCCAGTTGTGAAACTACGGAGCCCTCTAAGGGACATGGGGAATTTTTTTTCTTTTGCGTTACCTCGCAAAACTTTTGCGTTACCTCGCAATACTTTTGCGTTCCCTCGCAAAACCTTTTGCGTTACCTCGCAATACTGTACTGGTCAGTTATGCAGCATAATTGAATACTGTAAGCCTTTCTTACGGTGGGCGCCGTACTTTATGCTTTAATATAAGGTTATGTGAGGTTTTTCCATGAATTTTAGTATCTTTTTGTGAAATATCTGAAGTTTTATATCTTTCTTTAGGGTAGAAAGGCACCACAAACCTACGATATAAACAGAAACTTTCCGTAAGTAGGAAAGAAATAAAAATACATTATAATTTGGACTATTTCTGAGTTATTATCGCGGGTAATAAATCATCTGACAGTTCTGATTGTGTCTCTGTTGTGTTCGTAGTCTGAATGGTTTAAAGAGCTGCTTTCAGTGCCGCTCCATCTTAGCCTTAACAGACATAAACATGCAGTAATAAATCGATTTTCAATCAGTGTTTTGCACCAAACAGTTAATAATAATAAACAAGTTTTCACTGAGGCTCTGTAAGAGCCATATGAATGAAATAAGTAATTATTGATATGACAGGAGCAGCGACTTTGACACTTGTGTGGTGGGTGTGTCGATGTGGGCGTGACGTCACCAGGTATGAATGGCAAGGATACTGGCTTTGTGTGTATTAGGAAGGTCAGTCCTTGCAAAGTTTGGAACCTGATCATCAAAATGGAATAAATCGATAATTGTGACAGAACAAAGAAATGATCTGGACTTGATTGATAAACGGACAGATGAGATTCCCAGAGTTAACCCAGTGCGGTCCTTTACCATCATTAGTTTGTCGTGTTTTTAATAATAAAAACTTGTTAACAGTAAAAACTGTTTGGTGCAAAACACTGATTGAAAATCGATTTATTACTGCATGTTTATGTCTGTTAAGGCTAAGATGGAGCGGCACTGAAAGCAGCTCTTTAAACCATTCAGACTACGAACACAACAGAGACACAATCAAAACTGTCAGATGACTTATTACCCGCGATAATAACTCAGAAATAGTCCAAATTATAATGTATTTTTATTTCTTTCCTACTTACGGAAAGTTTCTGTTTATATCGTAGGTTTGTGGTGCCTTTCTATCCTAAAGAAAGATATAAAACTTCAGATATTTCACAAAAAGATACTAACATTCATGGAAAAACCTCACATAACCTTATATTAAAGCATAAAGTACGGCGCCCACCGTAAGAAAGGCTTACAGTATTCAATTATGCTGCATAACTGACCAGTACAGTATTGCGAGGTAACGCAAAAGGTTTTGCGAGGGAACGCAAAAGTTTTGCGAGGTAACGCAAAAGGTTTTGCGAGGGAACGCAAAAGTATTGCGAGGTAACGCAAAAGTTTTGCGAGGTAACGCAAAAGAAAAAAAATTCCCCATGTCCCCTAGAGGGCTCCGTATGAAACACTGTGACCAACTTCTTATTTAAGAGAAAAAAAACTGACCTACTTTTATATGTTTGTTAAATCATTAGTTATCAAAATTGTGCAGCAGCCTGAGGCAGCATTTATCATGACTGATCAACAATTAAATATATTAGGAGCAGAAGCATCACACAATGTGTGATGGAGAGAGAAGTTAAAGGTGATTTCCTTTAAAAAAGCTTTTCGAGGTATTGAAATTCAACTTTTAAAACTGTCATAAGCAATTTTATTTTGGTTTTAACTCAGTTAGTGAGCATCAGTTTCCATGTGTTTTAGGGGTGCACCGATTTATCGGCCAGCTGATTTATCAGCTCCGAATTCCTTAATTTTAGGATATCGTTTATCGGCTGATGCTTACATGACTTGCATGCTCTGATCTACCTCACCACAGACCTAAAATCAGAAACTGTCATGCTCTATTCTGCTGTGAGAAGTTTGACTATTGCAGTTAACAGTAGTCACCCCACTGTTGCCAACTCAGCAACTTTCTTGCTATATTTAGCAACATTTATCTTTAGTCGAGAGTCGAACTAGTACGGTCATAAATATTACCAAAACCCATTGAACTATTGGTTTAGTATTTTTTAAAGTATTTGCGTCCCAGTATGGAAGAAGCATTTGTCTACAGCTGGCTTCCATGTTTTGTTGCTCTGAGGAAAAAAGCAATGAGTTTGGACGACGGTCATGGGTCAGGTCAGACACCCACCAGCCTGAACTCCACGGAAACACAGAGACTCTATCATCTGCCGCTGATAAAGGAATTCCAGTTATACAGTCACATGCTGCACAGCAGTCAAAAATAATTAGGCAACAGACCAATGCAGGCAGGGTCCCACTGACACACACCCAGGAGTCAGCCAAGGCTTCCAGCACGAGCCCACAACAACACTGCACAGTCAAAATCTCCTGAGGTACCAAAACATAATCACAGCTGACAGAAAAATGAAAAACAAAATGGTATAAATTCCTGTGGTGTGTGTTTAAGCAACACCCTTGTCTTCTGAAAATTAGAACTTCCTGAGTTAATGAGCATCGCTCAGCTAAAATCCAAACCAAAAATGCTGAAGAACAAGCAATTCTTAAGAGATCTGATTGGTTGATTGATTAGGTAACTGAAGAAGAAAACTGATAAACTGTGAAAACAGCAGGTAAACTAAAACAAATCAAATATCTCAGGCATTTACCATTATGAGTAAAAGCCTCACACCATTATTTTTTCACAGTATTTAAGTCAAATTTAATTATTTTTTGTCTTTTTTTACGTGTTTGTGATCCTAGTTTTAACAATTTTTAAGAGCATCTAAAAATATGTCTAACTTTATGTCCAATTATTAAAACGATTGCATTTCCTCAGTCCTTCAAACCCATGTCACCTTTACCTACACATTTCTGTTTTATTCATAATTAGCCTTGGTTAGGTTTGATTATTTTATGTTTTTAAACATTCTGAGTTGCCCTCATTGTGTATGAAAACAGGTCTATAAATAAAAAGCACATGATTAGTAGACAGTACATAATTAACGTTAGTACATAATCCTTCTGGAGTTTTAATAATACCCATGTTAGCCAGGTGTTACCAGTAAACTGGTACCTAAGTGTATTAAGTAATCATTCCAGCATCAGATTCAATAGTAGAGTTTAAAAAATTCAGTCAAATTACATCAAAATTAGTTCTCCTCGTTCCTCCACATGATAAATGTCTGTTTTAGGTTTAATCCTCAACTAAAACGACAGAGAGAACTAATTTTCTAATCAGCCCATAAAATGTCATTATATCTAATGCGATTAATTAAAAAGAAGACTGTCCAAAAACATGAAATGAATAGCAGGTAACAATCGCTTTTATCTACTTTTTGGTCTTACCTGAAGAGGAGAATACTTGGTCAGCCTGTTCCCTTTTTCCAGTTAAAGTCTCACCTTCCGCCCAAAGTTTCGTCTCAGTTTAGGTAAGGTGTTAGACTCTCAGCACATTGTCTTGTTTTAAAGTCGCTGTTACTCACACTCTTTTTTGCGTCAAAATGCCGTTTTTTTTTCTCCGTTTGAAGCGTCAGTCCTGATCAAACTGAACGATTCTCCTGCTGCAGCCTCCGAACAAGTGCTCTGCTTTTTGTCCCGCCTATCCGCGGTGATGAGCCCCACCGCACAACACCTCGACACCTCCGCGTTTCATCCGCTAGAGGTCAGGCTTTCTGTCTCACACAGCAACAACACTGAGAAGAAGCGCAACTTTAAATCCATGCGAAATAATGGATGGTACAGCAAAACTTCATTTCTAAATCTAACAATATAAATTTATCAAAGTGCTATTTTTAAGATCAAGGTGGATCTAGTTCTCCATTATTTCTAGCTTCCTTCATAAAGTATAAGGCAGAAATCTGGAAGTTATTTCATCCTTCCCACATCAGTATTGAATACATTGTTAAAAATAGCAACTATTTCGAAACTTCAGCCCTTTTAATGTTCATAGATGATTTCCAAAACATCTTGATCTAAACACCAACTTATAATTACATTTGTAAAGTTGATCTTTTGCATTATGTAGTCCGCAGTACTTCATCCAGCCATCCACTAGAGGGCAGCATTCCCTTAAAACTTTACAGGTAATCCTTTGAAAGTATTATAAATAATCCCAAAATAAACATCTAGCGTAGTGGGGGGGGGAACTTATTTTCATTTTGGGCCGTATCAAAAATATGAACGTTCTTAAAAGGGCAGGTTGTGCCACAATGCATTAATAAAACCAATTAAATTGTTAAAATATCAATAAATAGCTGTTCCTTCAGGATTTTGTGATTGTTTTAGTGTTTTTTTAAATCAAAAGTTTTGTGATGCCAAATTATAAATGTTTGTTAGGAATTTTTAGGATGTTTGCGCTAATGTATGATGTTAAATGTGACTTTTTATTACTCAATACCCTCTGGTGGCTTTCACAAATCATTACTTGTGAAAGTACAAGTAACGACTTGTACTTTCACACTTTTTACACTCAGCACAGATCAAGAACTTCTACATTTATTCATACCTCTGGTACATTTTACGTATCATATTTCACAAAATACATTTTTGTGGGAGAGTCAGCAAAAGCTTACAGCGCCTGGTAAGGAGCACAGGGGGAGGTCAACAGGGTTTTTCACACCTGTGATCTCTCTTTTTTATTTTTTTACCCCTGGAGATCATGACCCAGGATATGGACTTTGGGGGGTCAAGCGGTCTCCCATCCAAGTACTAACCAGGCCCGGCCCTGCTTAGCTTCCGAGATCAGATCGGGCGTGTTCAGGTGGTATGGCCGTAAACGATGAACTAAAAGCGACACAGAAATTTTATGTCAACAAACAGCGATAAAAAAAAACATTTACATTGTGTTTCATTATTATTTTCCCCCTCTGTTTCTTTTTGATCATCCTCACCGTCGCCAGCATTTTTCTCATCACTACAGCTAACATTGAGCTGCTGTCAGTCTCTGCGTCTCGGCATCTCTTCCACCAAGTTTACAAACCTCATCTTGACATTTCCTCTGTAAAAACAATTAAATAGTCATTCCAGGATTTCAACAAATGACTTATTTTAACTGCAGTTACCAGAGGCGGTCCTAGCCTGTTTGGCGTCCTGGGAAAACCACTCATCTAGGGCCCCACTGCAAAGTGATCGACAAGCAGGGGGTTGGTCATCTGTGTCCGTCTTCAAATAAACATGTTAACAAGCAAATCTGTAGCATCTTGTATCACGTTCTCTCCAATAGAGCTTTAATATCAATTAAATATTGAATATGCAAGAAATTAGACTACTATGCTGACAGTGGAAATTACTCTAGACTAAAACTGTACTCTGTGAATTTACTAAATTGTAATGTTTAAGGACTTCAGCACTTAAATCTTGGTTTTACTTTCACTTTTCTAAATTGTATGAACTACTTTTTGTCTTGAAATAAAGATGTCAAATAATTTTTTTTAAATTTACATAATTTTATTCACTCATTAAAAAAGAAAAAGACATACTTGTTTCAAATCCTTTAATCTCCCATGGCAACTATTCTGGGTGTAGAAAACGAGTGATATAACCGAGTACCACCTTTTCAACAAAGCTCTTTCCCAAAGCTGCAGTCTCCAAGCTGGGCTTTCCATAACTCCTGTAGACTAGCAGCAGCAATTAGCAAATACCTGGTGGAACCGAGAGCCTTCTGAGCTCATAAGCTATTTCTCAGGGAGTTGCTGGTAAAAATGTTGAATGCTTGATAAAGGAATGTTGTTGTGATGATGTGCTGAAGGCGTCAGAAAAAGTAGGAGGTACTTAAAGCTGCAGTATTACTTTTATATAAGAAAAAATATTTTTACATAACTGTTAAAACTGTCACTATATCATGACAGTAAATTGTGAGACTGATAATTTGTGGGACGATCAATCTCCTCCACCTCCTCCCTGAGAAATTGCTATTGTCTGAAGAAATGCACCGCTCCAGACCAAAAACAACCAATCAGAGCCAGGAGGAGGGTCTTAGTGCTGTCAATCAACCTCATGTACTCATAGCTAAATGTGTTAATGGCGGAGAAGAAAAATCTTTTATCCGCCATCATCAATGGCTAAGCTAGCTAGCCTAGCATTCACTACAGCACTAAGTCCCTCCTTCTCTCTATGATTTTTTGAGAAAGCAGAAGAACTTTTTTTATTTACATTTTATCTTTAACTGTCACAATATGGTGGCAGCTTCAAACATGTAAAAAATATTTTATAAAGGTTACAAACTGTAGCTTTAACAGTACCTCGACTTTCATCTGCTACTTGCCAGATGAGACGACCGATGATCAGCCAGGTGGCGTAGATGTAGACGAAGTAGATCTGCAGACTGAAGAGCAACCAGAAGGGAAAAACTGCTCCATGACTGACTCCTGTGATAAAACTTCCTTTATTCACAATTAGAGATCTGTCGTTGTCATATTTACAAATACATGTTGCAAATAGTTACACCAAGAGACGTAGAGCAGAAGCACAGTTCAACACTGGTCTGAGCATCTCCAGAAACTCTCTCCCCAATTAGAAATCACATAATAAACGCAGAATGATGGATTATAACAAGCTGGAGCTCCCTACTGGTCACAAGAACCAATCTAGTTTTCAGTGGAATACTTTGATGAGCCACAAGTGCTCCCTGCTGTTAACGGGTCCACATGTAACGGTGTAGAGTCATCCTATATGGCAAGCCATTAGCGACAAAAATCAGTGAAGTTTTTTTTATTCAACCCGTTTCCCAAACAAATTGCATAAAATCATGTTGGGTAGTCACCAGATCCCCATCAAAAATGCGTTTTGAATGGCTCCTGAATGGCGGTGGGTGGAGGTCCAGCTTTTCAATATTAAAGGCTTGTTTAAGAATGACAAATGGCGCAACATTCATTAACTGGGTAAAGGTTTTCCCCTTTCTTTCTGCTGCTCAGGTGGCCTTGAAAACCCACTTATAGGCATAAAATCTGGAAGAGTTTTCATCAACCCAAGGTGATTTTAACATAATTTCTTAACCAGACACGTCTAAAAAACATTTGGCCCTATTGGCTTGCCATAACCTGAACATTTGGATATGCGCTTGGATTAATATACAGCAGCAAACGTACAACTTTGCAGTTTCCTTATACTGCATGTCTAAATTAAGTCATGGCTATGACAGGCATCCAAGAACTTTGTGGGGTTACACAGCTGCTTTCTCACTTCTGTTCATCAATCCTCTAAAACCTGCTTAGAGGAACAAATGATCTGCTCTCTTAAACAGCTGGATTCATATGTGAACGTAAAATTAATTTAAAAAAAAAAAGGTGCCAACGTTGTGTGAAAACCAGACGAGGTTTGAAATAATCTTGATCAAAACGGTGTTTGTGAATCCTGCAGGTATAAAATTGTTCTCAAAGTTCAGTTTAGTTGGTTTTTAAAATGAGTTTATATGCTATAACATACTGGTCAACATGTTCTGGAAGGGTAGCTACGGACGGATTACAGGGAAAAAAATAAATTAATCGGACTGATTATTAGAACAGAAAATAAATGTTTTGTGGCATAAATTTGGTTCTGATAATTATGTACCATTTTATTTTTATAATTTGGGACATTTATGCATCATGTGAATTCCTGGTGTGCCACAAACTATCGTTTAGAAATTGGCCAATTTTCTCTTGATTAGCATTACAAATGCTGAAAATAATCTGAATCGTTTCTGGTGATGCATTATCAATCTATTACCACCGACAGTACGTAACCTTTTTCTGAATTGAATCCCTAATAAATACAAATCAAATTATGGTTAGAAATGTATGCTTTGATGCATATAACAGGAAGAACCTTGTAAATATTAAATTTTCTATTAAATTCAGTAATCCTCAGGAGAAAGAAAAAACAACATGGGAAAGCAGTCAAAGTTGAAATCGGCAGGTCAAACCTCGCAGAACAGTAGAAATCAATGATTGGTGCAAAACTAGTAATCAGTCCATGGTCTCAAACATAAACGGGCTCAGATTTTTCCTTTTTCATTAAAATTTACACATGAAAACAAAAATCTTAACTCAAATGCTTCTTACGACAAACAAAAGCTGGCTATGCGGTGGAGGTGACGGGATTCAAAGTTTGTCAGACATGTTGGAGGAAAACAAGAAGACGTAACATGAGGTACATGAAACCACAACATGAGTTTTACTGATCCGTTTGATCAGAAACGGGATTCCAGAGAGACTTTAAATGAACCTCACCGAGCTTCTTGTCTCTTTCCTACTTATCCAGATGAAATTTCACAACATCGGCCATGTTTGGCCGTTCTGCCGCCGTAAACCTCTCTGAAGCGGGCTGCAGGGATGCACGCGCTCATTTCACAGATTTGCTTACAAGAACTTCCGGATTAGCGGTCGCCAGTGTGCTCCCTCCCAAACACACGAGCACGGACATTAATCCACCGAGCATTTGGGTCAGATTAGATAAAATTTCACTGTGGGACACTCACTTGAGCTTTAAACATTTTACTTAAAAAGGCACAAACTACAATTTTCTGGTAAATTATTTGGATGTAAAACAAACAAAACAAGAAATCAAAACATCTTCCTTTCCTTTCTAAGCGTAGAGATAATCATCCTAGATCAGTCTTGACTTTTAATTTAAAGCCTGAAGTTTTTCCGCTGTAATTGTTTTCTTTCCCAAAAGTGCAATAAAAATGAGAGCTTAGTATCTGCTTTTGCTCTTTCTTCCACAGTACCTGAGGCCAGTGACTGTGCTACAAAGACCGCGATGAAGGACGAGAGGAAAGAACTGTACTCCAGAAAACTACGACACGAAAAGAAGCGTTGAATGCAGGGGTCGAGTCTGAAAACTGAGGATTAACTTACAAAACAACAAAAGAAAAAAAGAAAAATACATAAAAATCAGATTCAGTTTTAAAGATGAAATGTTTCCTGTGTCTCTCAGATTGAACATCAGCATAGTTCACCTTTCACCTTGATCCCAAAATACACACCGAGAAAAAAAAGGATAAAAAAAAAAGAAAATTTAATTCCTACGGAGCAGATTTCTTTCACTTGAACCACCTGAATAGTTTCCCCTGATCGACAGCTGATCCAAACGTTCTGCATGGAATCTAGAATACAACAACTGCTTCAAACAGCATCTTTTTTTTTTCTTTTTTAAATTCACGCCACTGTATTCGAGTTTCATTGTTACAGCTTTTATACGCTTCTCCTCGAGCTCCCAGTTGTAATGCAGGTACGCTTAGAATTAGTCTGTAAAAGAATCAAAAGTCTCTTGTGGAGTCAGTAGGACTGAGACATTCCTTCAACTCGGCGGGAGCCGTGGGGAGCGCCGAGAACGGAGAGAGAGGGAGAGAGTGAGAGAGAGAGGGAGCGCGAAGGAAGTAGGTACATGGTGGCGGCCAGGAGGGGAGGATGAGAAGGAACGAAGGGGGCGGGGCCTTTTTGTGTAGTTGCTTCCATTTAAAACTTGACAGTGACCACAATGTTTCAAGTTGCCTCCATTCTCTTCCTTCACTTGTGCCTCTGGAGAGCTTTCCTCTTTCTCCTTTTGAAGAAACAACAGCACCTGCAGGGAAACGGTTACAATTAGACAAACAGGATGTCTGCAGTTAGCATCCTGTATTAGCTAAAGGGCCATTTCACAGCTTTAAATGAGTCTGGACTGCATTTGATCATCTCCAATTCAAATTCTAACACACTAACATGTCGGCAACCAGGTTCTCTACAGACAAGTTGCTCACAGTTATTGACTACCATGGTTCTAGCTGTAAAGTTGTCAACATAACACGTAAAATCTTACATGTATAAGTGATATATGAGAGAAAAGGGACAAAGTTCTTTAATACTAAATGTAAACAAGAACTAGAAAACAATGTCCGATGGGATCACATTTTGCAGATCATGAAAAAAATAGTGAGGGAGAGCTTGACTGACAACCTTAACAAGTAGATGTGCTGCAGGAAAATAAAATAGCTAATAAACCACCGCTGATGTTCAGATGATCAATTACCAGTGATCGCAAAATAAAACATCAAGCCTGAAATCATAAAACTGTAACGAACTGAGTGTTCTGTTCTTTGTGAAGGAAATATTTACATGTTTTCTAGCGTCAAATCCCGTTACATTTGTGGAGCTGTTGTCAGACTGTTGCTATGACAACATAGACGTGTCAAGCAAAAATAATATAGAAATTCACTTAGAGCATGTGTCAAACTCAAGGCCCACGGGCCAAATCTGGCCCACCGTAGCTTTATATGTGGCCCTCTAGACTCCAAATTACATCAATAAGTCCCTCCGGTTTTTCACAAATCTGCAAAATTCACACAAAATCAACAAATCTCAACATTCTTTTCTGATTTTTACTGCAAATTTTCTCGAAATTGGTCAAAAACATTGAGTTTACGTGACTGCTGCCTCAGTCTTATGATGTCAAGTTATATTCTGCAATTGATACAGTGAGTAATAGAAAGTCATATTTAGCATCATACATTAGCGCAAATACTGTAAAAATTCCCAACAAACATTTCTGAATTGGCACCAATATGTAATTTTAAAAGCAAAAACCACTAAAACACTCAAACTCCTGGAGGAGGAGCCATCTATCGATATTTCAACAGTTTAATTGGTTTTATCTTTTTTTTTCTGGTCCAAAATGAAGATGAGTTTGACACAACTGACTAAGGGCTACAACCTATGATCTAATGGAGAGAGGATCAGAAGTATTGGTAATAATAAAAAAATTTTTTTTGTCATACTTGGTTTCGTCAACCACGTCAACCTCAGTGGGAGCAGTGATGGGAGCGTTGGAGTGTCCGGCTGTCGGGTCGTCCGTGTTCAGCTCGCCATTCGTTGAGCTCATCACCTGCAGGATTTCAAGAAATAAAAAGTGATATCAGACTTCTCAAACACAGACGACTGGAAGAAAGGGATCATCTTTAAATCACGTTATGCAGCTGGAGACATGGACGCGGTCAGATAAGGACCGTCTAATCTGGACTGAAGCGCTAAAGCGACATCACAAACTAAAAATTAAAGCTGGTTCATATTCTTCCTGTTCATCCTCTCCAAAGAGAAACTGTACAGTAAAAAGTAGCTAATTCCTCTTTCCTTTTGTGTTCAACAGATTAGTGGTTTCCACGAATGACGGCTTCATTTAAACCAATCAGAATGGTGCAGGTGTCACAGTCGTCACCTGATCTGCATTAGAAACCGAGCTGGAATGCAAGAGAGGAAGAACAAGATCTACCTGTTTGGCTCTGCATGTGAAGACAAACACTGATAAAACCTGCAGCTCTACTAAGCAACACTAGGTGGCGTATTTGTCCCACTTCAATAGTGGAGACTTGAGACTTCTGGGAAAGACACAATGGGACTAAATTATGGATTAATGTCCATGTTTGGACAGCAAAAGTACTTCAATGTTTCAGACAGTTGTTCTTTTTTGTCACTTATAAGAGAAAATTACACAAAATGAAATTAATCATCTGCTTAATGAGTTTCAGTTTTGAGATGTTTTTTAATCATGAAGTTAATTTCATCAGGTGCATCTCAATAAATTAGAATATCATGAATTTATCTCAGTAACTGAATTCAAAAAGTGAAACTCATTACACAGAGTTTTAACATTTTCGTGCATTTATTCCAGTGTATGTAATGATTTTGATGAGAGCTGATGAAAATTCAGCTAAAACTTAACTATTGAAGAGTACAGTTGCTTTCTTAACTAAATAAATATATTTTTATTCAGAAATGTCACCCTACTGTACAGTACATATGCTCAGTACTTCTAAGGGAAGGTAATTAAACTTTATTAGCACCAGCAGGTACATTCCTCTTGAAGAGAAACACTAAAATATGCTTACATGTAATTATGGATGCATATTTCTTTTGGGATCAAAGTATTTCTGAATGCATAGCTCTGACTTTGCTCGCATGTAATTAGTAGTGTGCACTGAGAACCAGAACCCTCTGTGTTATCTCTGTTGCTTGTGTGATGTTATCCACAACACTTTTTCCTTCCACTAAGCTTTCCATTAAAATGCTTGGATGCAACACCTCCAAATGGCTAGCTAACAATTACTTTTTAGCAGGTGTCGACAGAGGTTGGCGATTTGGACTTTAAGTTTTGTCATGACAGTTTGTGGTTCTGTTCTGTTATGATAACAGTAAAAGTGATAAGAGCTATTTATTACTCATTTTTAAGATGTGACTGCAAGGCACAGCAATCATAGATGTGCAAACACAAATCCTAAGTCCAGACTAAAAACACATCTATTCTCCCTATTTCTTTAGGAAAGAAAATTGCTGCAGTATTGTTTTGGTTTTTATTTATATTAGTTTTTGGCTTTTCCTTCCAATTTCATAATTGTTTTATTATTTTCACTAAATTTTGTTTTATTTTCTGTTGTATTGTTTATCTGTGATGTTGTGAACATCACCTGGCCAGCTGAGGTTGTTTTAACTGTGCTAAATAAATAAACTTTGACTTGACTTCATTTGTAATATGCTTCTTTAGGACACTATTCACATAAAGACGTGTGATTTGTATCACTACACTGCACACATATTCAAATTTTGTGATATTTTTATTGAAAAAATAATGAAGAAAATAACAATATGAAAGGTTTTTGCTCCAGTCTGAAGATGTATTATTTCGTTTGATTTTTTTCGAGTGATTCTTAAAACATGCAACCTGATTCTATTAATCAGTGTCATTGCTTTTATATTGTTTTGTATTTAGTTTTAAACTTGTGCATATGTTTTCTTTTGTGTTTTACTTTTGTGTAACCAGGTTGTTGTGTGTTGCAGATTTCTGCTCAGGGCGCTTTTGGAAATGAGATCCGGATCTCAAAGGTGAGATGAAGGAAAGACTAAACATCATTACTTGGAATTTATTGTGAAGATAAATCCAAATTCTTATCACAATAGATAATAAAAGATACGATAATTGATTATTTTCTGGGAGGATATATTAATGCTATCGATACGAGTTACTTTAATATTAGTTTTAGGTCAATAAAGTCAAGCACAAACTGTTGCTGTTGCTACCCTGAACACAGCTAATCCATTAAAAATCTGATCATCATTTATTCATTTATTTTTCCTTAATATCCCAGTTATTCTGTGTTCCTAATATATTTTTTGATTTATTGAGATATACTTATTTATTATTATTTTATTCAATTATTTGACTTGTCTTTGAGAGTTGCTATATTTTAAATTTTGTTGTGCCTCCTTCATCCACAATGACAATAAAATAATTCTTTAGGTGACATTCTGGTTTAACAAGATGCGCCTGCGTATCATGAGGTTGGGACAGCAAAGTGAACCGGACGTCCTCTTTGCATGGCTTTTTGCTGCAAGCCGCCTAGAAGCAGGGGAGCTTTTATTCAGCAACATGCAGAGCACACCGATGTTCAAAGAGTCCGATTGAAAAACACGAGCAACAAAGAGCGCGTCTACCGGCAGGCAGGCAGGCGGGCGGGCAGGCAGGCGATGTGGGTTCAGTGGGAAGCGGGGGGGAAAGTTTGTCACAAAATTACATGCATTCATGCATTAGCCATCAGAGCAGCAGCAGCGGTACCTGAACAGAGCCCCCCAGCCGCTCAGCTGTGAGGTGCGACCCCAGAGTCTCCTTATTGGTCACGGGGGTGGGCTGAGACTCACTTCCTTTGGGCTCAGGTGACTTGATACAAAGCAGAAAGGGTTGAGACAGGAAGTGGTGAGAATAAAGGGAGGGGTCAAAGGTGAGGAGGAGGCCATGTGAGGGATCAGGTGTGGGGGGAGTAACACGGAGGAAAGGGGAGTAAATGGAAAAAAAAACAACAAAAAAAGAAAAGTAAAATTAAAGACGACATCTCCCAAGCAGAAGCAGGCTTATTAAGACAAACTATGTTAATAGAGGAGTAAAGGGAAGCAAAAATTTATTTGAAGCATACAAATAAACTCATGCAGAGGTAAAAAGAACAGCCTCAAACTTGATTTTCCATTTTTAAAAAAGACAGCAATCAATCTTCTCAGGTGATTTCATTGCAGGACTAGTTTTGCTGCAGCTGAAAACTTATTTTAATATTTAATCACAACTATTTACTACAGAGACGTAACATCTTCCGAGTCATGGCCAACGTGCACAATGCAGAAGGAGGCGCTTTGCCAGCGTTAAAAGATGGCACGTTGTTTCCAAGCCAATCACATTAAACCAACTGCAGTAAAAAAAATATAAAAAGGGAGGGAGAAGCTAGAGTCCACTGTAATAAGTCAGTCATAAAATGAAATGAACTCCTCAAGAGCGCCGCGGTAAACGATGACTCAACAAGCACAGCAACCTTATCTGCACCATTATTTATGACAATCAGCCATCATTTATGGATGTTTTGTGCATAATAAATCTCACAAATGATTCCTCGCCTACGCATTAAAAATAAGAGGCTCAGATTGCATGTTAACTTAAAAACGCTGTCACACACTAAGCATGTAATTAGTCATCACTGGTATGAACAATGCAGTTTGCATTTTCAACTCATGCATGCAATAATTACTGCTGCTTAGAGAGGAAGGAGGCCTGAAAAAAGTATTCACACCCTGAACTTTTCCACATTTTATTCCATTACAACCACAAACTTTATCTGATGGACCAGCAGAAAGGAAGTGGAAAGAAAACTATGCTTGGTTTGTAAGGAAGGGGTGTCCAAAGTGTGGCACGTGGGCTATTTAGAATAGAATAAAATATACTTTATTGATCCCCAAGGGAAAATTGCTTATTTGTTTAAAGCTACTCCATCTTAGGTGAAAAATACAAAGTTTGTCAAATATATATACACCTAAGAGTGAATAGTTCAAAATGACTAGATATGAACAAATAAATAAATAACAAGCAATATATTAATCAATAAATAACCTATAAATGAGCACAGGAAATAATTTATCAATTAGCACAGACTTGGACATTGTATAGCCTGATGGGAACAGGCAGAAATGACTTTCTGTGGCACTCTGTGGTGCACTTTGGCAAAATGAGTCTCTGGCTGAAGGTGGTCCTGTATCCGGCCAGTACGTCATGGAGTGGATGGGACTCGTTGTCCAAGATGGCCTGCACCTTGGACAAGATCCTTCTTTCTGACAACACTGTCAGAGTCCAGCTCCACTCCAACAACGTTACTGGCCTTCCGGATCAGTTTGTTCAGTCTGTTGGTGTCCTCCACCTTCAGCCTGCTGCCCGAGGTCACCACAGCATACAGGATGGCACTGGCAACCACAGAGTCATAAAACATCCTGAACAAAGTCCGGGAGATATTGAATGACCTCAGCCGCCTCAGAAAGTAGAGACGACTTTGACCCCTAACCCTAACCCATATCTGTGGCCTTCAATGTGATTTTGTGTGGCCCTAGAAAAATGTCACAAATTCGATTTTCCAACTAGAGGTTGGCGATTAATGCAGACAAAAAAAGATAGATGAAGTTGAGTTTTTTTAAAATGAAAGCACCCTTTTATCAACCATGACTTTTTTGTGTTTTTACTTCAAGTTGATAATAAATAGGACAATGATGAAAATTTTGGTGGTAAATTGAGTTAAACAATGCAATTGGTGGTGCTTTAAATAAAGACAAAAAATTCAAACATATTAGAAATAAACAGATTGGAATCATACTTGGCAGTTTCTTGTGTCTCTTTTAAAAAAGACAAAGTTGCTAGATTTTATGTTTTATATCTGCAATAACCTACAGCTCCCTTTTGTACGGAAATCTGAGTTAATTCATTTCATTAGTACAGATAAAAAGAAAACATTCTTGAAAAAAGAAAAAAACAAAATCTAAATTTTACTTTCAAACTGAGTTTTGGCCCACATTACAAAAAGTTTGGACACCCATAGTGTAAGTACGGCTGTCTAGCTAAGTTGGCAGGGCAGACAGAGAGAATCACTAAGAGAAGAAACCAACAGGCTCATGGTGACTCTGGAGGAGCTACAGAGATCCACAGCTCTGCTGGACAATAATCTGTCCAGGACTCTACAAACCTGGCCTCTATGGAAAAATTGCCAAGAAAAAAAGCCACTGATGAAAAAAGCAACTTGAACGTCTTGGGAGATTCTCCAAGACCAAATATAAAAATTTTTACCTTTTAGCTTGGAGGCAGAAAAAGACTTTAATCTGGGGTGAAGCTTCACCGCTCTAGCAGAATATAAACCCTAAAGATGCAGCTGGAGTTACAAAAGGAATGGTTTAATCCAGGGTGTCACATCCAGGCCTGGAGGGCAGAGAAGTCCTGCAACTTTCAGATGAACCCTGAAACCCGAATCCTAAGGCTAAATGAGCTCACCTGCATGCAGTCAGGTTCTCCACAGTCCTGCACATGATCTAATTATTTGATTCTAGGGCTCAAACAATTAAAAAGATTAATTGTGACTAATCAAATAATTAAATAGTCATCGACTAATTTAACAATCGATTGTTAATCGATTGGCTCAAAAAATAAGTCTTTTGCTGAAAAAACAACCTCAGATCAATAATTAAACCAATATTGTAAAAAGAATATAAAATTTTGCATTTAAGATGAAAAAGAAAAAACTTCTTGATCTGTAAATTTGTTTTATCCCGACCTCCTCAAGTGGCAGTTTTAGTTTCACCTGATTCAAATTACGTAAAAAAAAAAAAAAAGATAAAATTTTAAACACATTTAGAAATCCAATTATTAATCAGTTAATCAAAAAAAATAATCAGATTAGTCCTACACCTCAGTAATACTGAGGGTTCAGTTTTTTACATTGATGTGTTTTTTTAGCTGTAGATGCATCCTTTGCTACAAATGATCAATTGTAACCACAGATGCTAAAGGAATGCTGTCACTGCATTTTAGGCAATAAAATATTAATCTTATGTGTATTTTCATTTGTTATGTATTTTTATTATGGCATAAAAAGCTTAAGTGGTTAAATGAGAAATATGCATAATGTGCCATTTTTTTTCAACTGATTAATTGAATAATCGTCAAATAAATCGTCAGAATAACCGATTAATCATCAGAACAATCAATTAATCATCAAAACAATCAGTTAATTGTCAGAATAATCTATGGAATACTCCATTGCTAAAATAATCTGCAGCTGAAGCTTCATTTGACTCAGGTGTTCTGAAACACTAAAGGAGCAGGAACCTTCATATTCACATATTTGAGTTGCTTAGTCAAAGTCTAGGACTTCATCCAACTGAGAAACTGTTGAATCTGTGCTGGAAATCGCTGTTCACCGACACCTTCAATCCTTTTTGGATGAGCCCAAATTTAGATCTTTAGATGAGCGACGTGAGAAACGACACCCAAAAAGCTGTAATTAGTGGATCCATGCAGCTTTACCACATAATGCTGAGGCTGTGACCTGACAAATCATGGAAAGGTTCAGGAGGTATAAATACTTCTGCAAGGCACCGCATGGGAAGCCATAAATGATGCTTTCTTTCCCTCATGACTGGGCATATCTACATTTTTTCCATTTCAGCATTTAGTTATCTCATTTCTTCCTGTCTGATAAGAACTCTGAAAACAAATCAAACCCAGCCTTGTTCTCCAGGAAGCTGCTTGTTTAATCGCACTACAGAAGTGATCCAGCGTGGAATTAGGACCATTCAAGTAGGTGGCCTGGATGAGGAGCTGGAAGCTGAGGGTCTCACCTGGTTTTTGGTCTGCTGTTGTGCTTTGTCTCTGCTGCTGGGGGGCAGCGGTGTGTCACTGGGGATAGGGCCGATCGGTGTGGGCTGCAGGGAACAGAACAGGCACATCAGGGATCAAATCCAGGCTGTTTCTTCTGCTCTGATGGCAGAGGGACAGAAAGCGGGGAGATGAGGCACTCACAAGAGATTTGCCGACCCAGTCGTACTCGTAGTCGAAGACGTAGCTGTTCCTGTCGAACAGATCGGTGAAGAGCTTCCGTAGGTAATCGTAATCTGGCTTCTCAAAGAAGTCCAGCCTCCTCACGTAGCGCAGGTAGGTGGCCATCTCTTCTGTTACAAAACACAAAGCAGCAGCCAATGAGAACGCAGCAGAACAGGAAGTGGTGAGTGAGATGCAGGGTGCTCCGACTGACCAGGGAAGCTCTCACAAAGCACTTCGATCGGGGTTGCTCGTTTGGTGTCTCCGATCTTCTGGTATCGCTCCTTCAAAGTGTCAGCCTTGAGTGAAGAGAAGTTTTAATTTCATTATTTAAATCATAAAAACTTAAACATATGAAGAAGCTGTGTGGTTTAAAAATAAACAGATACAATGATCAAATTTGCTTAATCCTGGGTTCTCGGCTTCATGGCTGATGAAAACTCCTCTGGTTTTCCCAGTGATATTTATAGCACTTAAGCCTCGTTTGCATAAATCTGACACGGCACTTTAGATTTAGAAACGATTTCTTAATACGTCACTAAAACAGTTTCGCTTCCAGCAGTGGTGATTTCAAAATACACAACGCTATAATTAAATACTTCTCCAACATTTAATTTATTATTTAATACTTTATGCTTGAGGGAAAATTTTATATTCAATTTTAACATAGAGCCTCCAAAACCTGTAAACTGTGAACTGAAGGGAGGGATGGAGAGGATGGAAAAAAAATGGGCTGAATTATGAAAGATGGATTAACAGGTGGATGCAAGGAAGAACGAAAGGAGGATGGATAGAAAAAGGATGAACAAAAGAATAAATGGACAAATAAAGCATAAAGCCAAAATGTGAGTGGATGGATGGAAAAAATAGTCAGAGGGTTTGTCAGACGGATGGACGGACAGACAGACGGATAAACAAACAGATGTAACTCCTTTCATCATGTATGGATGAAAGGAGAGACGGACGCACGAATGGTGATGAACAAGCAGATTGATAGATGACTAAACAGACGGACGGACAAGCATATGGCTGGATGGATGGATGATGGATGGATAAAAAAGCAGACTGATGGTTGGTTGGATGGACGGACGGACGGAAAATTAAATGTAAGGATAAACAGATGTTCGAACAAACGGTTGGATAAATGAATGGATGGATGGAAGGAATATTAAATGTAAGGATAAACACATGGATGAACAGATGGATGGATGAACAGATAGACGGATGGATGGATGGATGGATGGGTGAGCAGATAGCTGGTTGGCGGATGTATTTAAGTATAAATCTGTATCGTTCCCGTTACTCGGCCCTGTAAACCTCGGACATTCCCGGCTGTAGGAACTCTCAGCGTCAGGAATCGAGTCGCTTCATTTCCATCACGTCTGAATCTTTAAACAGCAGAGAATTGTTCTGGCCTGAGCCATGCGACATCCCCCACACTACATCCCTCACATTCATCCACCAAGAACTCCCACCCACACAGCAACTGTTCACATGTCTTTTCTTCTCCGCCATTCTTTGATACTGATGCCTTCAGAAAGCAAAGCATGTCTGCCGCCTGCTAGAAACCTGCTGCTGAGGCGTTTCTGTTGCTGGCCCTTCATGACGCCTGAGGCTCTTGTAGCAATTAAAGCATACATCAAGTGGGGAAGTTTGTGTGTGATTATGCAACAAAACTAAATTAGATGAGTCATGACTCTGTGGGGGGGGGGGGAAAAGAATCAACCTGTGAAGATTGCAATGGTTCAGACCAGCTCCGCCAACAATATTCAATTCAAACATTTAGAGGAAATGTTTTATCATTCAAGTCTGTAGTGAGGAGATTGTTGGGTCTATCTTTAGAGAGCATCAGTATTTGTTTTTTTTAACTATTCCTGTAGTGTTTCAGCAGCTTTTTATTTAAGCTCCAATGAATTTACCAAAAATCAGGTAGTGATTTTCTGCTCATATGAAAAAAAGGGAAATTAAACAGAGAAATATTGAATTTATAAATTCAATATGTAGGTAGTTTTGAGTTCATTTGTTAATTCAAAACCAAACCTTTTCATCTGTTTTACACAGTAAATATTTACCTGAATTATTGGGATCTAAATAATTGCTGAAAATCTAAAAGGTCTCTCTCTCTCTATACATATATATATATATATATACACATATATTGAATCATGGTTTTAGAGAAAATCCTCATTGCAATTTAAATATAAAACAATGTAGAAATTGTTTTTGTTTTTTAATTAAAGACAATATAGTAAAAGATTAAAATAATTTTCCTCAATGTATCTTAAAATTAACACAAAAGTGCAATATTCAATATTACTTTGATTTTATTTTATTACAAAACATCACGTAATTGAAAAATGTACAATGTAGAAAATGTTCTGATTGTGAATTAAAACTAGCAGTGGTGCCTGGATGAGAACTCAAACTAAATCAGGATTTCCAATCGATGTTTATTGTAAACATTTGACCTTCTGATGCCATTTTTTGCCAATTATGATGAAGCATACTCTGAAGGAATTACTGCATTTTAGTCAATAAAATGTTTTTCTTATTCAACAAAAGGAACTGAATTATTTGTTTATTTGGATTTTTAATACATTTCTGTTAGGGATGCAATACTGATATCTAACACTGATACTGCTGTTATGGCCGATAACCAATATTTACCAATACTATATATATATTGTTACCTTTTAGAAAAGAAAAAACTCTCTCTATCTCTAATTTCTGTAATAAGTGGTTAAATAAAAAATCTTCAGAATGTGCCTAATTTCTTGTCTGATTAATTGATTAATCATCCAAACAGATAACTAAAATAATTGTTAGATTCAGTCATAGACTCTGTATGATGCATCTGTCTACTAAGTGACTCAGTTACATAATTTAGGCAAAATTTCATGATTCTTTACCTTCAGGCCCTGCCAAGGAAGGCTACCTCGGAGGAAGTACATAAACATGTGGCCCAGAGCCTCTAAATCATCTCTTCTGCTTTGCTCTAAAACAAAAACAAAACACATTAAAATTTTTTTTTTTTTAATTAAGCTGTAGTTCATTTAAGGAGGCTTACCTTTTCCCAGGTGTGTGTTGATGCTCATGTAGCGTGCTGTCCCTGTCAGACTCTTGTGCTCCCGGTAGGGGATGTGTTTTTTGGTCTCGGGGTCTATATACTCTTTGGCCAGACCAAAGTCGATGATGTGGATGGTGTGCTGCCTCTTGCTACCGGGCCTCCCGACGAGGAAGTTCTCGGGCTTCACATCTCTGTAGATCAGACTCTTGGTGTGCACGTACTCCATCCGCGTTATCTAGTCAAGGAAATCGGCGGGGAAAATTAGCCTCTGAATTTCAGCCAGTTTCGAAACAAGCAGCCTTAAGGAGTTTTAACTAGTTTGGTTTTTGTTCATCGTGTTGTCACAACCAACCCACAGCAACAAAGGCAGGTGTAATACGACAAAGCAAAAATATAAAACCAGATTTTTAAATGTTAAGCAAATTAATATCCTAATATTGTTTTTACAACATTTCAATGAGCACTATAAATTTTACAGAGTAAACCAAAAATGTAACTAAAAAAGGGTCATTCCTGAGAGTTGTAAGAACAAACTTTAACAGCATTTTAGGTTTCACCTCAAACAAACTGCGAACCATCAGAATCCCCTTTATTGGATTGGACTCATAGTCCAATTTTATAAGTGAAATCCACTTATCCTTTTAATCTATATTGTCCTCAGCATTTGGCACTTGTCCTGGCAAGTTACAGCTGAATAAATATACTAAATATTTCATCATACTGTCTTTTGCACTTTAACATCCATTAAGGTAACTGCAGTCTGGTAAATGATGAATGAGTGGTGTTTATGCACTGGAACAACAAGTCCACAGCTATTTGTGTACATTCAAGAAGATAAAAGGTGTGCTGTTGCACATAAATATTTCAGGATCTCCTGAACAAAACAATAAAAAAAGAAACAACAATGTGACTTTTAGAAATACAGTCCTAACTATTTTAATTCATTAACTAGATGTAACTTTTTTTGTTCCAGGCAGATGTTTCTTTAAAAAACTTAATAGGATTGAAAATGTAAGCCCTCATTCAGTTTTAAAAAGTAAAGCTCAACTATAATTTAAAGCTTTATTTCCAATTAATTTTGATAAATACGGCACACAGCACATGAAAACTCACAGATTAGTTTCTTAGAAAATCTACAGTAAATGTCGCGTAAAATCATTAAAATAAGTGTTTTTAATACAAAAATACTCCCAAATACTGATAAATATATTCATGCAGGGCGAAGTATCTGCACTGAATATGTGGTCATGGCTCCATTTGCATGACTTACTGCATCGATGCAACGTAGCATGAAGACGATCAGCCTGTGGCTCTGCTAAAGTGTTAAGTAAGACCAGGTTGCTTTAATAGCTCGTCTGCATTATGGGTCGTGTGTGTGTGTGTGTTAGTATTGCTGTTTTGACATTGAAGAGACAGATTTGTAGTTTCCTACTTTTTTTTTTACAATCTAAAACCTTTTTATGCTGCATGTAAGACAAATATGTTACAGACATCAAAAACCTACATTTTTGGCACTTAAATAAATATGTAACATTTATTGCAGTCCAGTAGGGTCTTCACAATATGCTTATTGCGTACAGTGATATTGTGCAACATTGTGCAGCTGTAAACCTGCAACCACGATGAAACGTAATGGAGTAAAACAGGCCTGAGCAATTCATGCAACGGTGATGTGGTAGAAAGCACAGAGAGATAAAGAATAAACAGACTTGGCTTTATTCATAGGGAGACTTTCTGAAAATTTCTTACAATATATTCACAAAATCAACTTACAGTCACGTTTAGTCCACTTTTATCAAACTATTTCGTTTGTCTAGAAGAAGATCCATTTTGTTTGGGGAGGTGTGAACACGTAATCGAACTCTGAAAAAAATTGGACCACAAAAAGCGAACTTTGGTCCGCCTAAAAACCTCAATATGAGTTCGGTTTAAATGAACTCTGGCGCTTTTTGAATGCATGTGGGATGCCAAGAGAACCAGAGATCGCTCAAAAAGCAGGAAGTGAACTACAGCGCAGGGCATTCTGGGTAAATATATCCAAAATCAACAGGCAAGTCTAGCACTAGCGGGAGAAATGGCTCATGGTCTTTTTCCAAAAACAAAAGAGAAATCCTACAACCCCTAAAATATGATACCACTCTACTTCTTTACATTTTGTTAAGAAGAAAGTTGCGCTCAACGTTTCTTCAGAGATTTTGATGTCGTTTCTTCAGTTGTTCTTGGTGAAGCGCGCAAACAGGCAAGTGGGGGAACAGGTTTTTCAATTGGTTTGGTTTGTTTGACGTATAGCAGGGTGAAAGTGAACCGCACCAGCTGAAAATGTAACAAATGTTGCGATTTCAGTCCCTAATCAAACCCAGTCTACAGGACTGTTCTCGCTCAGGTCTTACCAGCTGTATGGCTATCATGAGGACGGTCTTGAGGGAGAAGGTGCGGTCGCACAGGTCAAACAAATCCTCTAAACTGGGCCCGAGCAGCTCCAGAACCATGGCGTTGTATTTCCCGCATGGGCCAAAGTAGTACACCTGAGGAATTCCCTCTGTGGAGACACAAACAGGTTTTTGTCAGATCATTTTCAAGATATGAAGCAGACTGGATATAAGAAATTAATTTTTTTTTAATTACCTGTAAAAGATAACAACAAATCAGTCTGTGTTTGAGGTGTGGGGTTAGTTTACAGAAAAATAAAATTATAGTATCAGCTATGAACAATACAAAACTCGCCATTTTTTTAACAGCAAAACTGGTGTGTAAATAACAAGTAAATTACTGAAGTGAGTTGACCTTTGATCAGTAACATTTTTCAACTTTCTATGCTGAACCAGACAAACCGAAACTGCAGCAAATGTCAACTCACTGCCACTTCCATTTAGAGCATAAAAACTTCCCATTCTCAAAACATGACCATGTTGTACACAATACTGCAACACAAAGCTAGGTATGAGGAAGGTGATTTATCGCGCTAGAGTGTTGACAAGAAAGGCTGGACTAGCTGAAACTACAAAACGTACACGACAGCTCACTCCTCAACTGGTTTGTCCAAAGCAGACGTAGCTTTTCCTAAGAAGCAGGATAATGGGAAATGTGACTACAAAAGCAACAGGAAACGTAAGAAGCACGGTGTCACCTGCAACAGAAGCCACACCTGGTTGTGTACAAAACCTCTGAGGAATGTGGACGGACCAAACAACAGTACAGCTAATTGAAAACTAAGGTGTGGCAAAACTCTATAGTGCGTTCTTATGAGAGAACAAGAGGAGACAGAATGTAAGATATACATGGAAACATATGTGGTGTGGAAAGAAAAGAAAAAAGGTAGTCTGTTATGCATGATCTACAACTACTTCCCACCATCTACTGGTTTCAACAACAACAACGTGCAGAAATCTGTGAAGAATAACAGTCTTATTTCACAAGCACTCAAGAAAGACACAGTGGGCAAGGAAAGCAAGAAATACAGACATTTTACACAATCCACCATCAGATGGTGGAAAAAAACTTTGTCACACCGCCAGGTTCCACTCGTTAGGCCAATAAACATTTTAACACTAATAAACATTTCTCTGTTGTCAAAGACTTGGAAGGTACAGTGCTAATTAAAAACAAATAAATTACGAAGGAGCATTTATTTCAAAAGAGATTCCTCCAATTTCGTTTTATTGTCTTTGGGAGCTGCATGTTTCATTTCTAAAGCTGTGGGACAGTTTGCCGCTACAGCTTCGTTTTGATGACTCTGCAGCATTTTTTAAAAACCAAACAAAAAGCGCTTTGTTCTTCTAGGCTTTTATGACATGATTTTATTGTGCTTTTTATATTTTGTATGCTTTAAATGTGATTGGGGCACCAGGTGGATCAGCGATAGAGGAAGTGAACCATAAACAGAGTCTTCAGACCTCGACTTCGCAGCCCCAGGTTCGATTCCTGGCTCCTTTACTGCATGTCCTCTACCCTTCTTCCAGTCAAGCTAACTGTGATTTATGTTGCACAGCACTTTGTGACTTCTGTTTCTCTGAAACGTGCTTCATAAATAAACTTTACTTCCTAAATAGAGTTATTAGTCGAAGGGGCATCATGCAAACTTGAGCTTTTTGAACTTTATGTCACGTTATAAAGTTATTCCTTCATCAAAAACATACCTAGAATGTTCATGCAAGTTTGATAAATCCTTCAATCTCCATGGCAACCACTTAGGGGTGCCTAAACACTTGCTCACCGTTTATTTACCCAAAGCTCTGCCTTGGAGCTTCAGTCCACAGCCTCATAGGAGCGCCTCCAGCCTAGCGGCAGCAACAATTAGCAAACACCTGTTGGAACTGCTGAGCGAATCATACAAACTACAACACTAAAAACGGTTGAGATGTGTCGAAAAGAGTTTCTTAAAGAGACAGAGACTAATTTCAATGCGTCAGATATGACTGTGATGTGAAGGTACATTTCTTTTAAGTCATTTTTTGATATACAGCATTTTCAGAACAACTGAAGGTAACAGTTACTTGACTGTGCTATAAAATGTCTGGAAAATACATAACCACAATAACCACTGCCCTTTAACAATAAGCTGCAATTAGCAGAGGTTAAACACATCAATACCAGAGCTGAACCAACCCATCAGCCAAAGATCGGAATCAGACAATTTTCTTTAGTCCACAGAATCAAGTAATTAAAAAAAAAAAACATCAGATGGTTTATGTTTTCTACTAATTAAATGCATCAAAACTAAGAATTTTCAATCTATAAATGCATCTTCCAGCAGCATCTGCTTTTACATAAGAATAATGAAAAAAAATCCAGGTAGATATCTTTCATTATCTACACATTTGTATCTTGTCCAGAGTCTCTTGGAGCCCTGGTCCAAACCCAACAGGAAGTCGGCCATTTTGGATCAAAGCCGCCACCGTGTCTCTTCTACGGATAATTGTTTTAATCATTTATTTTTTGTTGGCATCAGCTACTAAATCCATTGATTATCAAGTTTAGTTCAACTCTTTCACTCAAAATACAAACATATTTTTGTCAAAATCAGAATCGGTGAGTTAGAACTAAAGAAAATATTGATCAGGAAAACCTTAATTGGCGCTGGTACAACAATATAAATAACATCCAAAGAGACATCCATTTATCATTCAATTTCCCAGATGAATGATAAATGACTGCGACAGGCTGAGCAGTGTTTCTCTCCAGCTTTTTAGCGTCAGATTGACCTCTGAATTCCTCAACAACAGCAGCTCCACTTTGCATGCATGGATGAAAAATGACACAAACACTCCCTTATCTATCCTTGCATGGTCGCACACCTGTCTGCACACTAGCCTCTAGGATTTTCCTGATTATAATGTCCACGACAGATGAGACTGTGACAAGAGATCACAGGGAGGCTGACTCATCAAAGCCTGGCCCAAATCTAGAGGGCATTCAAAACACAGCCATCACCGCAGAAGAGCATGGAGTGCACTATAATCTTCTTCTGACGCTGGCGCTCGCAGTCAGGAATTTACCGCAGCTAAATGCTGCGCAATGCAAGTTTGTTATTCACAAATCCATCTTTATGTTGCCAATAGAAGCTACAAAGAAATAAAACCAAAAAACACCATCAACAGTAAAATTACACGTATCTGTGTTTGTATAAATCCCTATAGTTCAGTTCCAGACCATCATGTACACTACATTTGTTCAGCATTGTGGGAAATGTTCTCAGCGCCAGTGACACTCTGACCCCTGCTGTCTTGACAATTTGAAACAATCCAGCCCATTGTTTCTGCAGGCGGGTCTTCTCAGGCGACGGTCAGAGGCAAGACTGCATCATGGTGGCAGAAGACAATGTTGCTCTACAATGACGGGAACCGATGAGGAAAGAGGAGGAGAGGAGAATGGAAGAAGAGAGGGAGAGAGCATACAGAAGATTTATGGACGGAAGAAAGAAAAGGCTGAAAAGGAGAGATGATGTCCATTAGGTCTAATGCTGTGAAGATGTTCTCACAAGGTTGAAATTTGATCAGCATTTACGCTGGCACATACTGAGAATGGAGCAGGAAATGCTAGAGACAACTACAACTAAAAAAACAAAAAGGTGTGACACTGAAAACTATTCAAAAAAGATACAATTATTACAATTAAATCTAATTATTTTCCTTTCAGGTGTTTGTCTACAGACTCCACATCTCATTGGAGATTTTGTTTTAAAATATGTATAAAAAGTGAAGGAATGAAAAGCATGTGCTTTCACCTGCACTTTTCAATCTATGCCTTGTTTTCTAGCTATTTACATAAATTTAAATATTGGTTATCTATTAATTAATTCTGCTTTGTTTTTTGCAGGTTTTCTTTCAGAGTTTCAGAGTGTTTTCACAAATTAAAAATGGCCGAAACAACTTTACTTTAAATAAAACACATTCACATCAATCTAAACTCCAAACCACAGAGTTACAGCAAAGATTTTGCTGATAGAGACACAAATAGATTTAATTGAAACTATTAATTTGCAGGTTTAGTTCATATTCCCTCATGCACTTTATCTACATAAATTCACTTGTTGCATTACGAGACAATATTCTTTAATTTTCTTCATTCACACTCATATTTAGATACTGCTGCTGTTCGTTTTCCTACTCACTACAATATGAAAACTGTTCTGCATCATCTAATTAAGCCGAATCCTGAAACTAAACAGCATGCATAAAAACATAGAAAGAATTATTGATGTGTCACCTGTACATTAACTGATGACATTAAGCCCGTCACCATGAATTTTGATGCTCGATAAATTGTCACACAAGGTATTGCAATAAACAAATAATATTGTTGTTTTGAGCCAATTTTTAGGTAATAATGATGCAAGTACAACCTCTCAAAGGTCAGGAAACATTGATTTATAAAGTACAATTAACACTGGAACTGAAATAACCAAAACAAATAGACAAAAACAACCGAAACGACTAATAAAAAGAGGCAAGATGAGACCAATGAACCATACTGAAGCTTTTAATCATCCAGCCTTTGGTAGAAAGAGACTAGAGAAAAAAATAAATAAATAAAAATCACACAAATGAAAATTATTGAGCTCATTTTAATTGATCATGCAAGTAACTGATTTATTGCTTATTGCGCTGGGATTGAGCAGCATCTGATCACATGCTGTTCGCTGCACATCTTCCCCTTTCCTCCCCAGCCTTTTTCCTGTCAAATTACTGTCCAATAAAAGACCACTAGATCCAGACAACTCAATAAATAAATAAATAGATAAATACAATAGCTTTTAGCTAAGACTTCTGATAGGATTAAGGGGGTTGAAGATGACCCACCACTCTTACTCGAATATGAATACAATATGAAGGTCAGGCTGTGTACAGAGTTTGATGCAGCCATGAAAAAACAAGATGACTTCAGGTTGAACACACCTTCACTCTAGTATGACAATAGGACATGCATCAATTTGCTTCAACAGGGCTCACTTAAGAGCTCTGAGACTGAATCACTCACTGAGGTTTCTAAAGCTGTGGATTCGTTGGTGGTCAAGATGAAAAACATGGAACATGATTGCCTTAATTTGTGATTTATGAACGACCAGAGGCAGTTTAAAGAGGGAACAGCAGCAGCTAAATCACAGGCAAAAAGAAGACAAAAAGACACACACATAAAAATTAAAATAAAGCAAAACGTTCTACAATAGAGATATAATCTGCATTAGCGCTACGTTCACACAGCAGGGTTTGGCGCTCAGTTCCAATATTTATATTTATTTTGTGTGATAGGAGGAAGTGTAGCTTGACTGTGTAGCATGGCAGAAATCTAGGCGATAAATCTACTTATGTTGTCAACTTGGCTAAATGGGGACATGTGACCCTGCTCGTCCTGCCTAGGCCAAGAGCCTCCGATATGTCATAGTGTGAACTACTCAGCTCTTAATGCCAGCAGGGGCTTATCTGCACACTCTTAATTCTGCCTTGCTCTAAACACAACCCAGCTGTTGAGTCTGTCTTGGCATGTTTGTGACTAAACTAACACTGAAGACTGAAACTTTCTTTTAGAATTGGCTGTTTTTATTTGCAACTTGTATTTGGTAATAGATACTGCATCTGTGCTGTGTAGTGGTTGATTAGACTCTTACAGTTACATATCTGTGGTTATATATGTTTGATTGATGTCAAATATGGGAAGGCTTTATTATTCAGTGGTGGGCTTCAGCTTCTAATGGACCCATTAAGGCTGGAAGGATAATGTGGTAGTTAACTGAAACAGGATCTGCTCTGAATGAAAGTTTCAGGACTCATTCCTGGTATTCGGACACTGCCGTTATCTCATAATTTAGGTGAGGACGGCCAGAGAGGAGCAACATCTTTTAGCAGATTTAATTTGCACCGCTGACCCCGTGACCTGGGGACATGAAATGAGGTAAAGCTAAAATTATTTTTCAGAACAGGCCCAAGGTCCTATTTAAAATTCAGCAGGTTGATTGATAAAATACATCCAGAAATATGAATAAAAGTGGATCTTTTTTGTAGTTAAGGTAAAAAAAATGTCTGTTTCCAGCTTTCTTTCTGTTTTTACATATTTTGTCTTACTCTACATAAAACTCCAAACAAATTGAAATCCTAGGTTGTATGGCTGCAATTAACTATTTAAGTAACTGATTAATCTATCAGTTAATCTGGCAATAAATCAAATAAAATGGCACATTGTGCATATTTTTCATTAAACCACTTAAATCTTTTTTATGCAATATTAGAAATAGATTAAATATGCAAAAAAAGTAATAATTCACAGTTAAGTTACTTCTGATATCAACATGTGAAAAGATCAGCCCTGTCTGTTTGGCTGAACATCAACAAAGAGCTGATCTGTTGATTTTTTTTTTATGATTAATTGATTAAGAATTGAATAGCAAAAGTGCTTAATAGAATTTTTTTGCATAGCAAAAACTACTCCACCTAAGGAGATCTGGGCACAACTTATTTACAGATGAACAAGATATTTTTGTATATTAAATGTAAAATATATGTATTTTTTGTACATATTTGGCTTAATTACTCATTCGAGTGTGTTCTTTCAGAAAGTGTGATGTTTTAGAGTCGTTTCGGTTACAAAATGATTTGACGATAATTTCACTAATTGATTTGTCAAGATTTATCAGATTAATTGTTTCAGCTCTGTAAGTTTGTGATTAGCAAACCAGAGGAAAACAGAAACCCATATCCATGGTAATGACACTGAACGTGACGAGCAGAGGGACTGTGTTGTGTATCCGTTGGTAAACACGGATTAAGATTAGCTGACATGTCAGAATGAAAGATGAAGCTGTACAAAAAGAACCTTCTGTAGCTTGACAGCGGTGAGCGTTTGCAGGCAGGATGGAGTTAATCACAGAGGCAGAGGATACTGAGACTGGGGAAGCTATCCAAGTAGACACCATAGTGGCTTGAATGCTTCTAGAGGCCCAGCTATAAATAGTCAAGGACTACCCTAATGCCCCAACTCCTTATCAACACTGGAGGGCTTTTGCTTTGGTGCAAGAAGCCAAGGCTCTCACACGTGGCACTAAATTTGACCACAGGACACACACTTAATGTGGGAGAATCACTTAAAAGATAAACCTTCGCACACTAATAAAACCGTGCTCTTACAATCTCTCAGCATGAGTTTATAAACCCATACAGCTTTAACATTTATAAGCTAAACTCCAATACAATTCTAATAAAAAAACAAACTTTGATATAAAGGAACAACAACACAGATTAGATAAGTGCATTATCATATAGCTGTGTGATATAATTTAAATTACGCCTGTCAGCAAGTTGGTTTATTGAGAGAGACTAAGCTAAATAATAAGAAACAGGTTTAAAGGTACATGTTAGACAATATATTGTCACTAATTATATAACTAAACCAGTGAAATGGCACTGTATATAAAAATTTACGCCAAATTTTTCTAAATAAATGACTCCAAAATTATTATAATAAGCAATAATATTACTGTTTTGAGACCATTTTCAAGTAATATATTGACAATGGGATAATAATTCAAGTACACCCTCTCAAAGACAAATAAGAAATAAACACTGGAACTGGAAGATATTTTAAATGCCCAAATAAAAAACACAGCAACCAAAATATTCCTTTCTGGAACAAACTTCCAGAAAACTGTAAAACAGCTGACACACTGACTTCCTTTAAATCTAGACTAAAAACCCACCTGTTAAGGATTTTATTTGAAACGTAATCAATTACAAATTTATTGATGGAACTTGACTTAATGTCGTGTTTTGATTGTTGACTCATGTTGCATTGTGTTTCTGTGTTTGATATGATGTAAAGCACTTTGAAATGCCTTGCTGCTGAAATGTGCTATACAAATAAAATTTGATTGATTTGATTGATTGATAGTTAAAGTATTGATCTGTTGTGGTGAGGCTGAATTTCTCTTACCTGAATTTCCCAACTGTTTGTAAAATCTGTACTCCAAATGGAGCTGTGGCGCCCTGGACTTTATGGGTTCCTAAAAGAAAAAAAAACAAAGAAATGATAAATACACAGCAGATAATAAATCAAATCCCATCGGTCAACTTAAAAATTTCCATTTCATTTTATTAATTTCATTATTATATATTTGTTAATCGAAGCTATGCTCTTGGAAAGAGATGATTGAACACTCTTTTGCTTAAGTTGACTGTGAGGGATGAGGTTGGATGCAAAGTGTTTTAAGCTGCTACACAGCAGCTTTTGTGATGACATGGCTGATATTCAAGCCACCAGGTCCCACTGTTCATTATATTGCCAGCTGAAGCCTCACAACCTAAAATGTAATCTGATTAACCCCACTTTGGTGATGACAAGGGCATTTCAGACAAACGTAGCGAGGTTAGAACCAACACAATCAACTTAATTCCTTGCCCTTAATCTGCCTTAATCTTCAATATTCAACTTGATTGATTCAACAGGCAAACGACAGTTCGGTTAGAGCAGCATACAGCATTTATGCTTGAAATGTCCTTCAACATACCATAAAATTATTATGTCAACATGTAACATATATTTGACTCCAAAAAACATCAATACCAGTTGGTTAAGTTGGGAAAAAATCTTCTGCTTTCCTAGCTACACACTGCCAGCCAGCTATGTGAAAAATGCTTTTCTTTGACAAAAATTCAGCTGCATTCAAGATATTTCTGGTTGTGAAAAACAGAAAATCATGGTGTGGAAAACACAAGCAGCCAGTCATCTGCTAATATCAGCCTATTGATACTTTGTGTAGCTCTATAAAGTTCAGACAAAGAAGAAAAGAAAACAGGGATCATATTCTTTACAATGTTATATTTTTAAGGGAGTTTTAGCTGTAGGATATAATTGTTGTTTTAAATAAAGGCACTCAACAATTTTGTTCTATTTTTAACCCGGTTCGTCACACCCGAGAATCTCACATCAGCCGAGGTCAACTGATGATTAAACCTCTTTTAATCCCGTTGCAGGAAGACACAGAGGGGGAAAAATAACACAAAGGGCAGAAAAGATGGGGTTTGGACTTTTAGTCATTAAGCAAAGCACCCTAATACAGAAAAGGTTTCTCATAAATTCAAAAGAAGGCGAGTAAAAGGCAAAATGACATGAAATGAAGGCACAGCAAGGTGAGAATAAGGAGAGTCTAAGAAATGGCCAGTTGTATCCATTAAGAAATCAGAGATACATGTGTAATTAAAATGCTAAATATTAATCCATTTTTAATCTTTTGTTTTTAGATAAAACTATCAATAACCAGTTGGCTAAAGATTGGAGACTTGATCAACTTTAAAAATACAAATTGGTAAACAAAATACTGAAAAAAGAAGCATTTTTTGGTTCTTTATTCATCAGATGGAGAATTAAAAACTTCCAATATTTCATCAGTTAATTCATCAACTAACATGTTATTTTATGTACTTTTTCAGCTTAAATTAATAAAAAATGTCTTAATGCAAAAATATGAACAATAATGAAACTCTTTCACTTTCTGCTGAAAGAAAGTGAAAGTAAAAGAAGAAATCATCTTTTTTTACTTGGAATAAATCAAAATCTGTCAAAATTGGCTAAACAAGACCAGAAAATGGTGTTAGAAGAAAAACTCAATAGAAATGTCTATAAAAAAAAGAAAACTAAAATGCCTTTCACATATTTCTCCTGATAATCCGGGTTGATTCCACAAAAACTATATTTACACTACAGGAAAATACAAAAAAATAAAAAGATATTGGATTATTTCTCTATTATCTGCTCATTTGGTCAGCGCAGGAGACATCACGGCGAGAATAAATGCAACTATGCACACAACAAAGACGAAACTGAGTGGAAGACAAGAGGCAATAGAGAGGAGTGGAGGCCTGTGGGAGTGAAACACGTGACTGGTTTGGGAGGTGGAGTGGGGAACTGCTGCAGCGTCATCCTCCTCCCACATGAACACAGACGAGTGTGTCTCACAAAAATCAGGCCACGGTAGAGAGCACAGGGACAGAAAATACTAAATATATAAATAAAGAGGAGGTAAAAAAATAAAACAGATGGCAGCAAGCTGCAGGAACCTTTAAAACAGCTTACAATGGGAAACACAGGCTTATGGCAGCTTCATGTACTTAGGAGTCATCTTTATTCCCAGCAGATGGGCTAAGCTGTAGCTGTGTAAATGACCAAGGCCGAGCTGCAGGAGCCTGATGAGGCAGGGTTTTTCATCACTAAGTTTTCTGAGTCTTTGGTACAAATCATTTATAGCTTCACCTTCCTTTGTGCATACCTGAACAGTCTTGAATAGAAATAAGAATACACGCAAGGATAAACTTCCTCGAAATTATGGAAAAGGTTGTTTTAAGGAGGAAAAAAGCTGTTAACATTTGACGTGAGCACAGGCCCGGCAGCATGGGTGGGCATTGCCCGCCCACAGAGTCAGCCATGCCCTCCCGGACTGGAAGCTGTTCGATGTTTTTACCTACAAGTGGCCAACTCTCTGTTATTCCTATATCGATTTGATACAGTAGGGGCTTTCGCACTTCCCATATCTGTGCCTTTTGTCATTTTTTTTTTCAGCAGTTAAAACTGTTTAATCCGTTGTTAACACGTCGTAACCTGCTTTTCCGAGCCGCCTTTAAACGCAACATGAACACTAAGATGCTCGCGCTGGGTTATATCTGTGTGGCAGCGAAGAAGACCTGCTGCTGCTGTGCAGAGCTGCACACGTGTGTGTTAGAATCATAGCAGCAAACCAGCAAAACACAAAAAACTTTGCACAGTTTTTTCCCCAAACTAACCGACTGAGTTGAGTAAAACTGTTGGATACAGGTCATGTTAGCTAAAGGATGACTAGCTAATACCAGTACAGAACCTTAAGCTTGTTAAAAAGTAGCCTGTAGGCTACTGATGTTATCTATGTTCAAAAGTGGTTAGTACTTGTTACACTTGAGTAACTTTTTTGGAAGGTACTGTACCTTTTTCTTTTACTTAAGTCATATTATTATTGCGACATAGATTCATTTTGCCCCCCCTGTTAAACTCGTCTGGTGCCGGGGCTGCATAAGCAGCTCAATCCGCGTCATACTTTCTTCAAAATACAGTTGTTTCCACAAACGTTTCAAAGTCCTGCTACTGATAATATGATGCATACATGCTTAAAGATTTAGCATTTTCTTATGCAAAAGTGTAACTTAACATAACATTAACATGCGTTTTCATGTAGGAGTGCACATAAAATTATGACTATATTCTGGTAATTTCAAAAACTAAAAGTTTGTTAGTCTGGCCCTAACGCTCTGTCCTACATGAAGAGTTTTCAATCTGTATTTTTTTATTTAAAATGATTAATTCAATATGTTTAAATTAAAAATGGTAACACATGAGGGCATGGTGAGGAAAGAAAGTGAATGCTGTTTGGCAGTATGAGCAAGATGGACAGCTGGGATGATCTAATGCAATGTATAAATAAATATCTGCGTTGTTATCATCTATGAACCCGGTGTGACTTGTGACACAGTGTGTATATGTATGTCCAGAAGAACAGACCCAGCATTATGCATATGGCCCAGAATAGCTGCTGACCTTTGCTCGCTCACGCTGAACCATTTCACAACCTGCAGTGTGATTAATTTATTCTTGGGCTAATTAGCTCTTATTTCAGTGTGCAGAGTTTTGCTGAATGATCCCAGACAATTGAAAATGGCGGCGGGTATCTTTATTGACGCCGTCTGCAAGATCAGAGGTGTCTGTGGTATAAATGAGAAAGCGTTTTCAGAGAGCAACAGCTGGCTGCTGTGCAGCACATCTCCAGTTTCAGATTTAACATACTGAGATGGAGCCATTAGCTGCCTAACAAACTCCAATGTGATTATCTTGGACTGGAGGGATTGCACAGAACTGAACTATGACGGTTCAATCAGGACTTTTGTAGTTGTTGCATAGCCCCAAATTTTAATAGAGGGTTTTTTTGATCACCGCCAGACTCAATGGCACATATTTATAAAGCCAATTCTACATTAAAATTACACTCCATGGTGTAATTTTGGTGTAAATTACACCAAAATTACACCATGGAGTATAACATTTCTAATTACAGCGACGTGACATCCAGTTGCCTTCGTGTTATAGCACATCTGGCAAAATAAATATATTGCGAGTCCTAGATTTGTGTATTTTATACACTAATTAAGGAGTTTTTGGTTTGGCAGCCATGATCAAAAGTCTTGTAAATTTTTTGGGAAGCCATCGTTTCTTGTTTTAGGAGCTGGAGGTTTGTTACAACCCTAGTTGTAACAAACCCATAGTGCTGGGTTACTATGATAATATTTGTGATATTCCTAGAGATGTACTTATCAATCGACCAAAGATTTAAATCATGTTGTTATTTTCCCTTGATTGGCTCTGATCAGAGCCAACAAAGAGAAACAAGTGTTTAATGTAGCAGTATTTAAGTAAGGTAACTTTTAACTGGACATACTCAAACTTCAGAATGGTCCAGTTTGTCTCTTTTGTGTATCAAGCTTGCTCAATTTCTTCATTAGATGCTATTTATTCTGCCAAAACAATAATTAGCATTAATAAAGCAGATGTACCGACACAGCACTTCAATCAACCAGTCATAAAAAAGCCTGTAAGGAAAATATTATGCTTTAACTTGAAATAAAACATTTTTAAGCTTTCCAGAACTGCTTAAATATCATCTCCACTCATAAAAACACACCTATATGAATGCCGTGTGCACTATGTGTTCAAGCCACAGACTGAATAATCTTACAGACAAATTACAAAAAGTTTGTTTTTTGGGGGTTTTTTACTGCTGATGGAACGAAACTTAGTGCTGGGTGAAGCATGAGGGATGAACCACAGACAAAAGTAAAATGGTTTCTTTTAATATTCAGCAGCTTTATTGTGAAAATCTTCTTATTTGCACAAATTTCTTCAGTCAAAAATTATTTTAATGGAATTACTATTGCTGTTTGAAAACGCATAATAAAGACAGCTGTATTTGTGATCTTGTATGATTGTTTAAAAAGCGTAATAAACCTAGATGAATGGAGATTTAGCTTTAAGAACATTATTGACATTTTCTTACTAAAAAGAACTTCAGCAACACCTTCTGCTGCAATCGTCACCTACTCTGAATGCGCGTTATGGATTTCAAGAAGTTTTTTTAAAACAAAATAAAAAAAGAAAATCTGCATTTCCTTGTTTTGTCTTCAAGTTCTCATACAGTGAAAGCTTGTTTATACCCAGGAAGTTGACCCCCCCCCTCCAAAAAAACACTTTAGTGCAACAAATCTGTCAACATATATTGAGAAAGAAAAAAAAACTAAGGCGCAAGTACTTTGATAAGAATATGAAGAAGTGAAAGGCTACTGTAAGACGAGAGCAAAATGTACATAAAACGTACCTGGGCATCCACACAAATTCATGGGAAGTTCCCCTCACATGAAGCCAAGAGGCACATCTCCTTTGTCCAGTAACAGTGCATATGTGTATCCCAAGCAGACCGGAGACTGCTCTAAAAACAGGAAGTTAACTGTAGTGCAGGGAATTCTGGGTTAATATAACCAAATGAGATGCACTAGCAAGAGAAATGGTTCATAGTGTTTCACCAAAGACAAAACAGAAATCCTAAAACCACGAAAATCCATTTTGTGACAAAGGAAGTTGCACTCTCGTCTTCTTCTGAGGTTTTCATGCTGTTTCTTTCGGTGGTTCTTCGTGCAGCGCCACCACAGGCGAGCAGAGGAACTGGCTTTTCAAAGGGTTTGGTTGGTATGACACAGAGCAGTGTGAAAGCGAACCACACCAATGTCCTGTTACAATAAATTTTTCTGGATGATAAATTGGCCCAGATATATTGTTGTTTTGTGATCATTTTTAAATAATATAATGGGAATGGCATAATAATGCAAGAACACATTCTTGAGTTAAAACCCTAAAATGTGATTATGAGTAAAATGTAAAAAAAACCCAAAAACATCTGAAATGCTCATCATTACCCCTCAACAAAATCCATCCAAAAATCCTCTATAAACTAAGAAGTACAACCCTAATTGTTCCTAGTGGAAACATGCATTTATCCTGTTTGGTGACAGAGCATTTAAAGTCTTAACATCTTTAAATCTCCTTCTAAACATGTACATCTCAAAACTGTTAAAAATAGCCCGAGGTGTGGTTCTGGTCTTTTTTTTCCTCCTCTGCCAAATTATAATCATCCAATACTGTCTCAGTTATTTTGGTTCTAGTTTACCTCTTCAATTAAAATGCTTTAAACACAGGTTGAAGAGCCATAAGTGGAAACTCATTCCGTCACCTAGATCTAATAAATAGAGTGACCTATAGTTTCTCATATTAAATTAAAATAATGAGCAATGTCAGTGTCTCCGACAGGAAAGGTTCAAATGGAATAAGTGAATAGTGCTTCACCGTGATCCATCCAGGATGTTACCCTTGAAGGTGCAATTACACAGCACACAGTGCTTCGCAGGCACACACCCTACTCCATTTTCCAACCCATTTATTTTGTAAGGTTACAATTTACACTAAAGCATTTCTGACCAAAACCGCATCATCATGCTTGATGCTGCACAATTTATCTGCTCCAACAATTTTCCAAGCAAGACCCCTGGTGAAAGTTTTAGAACCAAATCTTCTCAAAGAAACAACAATGTGCGTTTGTGCGAACAAACAGGGTTGTTTCTGGCTACTGATTAATTAGGGGATTAGCTAGTTGACTGAAGGTAGGCTTTTTACATGCTGTTGACATCCCAGGATTTATTCAGTCTGCCCAGCATGCACTCCCGAAGGTCTGAGAGGGCTAAGGGAGGACCTTAAATCGTCAAAATGTCACTTTAATTCCAGAAAAACATGCTGATAAGGCTTTTGTGGCTTCACAGTTCTCCGACAACTGCCTCATGCCCAGCTTGTGTAAGCTGCTGAGCTAGACTGCAACCAGAGCTGCTTATCATGCTTCAGTGGGAGGCAGACAGGAGAGCTGGACACAACACCTCAGATTTCCATCCCAATATCACGACTGACCGGCACAGAGAGCGACTCCACTCAGAGAAACCATCTCGCTTAAATGCCTCTCCATTAGTGACTCAGCCATTACATAAAAACAGGTACAGGAGGTATTCATCATTAATGTTCAATATACACTGCAAACAATTACCAACAGAAACATAACCTTTGCACATTTCTGAGAAAGGTTTTAATAAAAGATTTCTGATATTAAAAGATGAATGGGAATCTGGCTGATGGTAACGGATGATCACGTTTGTGTCTATGGGTCAGTCCCAAACTAAAAATGTTACATACTGTTCTGGAAAAAAATAATAGTCCACTTAAAATGATTGGTTTCTCAGATTTTACTTTTTATACGTGTATGTTTGAGTAAAATGAACATTGTTCTTTTATTCTATGAACTAATGGCAACATGTCTGTGAAATTACAAGCAAAAATTTAGTATTTATTTGCAGAAAATAAGAAATGGTCAAAATAACAAAAAAAGATACGGTGCTTTCAGACCCCAAATAATGCATAGAAAACAAGTTCATATTCATTTAGAAACAACAATACTAATGTTTTAACTCAGGAAGAGTTCAGAAATCATTTATTTATTTCTTTTATTTATTTATATATGTATTTGTATTTGGTGGAATAATCAGGAGGTTTTCAATGGGGTTCAGTTTTTTCAGAACTGTATTTAACCATTAACCAGGCTGTATGGTCAACGGCACTCTTTGGTATGGAAGTTGTTACTGAGGAAATTAACATTAAAATGTTGCTAAAGCAGAACAAACGCGTAGACGAGTTATGTCTTAATAACATATTATTAAGAGTTGAATGCTGAAAAGGCAACGTAATGATGAAAAGCAGGCAGGGACTGAAGCATTCATGATTGGAAAAATAAAAAATGTCAATAATCAGACAGGAAAATATTTAAACTCTGGAACCGCGATCTTCTGTCACAACAAAAAACAGCTTGTGGCTAATATTTGAATTGTTGAAAAAGAAATGGAAAAAAAAAACTTAAAAAAGAAAACTATTTTCTATAAATGTCAATAGAAGTCTAGAGAAACACTTTTAGTGGCTGAAGGTATCATAACTCTTTCAGCAATGAGCAATACAGACAAAGTTTTTATTCTATCAACAGAAATGATAAAAACAAAAAAATTCATCATTAATTTGTTTGCATAAGTCCACCACTGCTACCTTAAGTAAAGTAATTGTGCTGTTTCATGCTGAAGTATTTAGTAATACTGTTATTGAATTTGCAGAAGAAAAACATATCAGCCAAAACGCATCTTACATTTGGGGGATAAAACATAAACAGACATGATTTCTGTAGTTCAAATGATAAGATTTTGGTTTAAGACAACCAAATCAAAGGGTCAGTTTCTGAAAATTTGGGGGTATATTTTAAATTATTTGATTTTGATGGAGAAACTAACCTGTGTAGTAACGCATTTGTCATGTTAAAATTGACAGCAATAACTGTATAATAATTTCTTTATTTTTTATTCTATGAATTTTCAAACCTACATTTGTTTTTGTGTACATTTTTGGGTAATTGTATATTGTTGTCTAAATCCATTGTAAACAAGTAAAATTAGTGAAAAAAGTTGTCCTTTTGTCATCCTTATTTAACTGATATTGAACACATAATGCAAGTCTCCTTCATATCCATCTTTCACAAAAAAAAATTAAAACTAAAAATGTACATTTTCACATCTGTACATCAACAAATATTAGTTTTATGATGTTTTTTTGGTAATCAGACAGACTATAAATTCATTACTCTCAGTCCCTGTAAAACGCTGCAGTGTATGGACATGGCCGACACACAATGCACAGTGGGGCTCTGTTCGTCCTCCCTAGACAGTCACTCCAATATCAGCCTCTAACAGAAACACCCTGCACTGTACAATGAGTGTCAACACTACAGAGTTCACTTATTGCTGTCCCACAAGCTTCCCAGAGATATTACAGCCGCTCATCGTGGCCAAAGGGAGTAATCGCTGAGGAGAGGATTCTACGGCTAATAATCACTCATAAACCGATGATATCAGAAGTGATTGTGAAAAGTCCACTTCACCCTCCTGTCTCACTGTGAAACACAGGAGAGGAATAGAGGCTAATATCCAAGCTGGAAGGGATCAATGGCATTTTTAAGATAAACTGAAGACAGATGGAGAACTATCGGATGGCTAATTTAAACATTCAAACTTTTTTTTTTCCCTTAGAGATCCCTGGATCTCCCCTAAAACGCCCAGTGTACCCTCGGTCGCATAAAGGTCTGTCAGTTAGAGAAAACATGCAGCTGGACCGACGGTCGTGTCGACAGGGCCTTCCAACAAAGGCAACCTTTCAGCACTGTTTCTCCCTTCTCTCTTGCCTTTGCCACTACGTTTACAGCAGCTGAAAGGAGGATAGGCGTGCAACACATCTGTCTGATCATGTGCTCACAGTGGCATTCCCCTTCATCCCAGCTGCAGGAAGGTGTGCCTCAAAGAGCAAAGCAACTACACAAGAAAAATAGACAATAAAAAGATCTCAACAAAACGCCAAATACCCCTCCATAAACTGGCGTTTATAATCTATCACAAACAAGAACAAAGAGATTAAAATCAGGCAGCCATATCAGAGTAATAAACAAAGTCACTTTCCTGGCTATGTGGTAAATCATCAATCCTTATTCAGGCAGTCAAAGTAATAAATTTTACCATTAAATTTTTACTGAGAAGACAAGTTATTTAGATTTTTCGTAATTAATATGTTAAGATTAACATTTGCTAATTTTCTTTTTTTCTACATAGACCAAAAAAAATGCAGCACTAGGCCAACTGATCAATTGACTCTGGGGAAAACAGATGTTGGTCTCATAAACTAAAACAACTTGTAAATTAATGGATAAATAATTGCATGACTACAAAGGGCTCCAGAATGCAACCACAAACTCTGTTGAGTCAAACCCTTTTCTTTTTCCCTGGCTGCACTGGTGCAGCTAACATTTGTGCAGTCATGAATATTTTTTCCTTTCTGTTCAAGTTGCATAAATAAAAAACAACTATACAAGTTCAGTGCTCAGCGTCAACCTGTCACCAAACCCTGCTCTGCCTGCAGCTTAGTCAGGCACCATTAAGGCCTCCCAGTCCGAACTGGTTTGTCTGTTGAACTTAGTACCAACTTCTCAGATTTAATGGAGTACCCATATTGTTGTCGAGGATATGACTCCTAAAATATTATAATGGTTTTATGTCAGCAGTGGTCAAAGGAATCTTCGTTTTTTCCAGTGGTGGACTAAACTAAAAAGTAAATTATAAAACACTAATCATAAACATTAGTCCTGCTAACATTAAAGAACTACACCAATACAATATTTAACAGAAGCTAATGCTAAAGAGCTAAATCCAAATTATATCTGCCCTCAAAAGACTACAACCCTCAAGCACCAATGTAATTCTGAAATAATTTGCATGTTGCATGATGTGCTCAGATATTGTGTGTATTTTTATATCTTGTTCTCTACTGTCCGTGTTTTATTTTGCTCCTGCATGTTAAAGTTACAGTGAGGAAAAACCTGTAACTTTATTTTACAAAAAAGTAAGTATCGAGTCCGATGCTGTTGTTCCGGGGGAGGAGGGAGTGGTGCGCCGCAGTACTCCGATGTTGTTTTGCTACTCATTCTGCTGCAAGTTGGCTCAATTTTGACGCGCAAGACATAACCGGTAAAATCCGGTTTAGGATTTTCAAAATAAAAGATCCAGAAGTAGTTCATTTTTTCTTGCGCGACCCGGTACCAATTGTACCGGTACCGGTCCGCGGTCCGGTGGTTGGGGACCACTGCTCTAGAGCCTTGCTAATGACCTAATTATTCTATTCAGGTGTGGTGCAGCAGAGGCACTTCTAAAAGTTGCAGGACACCAGCCCTTGAAGACTGGAGTTTGACACCCCTGAGTTAAGGGTTCTCTCTGGGTACTCTGGTTTCCTACTACAGTCCTGCTGACTAGAAGGTGAACTGACTTCTCTAAATTGCATGTGTGAGCAGGATTATATGTACTGAGCGTCCATTTTCCATAGGATGAACTGGCGACCTTTACAGGATATATGCGCCTCCCACCCAATGAGAAGGGCACAAGCCACCACCGCCCTAACAATAAATGGGAAGAAACAATGACTGGACAGACGGAGGTCGAAACACCAATGATGCAACTTCCTTAAAAATCTCCAAGAAGAGGGGACTCGACTTCATATGTCACATTTGAAGACCAATAAAGAAGCTTAGAGGATCTTCTCTGCTTGTAAAAACAAGGATCTTAACGATGACTGGACTGTGTGTTTGTGCTGCAGACATCATAAACTCACAACTTGTTCTGGGAAGCACAACATATCACCATAGCAATAACAGTGTGCAAAATGTTAATATCACAAAGGATTGGAATGCAGTAATTGTATTGTTACTGTGTCCAATACTAATTATCTGCTGAATTGAGTTTCATGGCAGTAGATGTTCAAGATGCTAAAGTACAAAGAAAGGAAGTATCTACTTCAATATTTACCAATATTATCACCACTGCATGATCTTCTAATCTTATGCGGCCCTTTAGTTGTTATTTTAATAAATAGCAGTGACATTAACAAATGTCAGTTACCTTTAACAAATTGATGGCGAGTGAGTCATGAGCAACACGCTGCACAAAGACAACACATACGTTGCTTGTTCATTAATTTGAAGCAGAAACTGAACTCATTTTTCCCCAACAGTAGAAATGGCCATTCTAATTTTATTTTTCGTTTAAGCTTTTTTTCATACAGTCAACTATTGTCCTTCTACACTGACCTGTTTTAAATTTAAAACAGATACTGTTTGTGTTTGCTGATGAAAAGATGAAAAAAACATCCATAACAAAATATTTTTTGTACATTTCAAAACCATCACATCTCTATATCTCTAAACTGCATTGAATTGTTAATCCCCAAGTGAAATGACAAAAATGTGACTCTTCAAGATATCCAGTAACTTAGTAGACAAAGTGATAAAGGAACAGTAAACAGACTGGGTGCATGCAAATATTGCAACTTACTTAAAACCCAGAGCAAAACATTAGTCAGAAGACTTGCATCATCAAATTCCCTTTTATCTGTAAGACTCTGTAAGCATTATTTTAGATTTGATGCGTAATTGAGGTGACAAACAGAAAAGGTCACAGTGTGGTGCTAAGTGCATGTTCATTTTTTGTTGTTTTCCATAAGGCGCCCCCTAAAAAAAATTTATTTTATTTTTCCTCTGTGGATTAATTCAGGTTCTTTTTTTACTGAATTGAAATAAATCTGAATGATGCAAGTTAAAATCAAGTTTGAAGATGAAATTTACAGCAAAAAAAGCCTGTTTTCTTCCCAAGAACTTAAAAATAACTTGTAAAAATACAAACGCGACCCTGTTTTCATTGGGTCTTTCTAGAGTCCAGCACTTCATCCTCTCTATGACTCATCCAGATAGATGCTAGAGGGACTACAAGGTCCTGTCGGCAGATGAAGATGGCACGGCTGCTTGTCCAGATATAGCTGGACACCACAGAGGTAAAAATACCCAACAGATGGGAGGTTCTCAAGCTAAAGGGGCAGAGGCAGAGAGTGCAATTAAAGATTTCAGGAGAGCAGAAGTGCAATTATGGCTTTGTGCCAACCGCGGCGCTTTTGAATGCCCACGCACACATCCTGGCATCCGCATGAGAAAGAGTCATGACGGATGAGGAAACATACATGGAAGTAGCTGTAGGGATAATGATGAGAACACCAAGAGTATGGACACTAGACTAAACCAGAATTTCAGTTTCATGTTTCTGACATCAAAGTGTTCCTGGGGAAGAACATATGACTGATCAGAAAGCAATCCAAACTCTACAAGTGGCAACAGAAATGATGTTAAGAGAAGTAGGCGTTCAGAGGAAAATGTTGGGTAATCAGAAAGCCAACAAGCCTCGACATTTCATGTGGTTTCACCGAAATAAACATCACAGATACTGAACAGTTTAAGAAAAGTCTAAATTTCTAAAACAAGGTTCCTCAAATGTGTCCCAAAGTATGGAAATGTAGTTTGATGTAGTCTGGATAAGAATATATAAGAATACATTTATCAGAACAGTTTAATCTGAAATTAACTTTATAAATTATTGGATTTAGGCAGTGTACTGTGAGTTTTTTCGCCCTCTTCTTTGCCATAACAGAGGCAGAAACGCTCATGAGGTCCAGATGTGGGGAAAAAGGCGGACTCTATTCACTTCCTGTTTCTCTGCGTCACTTAAAAACTGCTGCATTTTAAAATCAAAAACACCTTCAGGCTAATAAAATTAGCAAAGAAACATTTGTAACAGGAGATGCAAACTATGCAGACAGAGTAACAGCAACTGACTGAAAAGTTTCAAAAGATGAGCACTTACCAATTTGATGGCCACATATTCATTAGTGTAGAGGTTTTTGCCTAACCTCAGCTCTCCAAAGTTACCGCAGCCGATTTTTTTGCCCACACGAAAGTTCGGGCCAACCATTAGAACTCCAGAATTGGTCCCTGTACCCCTGCCGCCAGTCCTGTTGGCCGTCGACTTAGACATCTTTTTGCCTTCCTCTGCCTCTCCTTTGCCCCCTCTCTTATCAAAATCCATAAGCTTGTGATACCCTGGCCTCTCCACGGTTATTCTCCAGCCATGCAAACCATAGAAACTCCAACAACAGTAATGGAGGGTACTTTAAAGAGAGAGACTGATATCACAGAACAGAGGAGAGGCGTTGCTGTTAAAAAATCCCGCGCACACTTAAACGAGCCAACACCGCAGCTGAAGTGGCCTGTGTGTCAATCATACAGCTTTTCGAGAATGTTGGTTATAAACAGGAGCTTCTTTCTTGTGAATTTCTTGACTCCAGTCTCATTCCCCGGCCCGATGAAAACGTCGGGTTTCGCTAAGCTGTTCCCGCTGACACACATACAACGGTAATCATGAAAAAGCACTCCAACACGCAGCTACTGCTTCCACAAGGCCACTTGGGAACGTCATTTGGACAGCCGCCTTCCTTCTGGTCAGCCTTCATTCACGCAGTGGAGAGGCTCCATGTTGCACGGCTACGACTGGACTCAACCCAAAGGTCCAAGGAACAGCAAAACCAGGAACAGCTGGGACTGATGTCAGCCTGTCTGAAAAACAAAACAAAACACAGACTAATCAGTTTATAGATTGAGAAAATGTTTTTAAGAGCTTGCAACAGCCCACGTCATTAAAGGTGGCTTAAACATAAAGGTTATCTGAACTCAAAGTTATTAATCTTCCTTTAAAAAAAAATTTGTTTTTAAATCCATTGCTCCTATACATACTCTTCACCGATCACATGAAACTGGAAAGTATGAGCATTTGCATTTTTCCCCATCAGCATGTTGATGCATAACTTTGAGTGAGATGAAAAAAGAAAAATCCCCACCGTTTAGTTTGGGAGGCAAATTTTCAGTGAGCCATGCAAACATGCCTACATTCCTGGGGCATTAAAGTTCTGGTGAATGAGATCTACATGAAATCGTTTCCCAGTATGTCAGCTGTCACTAAAGCATACGACGGCGCCGCGACTTACAACAGCCCCCTCCTCCGAGGGTCCCTCATGTCCCCGAGGAGCTGAGGAAGGCTGAAACTGTTCCAGTTTTTAAATGTAAACCAAAGACGCATCTTTTAAATATTTAAGGATTTTTTTTTTTTTTTTTTTTGGTAAATTTACAATACCGTTTATTTTTGAATTAAGAAAATATTTTTATTGAGTTTTTTTTTTTATGTACATTTACATTTGGGGCGAGGTTTTAGGCTTTGGATAACCATTTTTATTTACTTTTTTACTATATTTGCTTGCCCTTTTTATTTATTTTACATTTAAATTACCTCTAATTTCACACTTGTATTATAAATGTTATATCACTAATTGTTATATTTACATTTACTAATGTTGAACACTTTGGATGAGAGTAGCTTCCCAACATCATGCTTGTGCATTTTTTAAATTAAAAAATACATTATGTAAATACATTATGAAAAAAACAAATATTTTCATTTAATTTTACAATTTTTCACTATTTCCTAAAAATCTTTAACAATTTATTTTTTCAGTACACATACATATATATTGAAATTATTTTGTACAATTATGCTTAAAAGTTGCTAAAAATGCTCCTTCATACTTGCCGTCTTGTTCTCTGCAAACCCCACACATCCTGGACACAAACTATAGACTATAGGTTGGGGCTACAGATCACTTTTTGCTAGAAACCTATTACCTCTTAAAACTTACCTTAAGAAATAAAATGTTTGAATAGTCTATATCTGGATACTAAAAGACCAACATAAATCACTTATTTTAAGGTGAAGCTGTACAGAAACTACTGATTCTAAACTAAGAGGTGGTTGGCAAGTGATTTCTAACAAAAATTATTGAGGTTAAATTATTCTGTTACCAACATACTAATGTGAAGAAGTACAATTATTACTCAAGGTGAGAATCTCAAAAGAACACGTCTACTTTGTTTGCCATTTGCAGGGAAATTGGTTCTGCTTTTCACCTTTAAAGGCTCCACATTCTAATGAAAGGTGCTATAGAAATCCATTTTGATGTATTGATTCATTCAACATAAGCACATTTTATTAAACTGAATAATTTTAAAATAAGAAACAGTAAAAAAAAATGTTTAACCTAAAACACAAACTATAAATTACTACAAAACACATCAGAATCTGGTTAACCATGACCGGTTCTTAAGTCGTTCAGATCATTTTTTCAGGAATAATAATTCTTTTTTTTTTTTTACTTTTTACTTCAATATCAAATTATGCTGACTGTGGCTGCTTTGTACTACTGCTGAAATAAGAGCTTAGTGCTTACTGGTGCAAAGCAAATTCAATAAAGCAATCAATACAAGCTGAAATATTCCACAGAACATCAGACAGATTTTTTTTAATGCAATTAAACTCTATTCGGTAAAATTCCATATAACGTGTGTAACATATAACTAACAAAAATAGATATACTTTCATTTTGACAACTAAGAAACATTTTCACTCTTAGGTGACTTTCTAAGTTATTCAAAATGAGCACTTTGGAGTAAAAATTGTGAAAATAAAAATACAAATTTGCACTTGAACATTAATAAAAAGTGCAAACATTTTTAGATGAGCTCTAAGGAGTTAGAGCAGGAAGTTGCAATATTAATCTCAACCATCTTTGTTACCTACAGTCTTCTGTAGGTAACGGTATTGGGTAACAGTATTCGGATCACATCACTAGCTCCACTGTGTCTATGATCCGAGATGCTTCTGCTGATCAGGAGCGCAGGTAATGCACGCAAAAGCTACGGACAGTGACTCTTCTCTATGGAAAGGCACTTACACAGATCAATGACTGATGTAATGCCTCATTTCTTTTCATAATTTGCATCACAGGAAAGCATCCAATTTGATGCATTCGGATACCGTCTAGTCTACGGATAACTCAGTTACATCTGGGAGACAAAAAGTAAGCCCTCCAGTAAACAACGCCACAGTTTGTCAAACTCCAAATCAAATATGGCACCTTGTTTTATTGCAATTAGTAGGATTACTGAAGTCTGAAATGTTTTAAGGATTCACAGAAACGGCCACAGCAAACCTGTGAAGGTCAACAGTTCTTTATTGCTGCCGTTTTCTCACCTGGGGAACAGAAAGGAGTCATTACTCTGCCATGTCTTCTTTGTTGTGTAACACATGACTGATACTTGCAGAAGGAAGTAAGATGAAAATACCTGATCTGGTCACATGATCAATTGATAAGAGGACTTAAAAAAATGAAAAAGAGCTCATTTTAAATCAAATTAAACCAGATGATATAAAGATGATTATTATGCTGCTGATTATTTTACATCACTGCAATAAAATAATCATCGTTTATCATTTCAAAATAAGATATCAAATGGATTGGGGGGATGCTCAAAATGAATGAATAATGCGCTTTAATGAAAGCAATTAAATGTATGTGAAATGAAAAATAGAGTAATAAAATGTTCAACTAATCTGATTTAGTAAAGTGACAATAAAAGTGACACAGAGGAGCAAAAGGTAGAGAAGCTTTCTAGGTTAGCAGAATAATTGCTTTTAGAAACAATTTAGTATTAATATGTTCTCACTGAAATAAAACATTTTTCTTCTTAACATTACTCCGTAAGTAGAAATGTGTCAGAAGGCTTATAATAAACATTTTCAATATGAATTATTGAATGGAAAATTGGACAAATTTACTGGTTTTAATCTAATATTCCGTGTTTTTCTTCTAATCAAAGGCACATCTACTGATTTACAGTTTAAATCAGTAGATGTTTAAATCAGTAAAATGAACAAACACTAGTTTGTTCATTGTGAAAATTAACAAACTAGTGTTTTAGCAGAAATGCCATAAAGTAAAAACCTGTCTGTATTGATGTAGGAATGCAGAAAATGTAAATTCCTCAACTAACAATTGGTCACAATAAAAGGTTTTCAATCACCTAATTTATACACCACTTAAATAAAGGTTAATTTCAGAAACTGTTTATTTTTCACCGGGAGTTTTTGTTCAAATGAGTACCGGTTGAACACTACACATTGGATTAAATTAGTCTTGGTGTTAGATCTAGTCTTGAAGATCGCATCTAAAAAAAAAAACACACATAAAAAAGCCACATGGTAAGATAAAGACAGTTTATAATCAGCACAGACACCTTGAGTCAAAAAGGAAACTGCTGGTAACACTGTTTATATCTGTAAAGAACTTGATAATAACAGGTTGTTTTTTTAAAATCATAATTTAGAAAATGTTTAGAGATTATTGGCAAAGCTGTAAAGGTTGTAAAAACTTGTCCCGTGTAAAATGTGTCAGTCTCATTACTTCTGTTTTTGGTCATTACAGGATATGAACCGCACAGCTTTGATACCAGGTTATTAAAATATATTAGATCAGCGATTAAAAGTCTGCAGCAATGAAACACCATTTTTTAAAACTATTAATTGATAAATCTCCAAACCACAATTTAGAAACAGTGACTAAAGTTAAGATTATTTTCAACTAATCTGGTCAGGTACACAGAAGATAATTTCTAAAATAATAAATATAAGTACAACAGTATCAATGATCACCCGGTTGCCAACATCTTGGTGATAAAGTCTAACAATGAGCTCATAGTTGCCATTACAGTTTGTTGATTGCTGAAGTTTGTTTGTGTGTGCAGGGAGCTAACCATTAACATTTTTGATCGTTTCTGCATGAATTTGAATGGATGTTTATTTTTCTAATAATAAAAGAAAAGTTCTGAAACAGTTTCCTTCAAATGCATTCAAAGCAATTTGAATAAATAGCTTATTTTATAGACCTAAGACAACTTGAAGGTCTAAATTCAAGATGTCTGGATTTAACAAATACAATCATAACCTAAAACTGTCCAGGGTTCATCGTGATATAATGTTATTTTACATATTACTAGCCATGTTTTAGTGAGCAACTAAATTTTTTATTACAAATATAGCAACAAAAAAAAGTTTCTCTTGGCTGATACTTTCTTTGAGGTCTGACCTGGTGAGGCGAGTTTCTCTTCTAAAAACTATAATCTGCTACAGGTTTCCTGATAGAGGTGGCCGTTTTGATCCCAACATAAAATGAAAGATTAAAGTGAAGAAAATTTCAATATTATTCCCATTTCTTATGATTCTGAATGCAATATAAATTTAAAGTACATCAAATTATGCTGATTATTGATATATTTGCAGAAACTTTTTATGAATTTTAAAATGCTTTAACTGGCTGATTTTTTTAGTCAATGCACAATATTTGTATTATTTTAATGTTTTTTAAAAGATTCCTCAGAGTGAATTATTTGTTTTGACATAACTCTGTTGAAAATGATGCTAGCAATGTACTATTAATGTAAACAAAGAGGATCCAGTTGGTACTAAACACCAGGATTTTCTTTTGCATGACGATGGTATTATGTTTGCTACATTCAGTGAGTTTGCAACAATGGTTTTGATTCCAGTTCCTTGATTTGCGATAGTAACTACTGTGCCCACATCTCCAAAAATGCTTTCTATTGCGGTTAGTTTTGAGAATCCCTGTAGAAAGCATAAAGCCAACACTCAAAACTCAAGTTGTTCAAGATTACCACAAAAGAAAAGGTGCTTCAAAGACTTTTGAAGCACCTTGAGACAAATAGGATTGCTTTTTCAATCACATCATAGGTCAGGAAATGTTTGACGGTACCTATATAAAGCACAAAGAAAACAAAATTCAATATATTCAAAACGTATGCAATGACCTGAGCAAATAATAGCTCAAACGTAATATGTTTGCCCAAAAATAACTAAAATCTACAAATACTTAAGCCAACCTCTACATATCCTTATAATTGTCCATTTTAATAGCTAGAACACTAAACATGCCTTAATATGTATCAATACTCACATTGGAAATCGACTTAGCACTACCGCAGAGACTAACATCTGTTTTAAATAAGGAACTTGCAAAAACCAGGAAGGAAAGAAAACATAAATAATGGATGTATGGAAAAACGTAAAGTCCATTGGACTGATGGATGGTTGGGCAGAAAGACTTAAAGTTTTTAAATCCAACTACAAACTGTTGTAGATCTAGATAACAACAGTTAATATGTATTCGAACCACTAAAATGTATAAAGCTCAATTAATATTTGCTGAAATTTTTACTTCTACAATCGAAAAATTAACTGATTAAATAAAATAAAGCAAATTATGTGATGAACATTTATTTTTGAGTCACAAGTGTTTATTATAACCCGAGGGACATAAAACAAGATTATTTCTTATCCGAATATGCTGCAACTTTCCCCCTTTTTTCTCCTACATACAAGCGCTTGGGATCAAGAGAAGTTATTCTAATAATAACATCTCATGTAAAATGTTTTTGACATATATTTTGAACATTTTGCTAACATTTCTACTAACATACACACTGGCCTTTTAGCCTATGTTTAGGGAAGCTAATGGCTAACAAGCTTCCGAAGCGCGTCTAACAGCTGTCATTTAGCTTTAGCTTCACGTAATCCCAAATGCTCGACTTTATTCTCGACACCACCTTTAGACACTCAACAATAACAGAAAATTGTACTTTAAAAATATCTCAAAAACAACAAGTGAGGCTTCAGCGATACGAAAACCTAGCGTTAACCACGGACAAGGCCAGATAGTACGATGCTAAATGGTTAGCTTCAAATCGCTCAGTCGCTGCTAATTTCTTACTACAAAACTGTAGTCTACGACATATAATTTCAGCAGCAATTCTTTGTTATTGTGGTAATGTCGTTTATTTTCAATGTTTACACGATTTTTAACATATGGAAAGGGCTAAGAAGAGCTAGCAACCACAAAAACACCGTGAATTTTGGCCCAACGTCTGTTAAAAAAAATAGAAAACAGCTAACCTTCTTACGTTAGCTACACTGATAACTTAGGAAAACCACCACAGCTTACCTAAATGTTAGTGACCAAACTGAGCAAGTAGAAGCAAGAAGGGGCATAAAATATTCATTGACTCACATACCCAATGCTACCGAGCTAGTTAGTTAATGCTTTATAACTGAAAAATAACAACGTCCCAAACGACGTCGCGAGAAATACGACAAGATACTGTGGAAACGTTAAGAAACTAAAAAAAGACAATTTATTCACCTGAAAATGTAGTTTCACGGCCCAAACTTCGACTACGGATCTTACCCACAGCACTACCGGGCAACTCCTTAATCCTACCAGCCGAAACTGCTCACCAAGCGGCGCAGCCTGGATCTCAGAGACATTTTAGCAAACTAGCTCACGGAACGCCGAACCGGAACGCTCACAAACGGAGACACTGGGTCACAAAACACTCGCCCTCCATAAAACAACTTTAGTCGTCAAAATACAGCGTGTTACCTTGTAATTTTCAGCTATCGAAACCCAGTCGAAGTCATGGTTGTTCGATCGTTGGCTTCTTTCCCGTTTAGCTCCTCTTGTCCCCAAGTTGCTATGATTTCACAGTGATGAAGTTGGTGTCTGATTTTTAGTTTCCTATTTGGTAAAGGACTATTCCACCCGATTTAAAGCTAACCAGGCAAGATTTTCTACAAAATACACCCAACTCGAATTCAATTTAGCTTGACATCTGTAACAGAACATGCCGTGGCAGTTTTTTTTAAATGGTTTTGCTATTTATTGTACATAATTTCTGATTCACTGTTCAATGTAGCCTTCCAAAAACACGCATAAGGCATGAGACAATGGAACAGGGGACTTAAAATAGAAGTATAATTTCTATTTTTATAGCTTCATTTGTATAGTTCAGTTCCCTAAAATATATTTATTTGTTTTTGGTACAACTACAACTTTAAATTGATTTTATAAACATCATGATTTTCATAAGCTAGCAGCATGTTTCTAGTTCTGTTCATTCTGACTTATTGTTTTGTACATTTTTCTTCATCATTTGGTTTGGTAGAGGTGTTGAGTGTTTGGACATTTATTCCCTCTGATTTTAGGTTCTGTCCAACTAGATGGATTTTTTCTTTTACTTCTTAAGTTTTGGATAGTTGTCAAAAATACATCAATGGTAACAATATTAATTTTACAACTTGGGGCACCTAATTAGCATCTACAAAGCTCAAATAATTCCTAAACTACCACCCAAAATCCAATCCATCTATTGATCACAAGGGGTAAGGATCATTCCACCAACCCCAGCTTTCTAACCATAAGACAATGCAGAGATTTAAAGAAGAGTAGCAAAAGCAAATTAGGTGGATTAGCAGTTCTTAGCAACAACTGATGGTGTCCAGGACATGTTGCTGTGAAATATCATCGCTGCTGCCTGATTTTGAGCTGTTAGCATGTTATGACAGTCATGAGACTGTCACAGCAACAGTCTTTAGTCAGAGACTTCTTCAGAATCATTGTAAGACTGACTGCTACTGGAGATTCTTCCAGGTCACAGCATCACCATCCACAATGACATTTTGAAGAGATGTAGATGAGATTAGTTATGGCAACATTTAATTTCTCTTTTGGATACTTTATGTGTCTGTCGGTAATGTATGTATGTAATGAGATTTTGTTTTTAACAATAAAACGTGACTAGAACACAAAGCTCTATTGGGAACATCACTGCAAATTAGAAAACATAATTTATATTAGTAATTTACTTCAAACTGAAAAAACAAATGTTTTCACACACATTGATATATTTCAGGCTTTTATCTCTGTCAGGTTTAAATATAATTGCTTTGTTTTGGCTTACTGAAAAGTCAAAATTCAGTTTCTCAGAAAATTAGAACAATATTTATGTTAAAGAAATGTTACACCTAAAACAATCCTGACATAAATACCTGCTGACTTGACAATAGTCTTAAAGACAAGAAAGGTAAGCCTCAAAACATAATGGCTTAATAACGCAGTTTGATTCATTAAGGAATAAAAAGAGTAAATGTATAGTCTCCTACATTATCTGTGTGCTGTGAAGATTTGACTTGTCTACTTGTCTCTAAGCAGATAATTCAAGCAGGTTTTAATTCAAAAACACCAAATATTATTAAATATTTATGTTTTTAATATTGATTTTCAACTAGAATGATATTTGAAAGAACCACAAACATTGTTTTAAAGATTCTGCATTTAGTGTAAAACAACTCAGCTCATGTCTTACCATCTTAAATAGTTTAGATTTTGAGCTAGGCTAATTAAAAGGCGAAATCTCCCTTTACACAAGTGCTGAGTCGGAAACCTCAAATCGGACGCCAACTTCAGCGTCGATATGATTTCACTGTGGTCTCGTTAAGCTTCCCTCAGCTGCGCAGCGTCACGCTTATTCTCTCTGCACGACGTTACGCAAACAAACTAACTCAACTGGTTTGGAGAATACGACAAAACATCAGAAATACGCAGGAGCTGCTCTAAACTGGTTGGGTTTAGTTGGCAAATATGTGCTTTTAATTCCACGTATCAAAGGAATACGAATGAATGGAAACATGAAATAAATTTTAAAAAAAAAACTATTGTGATAATACTAGAGTTTAATTTAAATGGTGTATATTTAGACAAATAATTAAAAAGTTATTTTTGTGATGCACATTTCACTTTTATCAAATAAATATGGAGCAGTAAGCACAAAATGTGTTTTTAGTGTATTAATCTAAACAATAAGTTTTTTCATCCCTTGAATAATTTTTCCATCTTGTTGTTTTTTAAACATGCATGCATATTTTCTGATTTTTTTTTTTTTTTAAATGAACCATGTTTCTTATTTATTGAAATAAGAAATCCTGGCATATCTTGATAACTTATGATATTGTCTTGCATTATTATTGTGACAATGATCAGTCTAATCTTACATTTTAAAATAATGTGTTTCAGAAATAGATTTTCTCACGTTGAAACTGTTAGTTAGTTGAGTTTGTCAAAACAAACTGGAGATGGTTTTTTTTTAGCATGCTGAAGCCAGTTTTACTATCAGAACTGCAAAGGCTCACAAAGCTTAAAAAACAGAAAAGAGGTGGATTTGTTTAATTTTACGCCTTCATGCTGCAGCGCTGAGTCACTTAAAAGTAAGCCTTTCTCAAACATTTTCACATCTACATTTGAAACCGTATTACACCGCTGAAATATTTCTAGCTGTTGGCTAAAATAAACAGAAAATAAGAGTCCTAAGTGTAAGTAAAAGTAAATTACATCAAGTTTACCATTCTATTGTGGAAATTCAATAAAATAATTTTATAAAAATATGCTAAAACTTGCAGTTGTACTTATATTTATATTTAAACTCCTCAGTTAGCAAAGAGCCAAATAGGTACTTGCATCTCTGGAGGCTCAGGTTGCAGACATCTGGTCTAAAAATACAGCCAGAGTAACAAAGGAATAATTTAAATCAAAGTTGATGCATTTGTTGCAATGGCCCAGTCCATGGGTGACCAAAGTGCGGCCCGCAGGCCATTTCTGGCCTTGGGTTAATTTTGTGTGGCCCCTTACTGCAGTTCAAAAACAGCACAAATTTGGCTATCCAAAACTTTTTGTAATTTTTTTCAGGATGAGATTTTCTGTGCCAAGTTAATATCTTCTTAAGCAGAAAATATTAACAGATTTTTTCTTGAGTTGACATTATTATTATTATTATTATTATTATTATTATTATTATTATTATTATTATTATGTTATTAGTTGTGCCATGGACCTCCAGCATGTTTTTATTCAAAATCAGACTTTGGCACACCCATTCCATTACATTAGCCTAAATACAGCAAAGGCTGTAAAGGAATTTTTTTACTTTCGTCTCTGGGAATAAACTAAAAACATTTTATTGTCTTAAAAAATGGAAAGTAATAAATCCAATATTTTAAATAACTGTAAACATTGAGGCAAATGTAAAATATTACATGTTTTATTTATTGTTGTGCAGGTAAAAGAGAAAGCATTCACAATAATATTTTTGCGTTTTTAATTGTGGAAATGAAATAAAGTAAAATTTTGGCCCCCTTGGATACTTTCAGCTTGGCGAGTTTGGTCCTCAGCCTAAAAAGTTTGGACACCCCTGTTCTAGTCAAAGTCCAGACTTAAATCCAAATGAGAATCTGTTGCAAGACATAAAAATTATGTTCACAGATGTTCTTCATCCAATCTGAGTGAAATTGGATGGTAATTTCAAGGTGAAATGGATCAAATTCAAGACGAGTTCAGAGGGTTTGAATCCTACAGGTGAGGGTGGCCCAACACTTTAGTGGAGCAATTAGTCTGAAGAGTGAGGCTGCCATTTTTAGTAGCAGATGAAGGATTCCCTGAGATGGAGAAGTGTTGCTGTATGAGCGGCCAGAACAACGGAGGAAGTGGAAACTCAGCGGACAGAAGCGGCTGCTGAGGCGGGCGACAGAAACGATCTGCAGCCGAGAAGGAGAGAAGCGGCGCGGACGGCAGTGAAGGAGCAAACCGCGACACGTCAGGGTTAGCATCCTGGTTTTTATCCACAGTGGGAGTGAACGGAGGACAGAAACGCGAAGAGGCTTGGCTGTCAGCGTGTGATGTGATGACGTCCTGTTTGTCTTCTGTCTTCACTTCCTCCGGTGACTTTTTGCTGCTCTGCAGAGTTTCGTCCCGACAGGAGTCCCGTGGAAGAGAGGAGCTTCTCTGGCCTTTACGGTACTTTGCCCTCCTGTTTTTGAACCACACCTGCACAAAAACCAGCACAGAGAGAGAAAGAATATTTACACTTAGGACAGAATTAGTGATGCAAATGTCAGCAGTCCAATTTAGTTTTGGGTCTGGACGATATGGCTGAAAAACACATCACAAAAAGTGCTTCATATCAGTCAATATCGATAATTATGACAATTTCTTTTGTTGTTTAAAATATCTGAAACACTGCCAAACTGGTAACAATCCTGTTTTAGCCACATTTTCACTTCACACTGTTTTAAAAAATATATATTTTTAAGCAATTAGGCACAATGGCGGAACATTGGACTTATGCTGTGCAAGTTGCCTAACAAGTTGTTACTAGGTAACCATAGAATGAGTGAGTTGCTAGGTAACCAGAGAGCGAGTGAGTAAATTGACCCCACCAAGCTAGCTTAGCAAGCTGAGAGAAATTGAGCGGTTAAAGTTTTTCCTCTGGATCGGACTTCAGTGAAATGATTGAATATTCTATCAGACATATTATCTATTGGTATTGATCATGCATCTACCCTGATACAGGTTATTATTGATTTATTGGCCAGCCCTGAGTCTGCTTGCAATTGACCTCTTAAGTAATTTAAATCTGTTTATTTGCTTGGTTTTATGTTATCTGTACTCTGTAAAACCTAACAGTGCATCTTAACAACAGAAATAAGTTGAAAGAACTTAAAACTAAGAAAATATTGTGGTAACTCATTCCCATTAATTAAAGTAACTCAGAAATAAATTTTTGAAGTAATAACTGTTGTTTTAAGTTCAACATAAGTTTTAGGACATTTTAAGAAATTATAAAGTATTCAAATTTGTTCAATTGACTCATTTTTGTTTATATCAAATATGAAAGACATGTTAAGCATGGACTGTTTAATACATATCTATCTATCTATCTATCTATCTATCTATCTATCTATCTATCTATCTATCTATCTATCTATCTATCTATCTGATCTTTATTTTGAGTATGTCAGACTTTTTATACCTGAATGATTCATATGTCAGAGTTAAGGACTCAAACAAACAACATCAAAACCAAAACATTCTTATAAAATTTTTCAGGTGTTAAACATAAAACAGAAGGATTTCCAGGAAGCTTTGACAACTGATTAGACTCAGAAAGTTCAACTAAAACATAAGAAAACGGGGAATGACTCAGGACTTTTGCACAGTGATGTCAGCATGAGTCACGTTAAGGGTGGTGCCACCTGAATGCGCGCCTCAGGCAGGTTGATGCACATGGCCAGCCTCTCCCTCATGCTGACATCTGGGTACTGCGTCTGCTGGAAGGCCTCCTCCAGAGCCTGCAGCTGCGGCACTGTGAATGCGGTGCGGCTGCGTCGCTGCTTCTGCTGGTTGCCATAGCGAGCCTCCAGGATCAGCTCTGACAGGACAAAACACAAACAGACCTCATGAGTTCAGTTACATTTACTCAGATACTTCTACTCAAGTAGCTTTTTATTACATTAGACCTTTACTTAAGTCACTTTGTCACGACGTACCGCTACTGTTGAGTAAAATTTCTGGATGCTTGACTCACTGTGAGTAACTTCACCGAGTAAATAAAAGTTTGTTTTAACCAAAACGTCACCAGACACAAACACATACCTGAAGTTTTTAAATAGGAATAAACTGATTTGGAAAAATGTTTCATTTGCATGATTTTGTTTGTCTTATGAATTATTTTCATTTTGATCTTTAGTATGCCAACATTTTCAGATAACTTTATATTTTGGTCTGTCTAATGATGTGATTTTAAATATTAGATGATTGATGTTTCGATCAGTTGAGTAGCCTTTTCACCAAATACTTGTCCTCTTATTTCTCTAATGTCTTGGATCTGTACTTTTTACTTTCACTTGAGTAACTTTATTATAAAGTATCGCCGTAACATTTCTGGATACTCTATTTACTGTGAACAACTTCACTGAATGATGAACAGACCATTTTTAACCAAAAAAATAATAATCATCAGACACAAACACACACCTGAAGTTTTTGTCAAAGTTCTGTAAGTTTTATATTGAAAGATTTGGAAACAAAATTTTGTTCTTTAAAATACCTGCATTTCCACATAACCTTATATTTTGATCTGTCTGATGATGTAAGTTTTGTATATTAAATTACTTACTCATTACTCTTCAGTAATTTCTTGGATGGTTACTTTTTATTTTAACTTCTATAAAAATAAGTTAAACTAGTGCCTCTCTCACTTTTGGCTATTCTACCTATCTCCATATCTTTATAGTAATTTTATATTTACTACTTTAGATTAGTTATTATTAATAATACTCAACCCTGCGACAGACTGGCGACCTGTCCGGGGTGTACCCCGCCTCTCGCCCGGAACGTAGCTGGAGATAGGCACCAGCAACCCTCCCGACCCCATTAGGGACAAGGGTGAACAGAAAATGGATGGATGGATGGAATAATACTCAATTTAGGCTAAATCCTCATTTTTAATAGAGGTCTCAACTTGACATTTAAAATCTGTTTCTTTTTCTGTATTTTTATCAGTGATGATGACGTGAAACCTTCAGTGAACCTTTCCCTGAAATGTTTGTTTTTGTTCGGACCTGATGACCCACCTGCGAGCCTCTCCGCCACAGAGAAGGTGTGTGCCGCCGGAGCTGCAGCAGCGGGGTAAGCCTGGTACTGCTGCGCCACCTGGTGGCGGAGGTCGAACAGCACCGAGTTCACACCGTGGACGGGATACATGCCACTGCCCGTGGTTCCGTAGAAACTTAAGGAGTTCATCGCGACTCTACATCAACAAAGGAAGTTATTCTGATTATATAGCAACTTTATTTTACACGTGAAGCACATAAAAACTCTTAAAATACTTAAATTATGGTATTTGGCAAGAATGTGAAAACAAATCTGGATCATTTTGCTGGATTTCTTTGATTAACATCGTTTTCATTTGATCAAACTCAAGATGTTAGTGAGTAATTAATGGCAGAAATCTAAAAAATAAACACAGAGGACCACAAAGATTTATGATAAAACCAAGAATATTTTCAGTAACAATAACTTGCTCTCACAGTATATGTTTTTTTTAAATACATTTTAGAGCTACAGAAAATATGAAGTAACATTTGTCATCTCAATATGTGTTCGTGCAATATTGTAACGGATAAAAAAATATAAAAATATTTTATATTTGATGTGTCATGCATTAATTATCTTGGTATTAATAAGATATTTGGGCAGTTAGATGGACTACTGGTGCACATAGTGGCTGAAATGCTAAAAGAGATTTGTGCCAGGAAGATGGGCGTTTAGCATAATCAGTAACAGCAGCAATTAAATGTTTTTTTTGACATAATGCATCTATTATGCATCTTCATGTAAAAGACATGAAATTATAGTTTTACTTTGTTTTACACTCGATTGTAGACATTTATGAATTAAAAACAAAACAAAACCCAAAACGACAACTTGGAAAATACAAGAGACAAAGATGTGGGGCTAAAAATGCTTTTGATGTGTAATACATAAAACTAATTTAAAAAAAGATAAATAGGTTAAACACATGTTAACAACGAGACCTACTGGTCTTTCAAAAACGAAATGTAGCTACAGTATCATTATTAATATTATTATTGTAGTAGTAATAGTAGTTTTTAGAAAGGTTTAACTTATTCAAACACTTTTCCAAACTCATTTTCACTTTACTAAACTGGCTTTTCTTCAAGTCAGAATCTGTTAAGTCACACTTGATCCCACCAATCTGTAGAAATTAGCATATTTTGCTATAACCTGGTACCATGCATCTCTCCTCTTCAAAGGGTAATGAAATGTTGTACTATTTATAAATAAATAAACATAATATAAATGTGAAAAAAATTTATTTTATTTATGGTTACATCAGATTTAGCTGGATTACTGTCCCACCATTCAGCACCAGATTACCTGAGATCCAGACTGTGTTCGGATCAGTCGAGTTCCTCCAGTCAGAAGTCAGCCTCCAGTCCAATTCAGGCCCAAATAAATCCTCAGGCAGTTGCAGCTCCTTTTCCTGCAGCTTCATGAATCTCCTTCCCTGAAACCATTCTCACCCCGGACTATTTAAGACGCCTTCACCCAGGCTCCCCTCAGCCATTAGCCAATGGAAAGGAAGGTATTAGCTGGGATTAGGTGGGATGAGGGAAGAGAGGGGGGCAACTGGGAGCTCAAGTTTTTTGAAACTATTGAACTTGAGAGATTTATGCCAAGGATCGCCCAATAAGGGAGCGTTTCATTCCCTCCCCAGTTAAAACAATTGAGACAATGTGGAGGGCTAATCTCCGAGGCAGGACAGATTAAAATAACAGCCTTTGATTGTCCTCTCCATTCTCCCATAGCGCTGCTGCTGACTGCCCCCCAGCCGCTGCGCCTCCCTGATGGGGGGTTTGTTTTGCTAACAGCCACCATATTTTCCCGATGAACTGTCACAATGAGAAGTTAATCTGAGCCAGCGAGAGCAATTCCTCAAAATCCTGCAGGAAATACTCCAGATTATACTAGAAATCGAAAGAATTGTAGTTTTTTTTGTGCATATTCATGTTAATTTGGAGGAATTTCAGTTTTATGTGTCAGAATATTTTATTTGTAGAATGAATTATTCAGAAAGTAAAATGCTTTTTAAAATTTTTCTATGTAGCACTTCTTTCTAAAATCATCTAATGCACGCAAACCCCAAACATCATATTTTCTGCAGCATTTTATGAGAATACATAGAAAATTCAAATTTTTTGACTTGCATACAAAATTGTTTGTAGCATAAAAAGTTTCGAATCTGACAAAAACTTACTTTTAAAAATTAGTTAAAAGTAACTAATTTTTCAACATTGTACTTCTAAAGTTGTGTATACAGCTGCTGTTGTGGTGGGTATAATCAACATTTTAACCCCAAGCATAAGTCTTTCTGCAATATTTTATCAAAATATTTACAAATTTAATCCAGAATATTTGCTAAAGCTTAAATATGAGTATGGAGAATGAACTGGTAATAAAATCCAAGTAGTTTTGTTAATATAATGTACTAATGTACCCACCTACTTGTAATTTAATCTGAGTGTGAATACAGCTGTTCTGTGAAGGGCTCAGGGGGTTTTAGAGAGTATTTGTGAGCAAACAGCATCATGAAGACCAAAGAACACAGCAGAAAGGTCAGTGAGAAACCTATGGAGACGTTTAAAGCCGAGTTAAGTTGTAAAACAATATTTCAAGCTTTAAATATTTCAGTATCCTGTGAAAATGGAAAGAGAGTGCGTTAACAAAAACCCACCAGGACATGGCTGTCCATCTGAAGAGGAGGGTCTTAGTGCTGTCAATCAACCTCATGTACTCTTTGGTAAATGTGCTAATGGTGGAGAAACAACAGGAAAACTGTTTATTGTGGCCATGCTAACTAGCCTGAGCATTCATGACAGGGTGACCAACTCTCTGCAGCATGGAGTGGTGATTGACAGCGCTAAGACCCGCCTCTTACCTCTGATTGGTTGTTTCTAGTTAGCACGGGGGAAAAGGCAGAGGACCTTGATTTTTTCACAGATTACCTGTCTCAAACCATAATGCCATAACGTAGTGACAGTCTCAACAAATGTGCAAAAAAAGTTATTTTTTATAAAAGTTACATACTGTAGCTTTAATTTGAAAAACTCAAGGATGATTAAGCCACCAAAAAGCAAGTCAGAATTGACCTTTTGACCCTTTGACTCAGCAAGTTGTTCATTATTCTATATAAAATAACATATTATTGTAATCTTACATAGTAATAATGTAATATGTAAAATATTGCTATTTTACATATAACTATATGTAGAATATTGCTATTTTACGTATTATTTTCTACAAAATAGCAATATTAAAATATTTCACATAGCATATTATTCCTATTTTACTATGGATAATATGTAAAAAATAGTTTTATAAAATATTTCCATATAAAATAGCAATAATATGTAAATTATTGCTATTTTACATATTATTCTTTGTGAAATAGCTTATTATTGCTATTTTACATAGAGTAATATGTAATAAAACACATTTTTTATAAAAGTTGCATACTGCAGCTTTAATTTGAAAAGCCCTTTATCTGAACAAGAGGATCGTTATTTTATATAAAATAGCACATTATTGTTATCTTATATAGCAGTAACATGCTATACAAAATAGCCATAATATGTAAAACACTATTTTACATATTGTTATATGCAAAGTAACAATATGTTATTTAAATATCTTATTATTGCTATTTAACATTTAATATATATATATATATATATATATACATATATATATATATTATAAAAGTTACATACTGTAGCTTTAATTTGAAAAACTCAAGGATGATTAATCGACCTAAAAGCTAACTGGAATTGACCTTTAATCCTCAGATTGAACAAGATGAGCACTGTTATATGTAAAATATTAATATTACTGAGATACTTCAGCAATATTGTCAGCATCGGTATCAGATGCAACAGGTACATCCGTGCAGCCAAACCCTCAGAGGAAATCTCATGGTTTTATTCCCAGATGAAGCTGTGGGCCGGCTCAGCTCCTCCACTACCAACCACTCAGCCCAAGATATGTGAAAATGTTTGGTGCCGTTTCCTCCCCCCAGCCCTTTTCCTCGTCCTTTCACCGTTCCCGGCTGTCAGGCTGTATTAGTGTCCGATAGAAATAAGTCATTTAGAAGAGGCTCGGCCGGCCGGCCCCTCCGCCCCGCTAAAAGCTCCAGGATTAGGTCCCCGGGGCCTTTGTCTCCGCAGCCCCCAGGATTAGAGGAGATTTACTCTGAGGGGAGAAAAAAAGTAGTTATTTCATGGCACTTTCATGATGAAACCTGGCCAAAGCTGTGTTGGCTGGGGGGATTAGAGGCGCACAAAGAGTGTGCTTGTGTGTGACCCTCCCTGTCCCCGAGCTGCCACCGCCGACTGGCTCTCCTTTCCTCGGATCGGTTCCCCTCGTCCAGGAGAGGAACCTCCTCCAGGTTCCTCTCCTCCAGGTTCCTCTCCTCCAGGTTCCTCTCCTCCAGGTTCTTCTCCTCCAGGTTCTTCTCTCCAGGTTTTTCTCCTCCAGGTTCTTCTCTCCAGGTTTTTCTCCTCCAGGTTTTTCTCCTCCAGGTTCCTCTCCTCCAGGTTCTTCTCCTCCAGGTTTTTCTCCTCCAGGTTCTTCTCTCCAGGTTTTTCTCCTCCAGGTTCTTCTCTCCAGGTTTTTCTCCTCCAGGTTTTTCTCCTCCAGGTTTTTCTCCTCCAGGTTCCTCTCCTCCAGGTTCTTCTCCTCCAGGTTTTTCTCCTCCAGGTTCTTCTCCTCCAAGTTCCTCTCCTCCAGGTTTTTCTCCTCCAGGTTTTTCTCCTCCAGGTTTTTCTCCTCCAGGTTCTTCTCTCCAGGTTTTTCTCCTCCAGGTTTTTCTCCTCCAGGTTCCTCTCCTCCAGGTTCTTCTCCTCCAGGTTTTTCTCCTCCAGGTTCTTCTCCTCCAAGTTCCTCTCCTCCAGGTTTTTCTCCTCCAGGTTTTTCTCCTCCAGGTTCTTCTCTCCAGGTTTTTCTCCTCCAGGTTTTTCTCCTCTAGGTTCCTCTCCTCCAGGTTCCTCTCCTCCAGGTTCCTCTCCTCCAGGTTCTTTTCCTCCAGGTTCCTCTCCTCCAGGTTCCTCTCCTCCAGGTTCCTCCACCTTAAATAAAAAATGTCTCATCTCTGAGGTTCAGAGAGTAGATAAAAACTGTACTCAAGTAAGAATAGAACTACTGTAAAAAAAAAATCAGAGTTGAAGAGTAACTAACTAATTTACTTAATTACATTTACTTGAGGAACGTCTATGAAAAAAAATACTATTAGGAGTATTTTTACTACGCTGTACTTGACAGTATTGGAGTATTTCTACTCTTAGTTGATTAAAATTTCTGTACTTTCTGCCCACTGGAATGAAAAACATGTTTTAACCAAAAATTCTCCAGACGCAGACACACACCTGCTGGTTTTATTAAAGTTTCATAAATGTTTTATTGAAAAAACTGATTTATGAACATGTTATTTAGCCTGATTTTGTGTTTTTGAATACAAAACCTTTCACTTCATTTTATATTTTGGTCTGTCTGGTGATGTAATTTTTAAATATTAAATGATTGATCATTTGATCAGTTACTCAGTACTTGAGTAGACCTTTAACCAAATACTTTTTCACTCTTACTTGAGTAATTTCTTGAATTAATCTTACTTGAGTAAAAGTAAAAAGTAACCATCTAAGAAATGATTCAAGTAGGAGTAAAAAGTATTTGGTTAAAGGTCTACTCAAGTACTGAATAATTTATCAAATTGCCAATCATTTAATATTTAAAAATTACATAATCAGACGAACCAAAATATAAAGTTAAGTGGAAATGTTGGCGATTTATGGCCAAAATAACAAAACCAGGCAAAAGATAATTTTCCCAAATCAGTTTCTTTCAATAAAAAATTTATGAAATTTTAACACAAACTGCAGGTGTGGGTCTGTATGTGGTGAATTTTTGGTTTAAACGTGTTTGTTTTTCACTCAGTGGGTAGAAAATCCAGAAATTTCCCTCAAATAAGAGTAGAGATACTTCACAGTAAAATTACTCAAGTAAAAGTAAAAAGTACAGCATAATAAAAATACTCCTAAAAGTAGATTGTTTCAAAAAGTTACTCAAGTAAATGTAATTGAGTAAATGTAACTAGTTACTACTCAACTCTGTTCATCTTTACCTGAATTCAAAGCAAGAAGCTCCCACTATCTTGCATTATTAAATCATAAATATTTATCTCAGTACTTTGGAAGTTTATAGAACATCATAATTCACCAATAAAATAACAGTAATACTATATAGAGTAAACTTATTAAAACATCACATTTCTAGCAACAATAATAATGATGACAACAAAAACAGACATCTTCCTCATACAGAAGTTTGAGTTGTTTAATATTTATACATAGCCTTAAATGCAGAGTAAAACTCGTCCATAGTTTCACTCCACAGACTGAAACGCAAAAGCTTATTTTATTTTACAAGCTTTAAATTTATATTTCCCTCCGACATTATAAACTCCTTCTTCTTCTTTTGAAAACAACTTCTGAACATTTTCTGGTAACTGCTCATTTTGTGCTTCACACTGCTTGTGAATCCACCAAGTCAGTAAGTTTTAATACTTATCAAATGCATTAGAAAAGGAGAAGTTGGTGGATTTGTGCTGCTGCTGTAGTGTCTGAAACCGCTTCAGTGTGGTTATCCTCTTCTTAGAGGATCCACTTACACATGCAGGGATTACAGTGAACAAAAGACAAAAGGCCGAGTCACGGCGCTGACAACGGTCTCACCGCTGAGCAGGTGTTATGCAGGTTTAGTGACTGTTGTCGCATAGCAGAGGAAATTACTGCTCAGCCCAATGTAAGGAAACGACGGTTCTGCTCTTTCACAGGGATGAGAAACGTCGAGTTTAAGTTGATTACAAATCTCGTTAAAGAGCTGCTAAAGCTCCAATTTTAATAGTTTGATTTAAAAAAAAGCATATTCTGAGTGTTTCAATACCTGGATGTTTACGGAGCTAAATTTGGGCCATAAAGTTTGTAAAAAAAAAAGACTGAAAAAACTGAATAAGAAAAGATTTTAAACAGAAAAAAAAATTAAACCAAAGAAAATAACTGAAGCAGAAAAATTAATTTGAAACTGAAAAATTATTTTCGAAAAAAAATATTTGAAGCTGAAAAAAATACTTTAAACTTAAAAATTATTTTGAAACTGGAAAAAGTTTGAAATCAAAGAAAATAACTGAAGCAGAAAATTTATTTTGAAACCGAAAATTATTTTTGAAATAAAATATTTTGAAACTGAAAACCTATTTGAAATTTAATTTTTGTTTTTTACACTGGAAAATTATTTAGAAAAAATATTTGAAATTGAAAAATTATCTTAATAAAACAAAAAAAATTCAAACTGAAAATTATTTTTGAAAAAAATATTTTGAGACTAGAAAAATTATTTGAAATTAAAAAGAAAAGTTTCAAACTGATGAAAATCAAGCAAAAATATTATTTTGAAACTGAAAAACGTTTTCTGTAGTCCTAATCATTGCCCTCCTGTTGTGCACCATTTCTGCTAGTTGTGGGATTCCCCCTCAGCATTATACTACCTCCACCATGCTCCATAGTTTGTGCAGTGTTCTCTACATTCCTGTCAAGAGGGAATCTGAAATCGAAAGCATCAGTTTTACCACATTAGTATTGATCTGATACCGACTTTGTATCGATGTTATTGATATTTTGGATTGATCCGCCCAACTTTACTCTAAATATTGAGGCCTTTTTGTTTCTTGTCATTTAGAGCAATGGAAAGCAGAAATGCTTTAAATTAGAAGTTTATTTTTAGAACTTACATTTCATACATAAGCAGTAATTGACATAAGTATTAATCATGTAAAGTCTTTCCATCTCTGCACAACATTTATCAGTTTCAGCATCTCCTAAAAGAAAAATCCACTTTGGGTGTAAATTAGAAGTTTTTCTTCATGACATTTTGTTAATCTCTTTATGAATTACCTATTAAAATGTTTCATTTTAAAGCCTCATTTTGCTCCTTTTTCATTTTTTCCCCCCGTTTACTGAGGGAAACGTGGAGCCAGCTGGACTAAATGAGGGCAGAGAATCAGTAAATCTTCTTCTTTTCTTCTTTTTCTCCCTCTTTTGTGTAACTATTGTTCAACTCTCCTGTTTAACAGATGTTTTATAAAGCTCACCAGTCATTCCTAAATTACTTATCAATAGTGGAAATTTGTATTGACAAGAGCCTGTCAGAACGGGACCTTTGTAGTTGTCAGTTATCTCAAAGGGAGTTCCCTCTCGGACACCGACCGGATCGATCGGCACGCACAGGACAATTGGGAGGATTTTTTTCTTTCTTTTTTTTTACACAAGGATGTGGACAAACAGACAGTGGATCTTTAGGGGGATCGATGGGGACCGCTGGCCTTTGACCTGAGGGAGACGGGGGATGGCGGCAGCAGTTGAACTTGGATCACGCTGTGAAGCCTTGACACTCTCTGGGCTTAGAGTGACCCGACTGCAAACACAACAAAGCTCAAAAATACACAAAGAGGCGACTCCGGTTCGGATGGAGCAGCTATATGACACCAAAAGGAAAAAGTTTTAAACTTCCAATCAATTAGCTGGATTTAAATCTGGAGGAGGAAGTTTTAACTCCTTAGCGACCAATTATCCTCCCATGATCTCTTTTTCGGCAACACCGGCGGATCAATACCAGTAAAGATTAGACTCTTAATTGGAAGAGAGAATGAGGGATTAAAGATGGATGGAGAAGGTCAGACAGCAGTGGGTGACCCAGGGGTCAAGAGCGCCCAATATGCTGGGGTGCAGGTGTGAATCCAGAGGAATAAAAAGCTACACCTTGAAGCAGACAGGCTGTTGCAGACAGGTTGTACTGCCATTATGCTGTACTTAGCGAACGGGAAGCGTGTGTTTGTGAGATGGCCATGCCCGTGGTAGCCGCACTACGCACGTAGAATGGGCATCAACCAATGAAATGCGGCCCCTGTGGTAAGGTCCATACTCCCGTCTCTCACTTCCTACATCCATCATGGCGCCTCAAATGATTAAGTGACGTAGTTGCAAAGGGTCAATACTTATAGTAACGATGAATCAGTCCTGTTCTCCATTAGGCTGCTCAGGAGATGAAGTGTTTTCCTTCTTTGGCTCTTTATCTGCTAGCATGGGGTCATTTCAGGGCCCTGCGCCCCCCTGTAAGCCCCACTTGTTAAAGGTGATCACAGGGAGACACAGAGAGGCAACTGATCGAATTTGATAATGAAGACGACCCTCTAAGCCGCTTTGCTCCACATGTTTAAAATCTCTGGCGAACACTAGGAAGGCCCCCTCCCTGTCACTGCAACATTGTGTAGGTATTGATCCCCGCTAACCAGCTCCGTTAATACCTGGGTCTGCGGCCCGGCTGGGGGAAATGCATCCTGACATGTGACTGGACCGGCTTAACAGGCAAACAGCCCAAAGAAAAGATGGGCCTCTCCAGTTTAGCATTTTTCTCTTCGTTTTTTTGTCAATTTCCGCATCTGCTGAAGGAAAGGAGAGTTTAAAGTCGCTGCACCTGCTGTTGAGGAGACACTACAGGAGGCAGCTGTCGCACTGTCACAAACTATTTGTGCTGCAGTGCAGGAAGAGGAATTCACAGACATGGACCTGAAGCAGCATCGCAGAAAGCTCCACAAAGAACAAGTAGAAGTTCAAGTTCAAACACTAACTTTGAGCAAAAGCACAATGACCTAAAAAATGTTTCAACATCGTTACTATTTTTACAACTTTTCCTGTTCAGTTGTGCTCAGACTTGCAGTGTAGAACAGTTTTATTAATTTCCAATGCTGAAAATGCAACCAAAAGCTTCAGGAGAGTGATGATGCACTGCAAAAACACAAAAGTATTTCTAGTGCAAATGTCTTTGTATACTTGAGAAACACAACACTAACTTAGAAGTAACTTTTCAGCAAAATAAGATATATAACAACTTCCTGATATTGTTAAAAAAGTATAAATTTCACTTATAACAAGACATTTTTCCCATAAGTGGAAAAGTCTGCCAATGAAACTACTATTTCTGTATAACTAATAAGTACTGAGTACTATTTAATCAGATTTAATTTGTAAAATTATATAAATATACATACAAAATATAAATACTATGAATATATTATATTAGAAATATTGGATTAATATAAGTATTTATATTAATCCAATATTTTTTATTATTTCTATCAATACAAAATTATTATTACATAAAAAGATGTAAATAAATTAATAATTCAGTTCCATTGTGAAATAAAAAATATTTTATTACCTAAAATGCAATAACAATAATTCCTTTAAGGTATGATTGATCATTTGTACATAAATTAATTAATTTAGCATTATGAACTGGATGGCAAAATATACTAAAAAAGACATACATACAAACACACATACATACATACATACATACATACGTTTTAGGTATATATGTTTTCATTTTTATCTTAGATGCAAAATGTTTAATTTTTTGGACAGTTTTGTCTTAATTGCTGAGTTTGTTGTTTTTAAGGCAAATGTCCTTTCTTAGAGTCTGCATTCTCTGGTTAATGATTAATTGATTACTAAATTAGTTAACGATTATTTCAATAATCACAATTTAGCTGATTAATCGTTTCTGCCCAAAAGGAGTTAAGAGTTTGAAGGAGGCATGAAGAATGAAAGACAAACCGTTTCTTTTAACAAAGACCTTTTAATAGAAAAGATAAACAATCAAAGGTTTAACAAATACAAAGTAGACTCTTTACAGCACATTTACAGCTCTACTGTATATTTTAAGTCAATATCAGTGAAAATAACTGATAACTGAAATATTTCCCCCAGTTTAGCTTGGTTTGGACTTTTCCATTTCATGATGGAGATCGAGTTTCGCCTCATCGATCCTCAGAGATTCATGTCGTTTTCGTCATGCAGAGATTTGACACATCAGTGATTTAATGTGTTTTCTTCGACACATTTAATCAACCTACTAAACCCAGTAACTAGAAGCTGCTGACGCCGCCTTAAAAAACTGATGACATTAATAAGCATGTGGTAGAAAACTAGGAGGTGTGAGTGAAAAAACAAGAGCGTTTATTTATAGAAACCATCGACAGACTAAGACATTAATGCACTTAAGTGTAACTAAGAAGAAGTAACTGGTTTTTCTTATTAGAAGTGAATACATCACAGCACATACGAGGTTCTCGGACTTTGGCCCTGTACAACAAGAGCATTTATATTATAGTGCAATGTATGCTGGAGACAGCCCAGCATGAATATTATTATTATATATATATATATATATAGGCATATATATATATATGTATTTGTTAATCAGTACAGTTGAGACAATGCCCCTGCTTTTCAAGTTCTTCCATAGAAAGTTTACGATTTACATCAAGTTTGAGGCCTGAAAGAAACACTGCTCAAATAAAAATACTTTCCAGCGAACATAATTTAAATCTAAAGTAGCAACAACAGAAAGAAAACAGTTCATTAACTCAGGTTCCTATTGCTTTACTGGTTGTGAGTTTCTCCTCACCTACGACCAACGACTCTGCTGGATTTATCCTCCCTCACCTGTCGAGAGCTGGAGGCCGGAGGTCATCACCGTGGACACAGAGTGGGAGGGTCAGGGGTCATCTCTTGACCTTTGCGTCCTCTTTAATCTTCCATATCATCAGCTCCATGCAGGCCGACGCGTCCTCGCTGGAGTCGTGGCCCTCCACTGCGAACACAATCACAAGGTCAGCCGCCCCTTGTTGCTAGGAAACGGTAGGAAACACTGATCATGTGACCAAACGGTGAGGAGGAAATTAATGACGTTTGTATAGGTAGGAACCGAAAGGGCAAAGTGGTTAGTTAGACTTTTATTTATTAAGAAAACATTGAAACTAATAGTTTTTAAAATATAGATATTTGGGGGCGTGCCTTGGTGGCGTGCCGTGGTGGCGTGCCGTGGTGGCGTGCCTTGGTGGCGTAGTGGTTAGCGCAACCCATATTTGGAAACCTTGAGTCCTCGACGCGGCCGTCGCGGATTCGACTCCCGGACCCAACGATATTTGCCGCATGTCTTCCCCATTTCCTGTCAGCCTACTATCATATAAGGGACACTAGAGCCCACAAAAGACCCCCTGGAGGGGTATATATATATATTTAATTTGTTTTATATAATAAATTATATGGAGCTAAATTAGTCTAAATTAGATTCACAAAGCGTGACTCTAAGACGATAAAATAAGACGATAAAAGAAGATTTGTAAGACTATTTCATTTACAAGATATTTTTCCCATTTTATAAGTTAAATAATCTGCCAGTGGAACTAGTTCTTTTTAATTACTGACTTAGAACAAGCTCCTATATCTTCTTGAAAAGTTACTTGTTTTGTCTTATTTCTAATTTACCAAGATATTTGCACTAAAAACAAGACCAAAAGTTGTTTTTGTGTTTATATTTCTGTATATAAATCAGATTTATCTGTCTTAACTGTTTTAACATGACATTTGTTGTGAATTGTTGCTATATAAATAAAAAGATTTCAGTTGAATATTATTTTATGGGGCTGCACAGTGGCACTGTTGCCTTGCAAGAAGGTCCTGGGTTCGATGACCGGCCCGGGGTCTTTCTGCATGGAGTTTGCATGTTCTCCCTGTGCATGCGTGGGTTCTCTCCGGGTACCCCGGCTTCCTCCCACAGTCCAAAAACATGACTGTTGGGTAAATTGGTCTCTCTAAATTCTCCCTAGATGTGAGTGTGTGTGTGCATGGCTGTGTGTCCTGTCTGTTTCTGTGTTGCCCTGCGACAGACTGGTGACCTGTCCAGGGTGACTCCTCCTCTCACCCGGAACGTTAGCTGGAGAGGCACCAGCACCTCCCGACCCCTCTAAGGGACAAGGGTGAACAGAAAATAGATGGATGGATGGATTTATTTTATGAGTTACAGACTCTGACTGCATAAATCGTTGCCTCAATGTTATTGTAGATTAAGAATGAAACACTTTGGCTAAATGTTTATAGGATGAGTAACACTGGAAAAAAATAACTTTTAGTTTCTAAAAATATAACATTCATTATTCACAGCTATGCCAGAGCTCAGGATTTCTGAATCCAGACTAATGAAGGAGTTAATTTCTAAACATTTAAAAGAACATTAAACATCACAAAACCAGAATTTAAGCAGTTTGTCTTCTGGTGTGGTTTTATTCCAAAGTTTTGCTGCTGGCACTTTAAATCTTTCTTTTTTGTAATTTCTCATTATCAACACGACAAATTTTGCAGGCGAGTTCACTGAAAAAAGTGACAAACTTTGCCATATTTATCAACATAGAGCTTCATCAACAACAATTTACAGATCAATAATCACGAATTGGACAAATGAGTCAAATGGAAAATTTTAACCTTTTTAATAGAAATATTATGATAAGGAGTACCATACTATAAATAAAGAAGTAAAAGCTTCAACAGCAGCAACAGCGACATCTGCTGGTGATTTGCGCGTATTACACAAACTAACCCACGAAACGGAAGTTTCATCTGGAGCAGATTCAAACATTTACCAGTCTGAAATCAGAGCAGCAACGCTCCAATTTAATTAATTAGTCTACAATTTGTCTCTGTTTTTATGTACAACTTTGTTGGGTTTTAGTTTTGTTAAAATCTGGTTTGTTAAATTATTATATATTCAAAACTAAAAGTAAGATTTGTGTTTGGTTGATTTTTTTGTTGCTACTTAGCAGTAAAGTGCTGGAAAGCCAGTGTACTTTTCAACAAAGTCAGATTTAGTGAGACATAGTTTAGCTAGATAAAATTAATAATTGTTGGAAAAAGAATAAGTTGTTCTAGCTGCACAGCTTAAAAAACATATCTACAGGTTGTCTGGTGGATTTTCTCACCATTGTCCTGGATGATGCGTTTGAGGTAATCGGCCATCAGAGTCTTCAAGGCACGTTTGTAGGGCAGACCGAGGCGGTGAGGAAAAACGATGGCCGTGTCTACGACTGAGCTGTGGATGAGCTGGAAGCAGAGGAAATAAAATAAATCTTAATCTTTAAAAATATCATTGTTTTTAGTCAATTTATTTACTAGAAAGAAAAACATTTTTATCACAGAAAGGGCCTGGATTGCTCTGTCAGACATTAAATTTGTGCAACAAGTTGCAGATTTTTGTTAAAGCAGCAGTTTTTCTCCTCACTTAGTTACATTTATGGATTTCAGTTTGAGAAAGGCGATATTATTATTATTATTTTTTTTTTTAGTTCACCAAGTACTGCAAAACAAAACAAACATTACAGACTAGCAAAACAAATCTACAAAATTACCAAATAGATAAGCAAAGAGAACAAACAAAACCCCCTAAAATTATAAATTAAACTGGATAAAACTTTAAAAATGAACTTTGACCATTTAAAATCTGCATGAAGTCATGAGGCAGCAGTTTTCCTCATGATTGTGTAAACAAAACATTTCTGAAATAAAAACTTTTTTTTTATTTTGTGCTGCATAAGATTCTAATTTTCTGAGAATATTTAGTTGTTTTTTTTTCTCAAAATAAAAATCATCAAAACGACTGAAATAAACACCTTAAATACATTACCAACTGTGTATAATGAAATTAAAACTATTTTGTAATCAATTGAATAAAATTCTAGATTATTTAACATAAGGTAGAATATAAATGAGATATTACATTATGCATTACCTGCAGCCATTTTTTTTTACCTTCTCACAAACTAAATTACCGGTACCCATTTTTAAAAACTACATACACTGCAAAAACAATCTTACCAAGTATTTTTAGCCTAATTTCTAGTGAAAATATCTCAGTAAAGTTGAATTAAGACAAAACTAACTTATAAATATCTTTTCAGGACCTCATTTTAAGTCAATAAAAATATAGATGAAAAAGTTCTAGTTAAAACATGGGAAATATATCTTGTTACAAATTAATTTATAAGAACTTTTTCATCAATATTAAGGAATTATTTACTTAAATCAAGCTCCTTTATCTTGCTGTTAATTCAGTCTTATTTCAAGTGAACTGAGATATTTGCAGTAAAAACTAGACTAAAAATACTTGGTAATATTTTGTGTTTTTGCAGTGCTCATGCAGCTCAAACAACAAGCGCCTGGAGAAGATGATGAAGAGGTTGATGAAGGTCACCTTGAGTGCGAGCAAGTCGCTCTCCAGACTGTGTCCGATGAGGACGGACTCTGCCCTGAACATGCTGAGCAGAACCGCCTGAACGTCTCTCAGGGTGATGGTGGCGTTCACCAAGTCCTCCTCAGTGACGCCTGAGAATCTGTGAGAGAGAAGCGGCTTCGTCACACCCAACTAACGGCGCGTTCACACCTGCAGCCATCCAAGATGGCGCCGGGAGTCGCTTCCTATTCCCTCACCGTGTGTTGTAGTCGACCACTTTGCTGTCGGGCTTCACAAACGTGTCGTAGATGACCTTCATCTCGGAGTCGATGACTGTGACCCTGGTCAGCTCCAGGCCCTGCTTAGTGTAGCACTGATCACACAGACAGGAAAACATCCAATTAAAGCTAAGCTACGCTAATGTTTACCATATTTATTCATTTATTTTTGATTGTTTGTTTTTGAGGGATTTCATTTTTGAAAAATCAGGATTTATTTTCACCACCATTTTGTTTTTTTTTACAGTTTTTATTTATTTGGACTTCAGGTCAACTCTACACCACAATGGATCAGGCTAAGATATTTTTTAACCAAACTAAATGTCAAATGTCTGTGGAAGAGGATTAAGATCAATAAAAAAAAATCTCGCTTTTTTTCTTCTTCCCAGATTTCCGACTTTTACCTCAAAATTCACTTTAACCTCAAATTTCTAACTGATGAGATCCTGATCACTAAACAATTTCTTACTAAAAAAGTTTTTTTCGCAGTTTAAAATTAATTGTTTCTAGTGAAATAGCCTCTTTTCTGCTAATATTCTTCTAATTAAACAAAAATACTCACATCCTGGCCCTGACACTCCGTTGTACAACTGATAGAACAGATGACTGAATTAAAAGCCATTTTTAAGAAATATTTTTGCAACGTCTTTTTTTAGAAAAGAAAGCAGGCGATAAAAATAAAAAATCAATTAAAATTGCACCTGGCCTGAAAAAAAAATCTGATTTTCTGATTAAGCCATGCTGCCCGGCCGTGGTTTACGGAGCGACTCGAGGCGATTCTTCTTCCTGTTTCGCTCCAACTCACCATCTCACAATCCAAAGCGAAAACTCCGCCGTTTCCGTCCGGTGGCAGCGGTTTGCTGAACGTCGACACGAAGCCGTCCAGGGACTCTTTACGGCCGTCCTGCACATGTTGCTACGGAAACGCAGAGCGATGGATGGAGAAAATTAAACAAACAGAGATGAATATTAGACAATTAAAGGAGGTACATGAAGATTTAAAAGGTTTTCCTAAAATCCAAAGCAATATCTCGACTAGCCTAATTTATTTAGCAATAAAAGATAGTTAGATAACTATAATAAATAAATTAAAATAAATATTAAATAAATAACTATGATTGAATAAATCAATAAACAAACAATAGCTACAAAAATAAATAACTTTAGCTATAAATAAAACTGTGAAAGCTATAAAAAAGTGACTATAAACAATAAATTTGTTGTTAATAAATAAACAAATAAACACTCCTAAATACCTACAGTTAAATAAATTGATGATTAAAGTAAATTATAAACAAATAACTACATTTAAATATTTATAATCAAATAAAATAACTTACATTTTAAGTTATTTTTAAAAAAAATACACTAACACATATATAAATAACCGACATTAAATAAATAATCTAATACATAAATAAACTAATAAATAAATAATTATAGTTAAATAAATAAAAACTATACAAGTAACTAAATAAATACACAGCTTTAAGTTTTTGCATCTCTAACTTAAATAAGTTAATACCACTATTATAATACAACTAATACAGCACTAAAAGAATAAAAAAATCAAATACAATCTTAAAAATAATAAAGTGACTTGGTTACACTTAATTACTTCTTTCTAAACAATGAAATGTTTGGATGATTAATTATATTGTTTGTCCAGCTAATAAACGTAACATGTCGATGTTTATTTTAGGGTTTTACTACTTCTAGAATAATCTTTGAGTCCATAACTTTCTAATATATGATTATTGTTTTGTTGCGATACCTTAGATATCTGGCATCCAGGAGCTCCGACAGCAGCCGAGCAGCAGCTGTACGTCGTCTCCCAGCCGCCAGCGACTGAGAGGAGAATAAAACACGTTGAGGAGACGACCGACTCAGAAGGAAAGACAACTCAGAGCGTTTACCTCTGTGTCTGCGTAAACGCCCCCAGTGATAGCTGCACTCCTCTCTGCGGACGCAGCTGCCGTTGACGCTGACCTTATACTCGGCGCCGCAGCGGCAGCATATCCTGCCGAACGCTGCAGGAAGATTAGCAGAAACCTTTTAGCTGAAAGCGTGGTGTTGGTTTGAGACGGACAGCGCTGCGTATGTCCTCACGGTCTGGGCAGATCTTTCTCTCTGGCTGGTTGTAGATGACGGCCTTGCCCGGGGCCTCGGGGTTTAGCCGCGGGTATCCGTGCTCCTGCAGCTGCTCCTCTGTCATCAGGTACGCTTGCAGCTTCCTGTACAGGTTGGCGCCTACACAAACAACAGAGCAACAACTAAATCTACCACAAACTCCTAAAACAAAATGAGATACAAATCTGACATATGTGACAGATATCCAGAAATATCCACAGTTTGTTAGTAATTAGTTTTTTAAAAAGGAGTACTATTTTTAAATATGCTGTACTTTTTACTTTTACTTCAGTAATTTCAATATGAAATATTTCTGCTCTTAATGAGTAAGATTTCTGGATTTTCTACCCACTGAATGAAAAGCAAACATGTTTTAACCAAAAATCCACCAGACACAGACACACACCTGCAGCTTTTGTTAAAGTTTCATAAGTTTTTTACTGAAAGAAACTGATTTGGAAACATTTTCTTTTGGCTGATTTTGTTATTTTTTGTTACTTATCTGAATTATTGTCATTTTCGTCCTTAAAATACCAAAGTTTTCACTTAACTTTATATTTTTGTCCATCTGATGATGTAATTTTTATATTTTAAACAATTGATGATTTGATCAGTTATTCAGCACTTGAGCATACTCAAATACTTTTTTACTCTTACTTAAGAAATTTCTTGGATGGCTACTTTTTACTTTTACTTTTTACTTTTATATGTTGAACTAGTGCTACTCTTACTTGAGTAAAAGTAAAAAGTGGCCAACCAAGAAATTACTCAACTAGGAGTAAAGAGGCATTTGGTAAAAAGTCTACTCAAGTTCTGAGTAACAGATAAAATTATCATTCATATATTGATGTAAGTAATAAAAAATAACAAAATCAGGCAAGAGAAAATGTTTCCAAATCAGTTTCTTTCAATAAAAAAATGTTATGAAACAAAAGCAAAAAGGAAACAAACTTCTTGGGTTTTCAAAGGAAACTTGGGGATCAGAAAAAGTTTAATTTTGTAATTTTCTTGTTATTTAGCTGGAGCGCCGTTAGGATGTTCCCTCTGATTAGGGGTCATGTGTTGGTGACCCTCAGGTTGTCACATGGCAGCTTGAACAGAGCTTCTACTGTAAAACTGCTTCTAGACTGTAAGCAGCACCTCACAGAAAAAAATGGTTTTACTTTTTGTTTTTTTAGAGATAGAATCTGCGTTTTTTGCTGCCAAGCATGTGATAAAGTGACGCATAAAGAGCTGGATCCAGAAAAACACAAACAAGAAGAGAGAAATGAGCACATCTGTCATCTGATCTGAAATGGAGGCCATGTATTTTTTACCGGAGAGTTTCTCCTCCTGATGTTTGCCCGACCGGTTGACAGTGAAGCTGGTTGTGGCTGCAAGACGACCTCCCAGAACCTCCTCATGGGACTGCGCCTTTCGCTTAGCTGCAAGCCTGGAATCCTCTGCAGAAAATGCAAAAACAGATCCACTGGCTGTCATTTCATTAATGATAAAACAGATGAGCTGTGCAAAACTGAAAACAAACATATTCACTTACTTGTATTTGTTGTAACAAATTCAGATAAAATGTTTTCCTCAAACACTATAACAAATCTGAAAATTTATTTACAATTGTAATGTTTCAATTGTTGATTTTTGTGTTTTTATGACGTGAAGCACTTTGAACCGCCTTGTTGCTGAAATGTGCTATGCAAATAAAATTTGATTTACAAACAACTATAATGAACATAAATAATTTAAAAACTAAGATATATCAGATAATTATGGAAAATCAATATTTTCCATTTCAGATTTCAGTCCATTTGAGTTCAAACTATGACTGGGCGACTCGGCTTAAAAATAAAATCTCTAACCGGATTTAAATAGGGTTTTTTTGGTGCTTTTTTTCTAAAATAGAAATTATAAATGACAGAAAATAGTTTGAAAAAGTGACTTTATTTAAGTCATTCCTTTTGTTAGTTGTATAAAAGAGTGTTAAGGCCAAGCTACAAGAATGTTTGTTTATGAGAATGTAGTCATAATTTTAGCAAAATAAAGATGCAATTTTACCAGAAGAAAGCCTTAAAAAAGTCATTTTTATGAGAAAAAAGCTTCGTTATTTGTGTGGTTCTTTCTTTAAAACAGACACATTTGTTTGCTCAATCATTTCAAAGTCTTCATAAAATATTTCCTTATCTGTATATCTTGTAACAAAGTATAACTTCACAAGTTGCTCAACATTCCTCACTTTAAAGTTTCGCTATTTTTCATGTCAAATTTCTCATAAAATTTGTATTTCATTCTCCTAGTAGTACGACTTTATTCTGGTAATATTATGACTTTATTCTCACATTATTTTGACTCTGTTACCATAAAATTTTAATTAATAATTTGTCGTAGAGTTGACCTGAATTCAAAGTCCAAATAATTTGAAGCTGTAAAATCTCTCCTGTCAAACAAGATGGCCGCTCTGTGCTGACATCACTCTGAACTATGGAAACCCAAAGGTTGCATTGGTGAAAAAAAATCCAGATTATCAAGAAATTACATTTTCAAGAAACAAAAATGATTTATTAGCTAGGGCTAATTCAAACATAACATCTATTACAGTGAATCTGATTAAATCAAATCTGACATTTGCTGCTTAGCATCTTTCAGATGAAGCCATGGTTTCCTGACAGGCTTAAAAGGTATCAGTCAGGGGAAGAGTACAAATAAAATCCTCATTATTAAATACAATGCAGAAAGTACTCAATTTCAATGTATTTTATTGAGTTTTAATGTAAGTTTTAATGCTGCTTTCAAAGCAGCAAATGGAACACAACTTAACACTTAACTTAAAGTTAAGTTGTGTTCAAAAGCACAACTTAACCTGCTTTTGAAGTTGCAGATTAAGTTGTGAATTGATTCTTAGATTTATTATAACGCATATATGTCAAAATAAAAGTGGAAAACGTAAAATTATCAATTATAGTCTGTTTTTTTAACAACATAACAGGATTTAAACTTTATAGATGGGAGTTGAGACTACATACTTTTGACAGGTGATGAACACGAGCTGCTTTTGCCCCGAAGCTTCTTCAGCGTGTTGACGGCAACGTTGAGGTAGATGTTTTTACTGCTACTGCGCTCGTACACCAGCTTCTCCTCATCAAGGGCCTGAAACAACCGTCACAACCATCTTTAAGTGAAAACGTCAACCAAACCAAAAGCTTGTGGTCAAACCGCTTGTTTGACCACAATTAGTCAAACAAGCAGTTCTGTTAATAAACAACACAAACCAACTCTAGCAGAGCAGAAAGTAGAGAAAATGTTCACACCGTCTGAAATGCAACATCCTCCGACGGGCAAAACTTGACACATTCGTCTATGAACGTGTTGAGGTAACGCTGGCGGATGTTGGTGGGAACTTTCGCCCCGAACTCAGTGGGGATGACCGGACGCCTCATGGAGGAGCTCTGGGGAAAAAAAGACAAACATGCATAGAAGGGAGTTACTTAAAAAAAAACCCCAGAATTTACACATTGATCCTTAAAGCCTTCACAATACTTTAAGGAAAATTCACACCAGCTCTGTTAGTCTGCTTTAATCTAACTCTAGTACGGTTGCCTAGAAAGTCTGGTTTGCTTGGGGAGGTGTGTATGCACCAACAAAATCTGACGTGAACCATCTTACTGCCTATACTGCAAAAACATAAAATCTTACCAAGTATTTTGCTCTAGTTTCTCGCACAAATATCTTATTGCATTTAAAATAAGACAAACTAGCTTACAAGTAACTTTTCAACAAGAAATAGGAGCTTGTTTTAAGTAAACAATTCCTTACTTTTGATGAGAAAGTACTTGTTCCACTGGCAGATTAGTTCAGATATTTTTCACATTATACGTAAAATAATCTGCCAATGGAATTAGTACTAGTTGGAGATTGCTCCAAAAGCAGGATATTGACTACAGCACAGGGCATTCTGGGTAAATACAATAATAACAAACACATGAGTTCAGCTCTAGCAAAAGAAATGGTTTGTGGTCCTATAACTACTCAAATCTGGCACTACTCCATTTTCATTTTGTGAAGAACATTGCAAAATCTCAAAGTATTTTAACTTAAAAGTAGATTTTCAGCCAGCTATAAGAGCTTGTTTTAAGTAAATAATTTCTTAATATTAATGAAAAAGTAATAGTTCCACTGGCAGATTATTTCACTTAAATCAAGAAATTTTTCCCCATGTTAAAAGTGAAATAACGTGTCAGATACTAATACTTTTTAAATCAATATTAAGGAATTATTGACTTAAAAAATCTCCTATTTCTTTCTGAAAAGTTACTTGTAAGTTAGTTTAGTCTTATTTCAAAAGAACTAAGATATTTGTACTAGAAACTATAGAAAATTACTTGTTGAGAGTTTGTGTGTTTGCATAGAAAGTTGCGCTCAGTTTCTTGTTCAGAGGTGTCATTTCCTTCATTAGTTCTTGCTACAGCGCCACCACAGGTGAAGGAGTGAACAGGTTTTTGAAATAGTTGGTTTATTTGACACAGAGCAGTGTGAATGCAAACTGTACCAGCTGAAAATCTAACAAATGTTGCAACTTTGGTCCCCTATCAGTCTACCGGACTTCTAGAGCTTTCCAGCACTGTGCAGAAATAAAAAAAAACATGCACAAAGAGGCACTAGATATCTACAAGCTTATCAAATAATGCCTGACACGAATAGTTAAAAATCACCTTCATGGTGGGTGTATGTGCCGTCCTCTTCTGCGCCATCGTAGACGAGGTTTTGGACAGAATGCCAGCTGTGGTTTGGCTCTTCACCCCCTGGGGAGTCTCACTGGCAGCTGGTTTTCCATGTGCTGGACCTGCTGGGACAAACATCCACATTTGACTAATTATAGAGCCAAGCACAAACTTTCAACCAGAACCGGGAGGCATCCTACTCGTCTTGGTGGAGGTTATCTGAGGATTGGGCCGGTGAGCGATTCTCTTCTTTTCTCCGGCGAAGCTGGAGGTCGAGCTCTGTGAGGCGGCTTTGACTGACGCTGAAAGCTGGGCGGCTTGCTGCTGCGCCAGCTGCATACGCTGGAAGCAGACCTCCTGCGGAGTGGGCCGCTTGTACGGCCGGACCACTGTTTTCGAAGGTGCATCGGTCTGGAAAGTAACAACAAAAATATTGGTGTTATTAAAGTATGTGAACACATCACTGAAAAACACAAAATTTACAGTATTTGTGTCTAGTTTCTGGTGAATATATCTTAGTAAACTTGAAGTAAGACAAAACTAATTCAAAAGTAAGTTTTCAGGAAGATATAGAAGCTTGTTTTAAGTTAATAATTCCTTAACACGGATTAAAAAGAAGTAGTAGTTCCACTGGCAGATTTTTTTCACTTATTTCAAAATCAAGGGGCACTGTGCCGTTACTTAGCAACCCTTGCTCAGACCATCCCGTCACCTAGCAACCCAGTTCTAGTACCACTGGCAGATTTCTTCACTTACAACATGGCAAAATGTTTTGCTATAAGTGAATTAATCTGCCAGTGGAACTAGTATTTTTTTAAAAATCAATATTAAAAAATTATTGACTTCAAATGAGCTCCTATATTTTGCTGAAAAGTTACTTCAAAATTAGTTTTGTCTTATTTCACGTTTACTAAGACATTTGTACTAGAAACGAGACAAAAGTACTAATTTGTTTACTGGTGATAAATAATAACATGGAGGAATTTGTAGTGCGTTTTTATATATTTATGGTTAGATTTAAATCATTTTATATGAATGAAGGCTTTATTGGCTCTAGAGGCCCTTATATGATAGTGAATTGACAGGAAAGTGAGTAATGAGAGAAAAGGGAGGACATGCAGCAAAGGTCACCAGGTCGGGAATCAAACCTGCGACAGCCACGTTGAGGACTAAGGCCTCCATTTGAGGGCTGTGCTTAACCCCTGCGCCACCACAGCACCCCCAAAAAGTAATTGTTTTATTGTGAGGGGCTAAAATCCCATAAATTACAAGAGAGGATAATATCTTCTTAGTATGACTTTAACTCTGCCTCTCTGAGTTTGTTCTAGTACTACGTTCAATTCTTAAAATACTAATATTCTAAAATAAAATCAAAGTACAGAATTAGCTTTAGAGACAGACTTTTATGACACAGAAACTTGTCAGAAACCTGATCAGAGCATCTCTCTGGAAAGTTTCCATTAAATCATATCAGGAAAACCCCTGAGCTCTGATTTACAGGTACATGTTTCATATCTTGGTTTTACTTCCTTGTTTCTCTGTCGCCACCACCTGAAGCTCCACCTCAATTTAGAAATAAAAACATCACAGAATGGTGTGAAGTAAACATCACACTACAGGGGATTTTTCCCACTCTTCACATAAAAGTCAGACTTTAAAAGGTAAAGAAGAAACTCCCTCTGATTCAGTTGATATTTCAGTCGTTCCTGTTCTTCTTTCTACTAACACAAAGCTTGATGTTGTTTTTACAAAATACCATCATTGTTTGCAAAGATTACCTGTGTATGAGTGACTAAATTTGTAGAAAGTGTTTGCACATAAAATAAAATGTACCATACAATTAAAATGATTCAAAAGAGTCTCACATCTCCTTTGGCAACAAAATGGGACACTCTCTTCTTTTGGCCGGGGAAGAGGGTGGTTAAAGTGCTATCTGTGCTTCTCTCCTCCTCTGAATCCCTGGAAGCCTGAAAGAGGAAAAGAAGAAAAGATAACTATCACACTTGAACTGCAAAATAACAAAAATATTACATAGTTTTTGTCTAGTTTTTTGTGAAAATACTTGAAATAATTCTTAACTTACAACAAACTTTTCAGCAAAATTTAGGAGATTGTTTTAAGTTAGTAACCCCTTAATATTGGTTTAAAAATTACTAGTTCCACTGGCAAATTTATTCACTTATAACATGTTGGTATACAGTGGAACTAGTAACTTTTTATCAATATTGACTCAAAACAAGCTTCTATATTTTGCTGAAAAATGACTTGCAAGTTACTTTTGCCTTCCTCTCTCGCATATATTTTCACTAAAAGCCAAACAAAAATACTTTGTAAGACTTTGTGTAGTTATTAGGAGTGAACTGATTGCAGTTTTCTGGCCAATCGCCAATTACCGATCTTTAAAAAGCCCGATTCTGATTTTGGCCACTACCAATTCTTTTTGTCTGAAATGTTGCTAAATATAGCAAGAAAGTCACTGAGTTGGTAAAAGTGGTTGATTATTAACTGTAAACATGCAAACATGACCTAGTGGGCCGGTTTCACATGCAAGGTCGGCCGATCACAGATTTCCCAAATGTGAAGAAATCAATACATCAGCTGGTCGATAACTTTGTGCACCCATGGAAGTTATGATATGAATGAAAAGTAAAAGAGAAGTAGACGAAAGACAGCAGCACCTGCTTTGCTTGCCGTCCCTTGTCCTCCTTCTTCACATCGTTGGATTCGTTGAAGATCCGCAAACACTCCTCCATCGGATCCGAGTCGAAGTCCAGATCGTCCTGAAACATGGAGAAGTCGACTCGGACGTCGTCAGGCTCCTCCCAGTTCGACCTGCTGCGTTCCGGTTCCCCCTCGGCTTTGTCCTCAGAGGAAGATGGCGTCCTCTCTGAAGCCGTCCTCTTGCTCATTAGTCCCCTCTTTAGCGCGTCGGCTGATTTCCTGACCAGGACTTCCTCCGGCTCGTCGTCGCTGTCCACCTCCATCGGGTCGGCCTCCTCGGGGCTCTCGTCTCCGAACAGATCTGCGTGGCTCAGACTCAGGTCTTCGAGTTTCTCTTTTGACGAGCTGGCGCTTTGCTTCGCTTTAGCTGAGCTCCCCTTGCAGCTGCTGGAGCTGCTTTTGCTTTTCTTAACGTCCTTTTCTCTTCTACTGCTATCCAGTTTACCGTTTCTGTGCTGGCTGTCTTTATTCTTGCTTTGGTCTTTCTCACGCTCCGATGGTTTCAGTTTTTTGCTTTCTCGTGCATCTTTCTCTTGTTCACTTAAGGCTCTCTTAACTTTCTCCACCATCTTGCTCTTACTCTCACATCTCTTTTCATCCCTGCCTTCTCTTTGAACTTTATCCTTCATCTTTAGCATGTTTTTACTATCATCTTTCTGATTTTTGTTCTCCTTCTTTGCAGAGTCTTGCTTAAAGTTCTTACATGATAATTTGTCTTTTGCACTACTGCTGCTACCACTGCTACTTTTAACACTAGATGATTTCTTTACTTCTTTATCAATATTTTGTGTTTTCTCTGGTTTGCTAATTTTACCATGACCACTTTGATCTGCCAGCTTCCTTTTCTCCAAGTTCTCCTTTTGTTTGGTATTTTCCTGTGAGTCTAAGTCCTGTGCAAGCTCCTCCTTGTTCCTCTGTGTAAGAGTGCCCTTTATACTTTTACTCCTGTCTTTTGTATCTTTCCCCAAAGCGTCTCTGGCCGACACAATGTTGGCCTTTCTTTGCTGGAGATTGCTAAGCGATGTGGGTCGGTACTCTGTTCCAGAGCTCTCCTCATCAGAGTCGGAGATGGTGTACTTTTTTAAGTCTATACTCGCCTGCGGTGGCTTTTTCCCAGCTGTACCACCCTCCTTATCTGAAGCATCCAGCCGATATGCCTTCTTATAGTCAGTCTCAACTGGATGTGAACCCTCGTCTCTCTTGTTTTTCACTGCGATCCCTGCAGAGTAGTTGGACAGAGGGTCATACTCCATATTTGTAGACGGCCCAGAGTTGTCCAGAGTGTATTTCCACTGTGCAGAGCATGCAGTGCTCAGATACTTGGTGCTCTGGGGAGGACAGGGCACTTGTGTCCGAGACTGAGGCTTTTTCAGGGAAGTGGGAACATATTCCATAGAGCTGCTGCTGTTGTACTTCTGACTGTCTGAATCCAAGGTGTACTTGCTGCAGCCCGGGGTGGGATCGTATCCTCCCGATGTGATCTGATAGCTCCCAGGGTCGTAAGCCAGGTGCGAGGCCGCTGCTTGGTTTTTAGCGACGTAGGATGAAGACGAGCCGGTCTTCTCAGTGGGACTGTAAGGTTCGTCTCCGATGCGGGACAGCTTCCGCTGTTCTCGCTCCACCTCGCCACGGACTTCCTCGATGGCTCTGTTGACCATCTCCAAGGCGCCGCTGAGGTCCCCAGAAGGAGCAGGCTGCCCATTCTGCTGCTCCTGAGGTCTCACTACTTCTGGGTTGAAGGGATCGTAACCCTGGTCTGCAAGAAACACAGCAACAAAATAATAATTATCAATATCGACTGATACCAACTGATCGATGGCAGATTATTTAACTTATTACATGGGAAAACGTCTTGTTATAAGTAAAGTAATATTCAATAGGACTAGCACATTTTTATCAATATTAAGGATTTAATTACCTTAAACAACCTCCTATATCTTTGGTACTTTGTAAGTTTCTTGTATCTTATTTCAAGCTTGCTGTAATATTTCCACTAGAATCTAGACAAAAAAAATGCTTGGTAAGATTTTATGTTGTGTAACTTTCCTCTCAATGGCTCGTGAAGATTTGGCTTAAAACATGCAGAACCAACATGTTTTTAAAATATTGACATGACAAATGCAGATTTTTTAAAAAGTTTTTACGTTTTCTTTTTTTTTGCATGGAATCCTGCAATAATTAACAACCAATGTTTATTTCCATGTTGTTGCCATTTGCGTGTGTGTGTGTGTGTGTGTGTGTTTTTCAGGAGCCATGTGGTTTTTGTTTGGTCATGTGACAAACAAAGTAATGCAGCACAGGATTGTGGGGTGTTTAATTGAAGCAAATGAGAAACATAAGATGTTATTGTTTTTCACAGTGTTGAATAGATAGAGGGGAAAAATATGAAATAGTGGTAAATATTAGTCATCTGCCCTAACAGCAATATTAATTTCAGCTTTCAACTTCAAGCAGCCCAAATTATTCATTAGACAATGTACAAATCGGATGAAAAAGAAACAAGATAAAAGTTTGAACATGTGGAAAACTTTCTAGATAGAAAAAGACAGAAAATATTGGATGAAAAGGCTTTTAAATAAAATTAAGGAGAGAGATATTCATATTGTAAAAAAAATACTGCAATTACTTTATCTCAAAGAAAGAAACAAGAATCAAAAATCTTGCAAATTGCTATTTTTAAATCCAAATTTTGGATTTAAGGAAGGGTGGAGTCTTTAAAGAGAGATGTTTCAAGACTTGCTTCATGTTGCAAAAACCAAACTCCAAAGAAACATAACTACAGGAGGAGTGAAACATATTGCTACTGGGACTCTATTAGAAGATACCTGTGCTTACTTTTTTATTTTATCTCAGCAGTCTGATTATTAAATGCCTGTGCTATAATAATTCCCAGTGTAGTCTATTTAGGGGTGAACCTCTATTTTTGATGATTTACGATGTAGATACCATGAAATATGGGTAGCTTTATACGACAGCTTATAAACTGATTTTTTTTTTAAAGTATCTTTATATTTTTCTTAATATTAAAAGATGTAGTTCATATATTTTTGCAGAAACACTTATATTGTCTTGTAAAGACGTTTATTTTCTCATGTCACATGCTCAAACTTTAATATATTATACTGGCATTTTAAATATCAAAAAATAATTTCGCAATGTAACTGATATATTAAGGCTAATTTAACTGAAGTTAAATGTTTCTAAGAGGTACTTCTAAGCCGTCTTTGGACCAAAAAGCAACACAATTCACTTTGTAATGCTCTACATTAGGATGCTCTGATGTCTCTGTGGTATAAATTTATATCCAAGTAGCTTTAAAATTGTCTCCCAGCTTGCAGTAGTCACAAAATGATAAGGGCATCACCAGAAACATAGCGAAAACTAGCTTTCACTTCAGAGCAACGGGACACGGACGGTCTAATAAATATATTTTGTTCAATTTTGTCGCAACAGAAGACAAATGAAGCGAACATTCAACTAAATTAGCACCTTTTTGTCCAGACTGCAGCTTTTTAACGTCTCCGTAGGACGGCCGACTCTGCCGGCTGTGTCTGAAGTGACAGTACGGTCTGTTACACCCATTTCTACTGCCTTTGCCGTCGTTGTAGTCCGCGTAAAACGGACAGTCAATCCCTCGGAAGAAGCCGGTGGACCTTAACATTATCTCCAGATAGTCGTCTCATGCCCGCACGTCCTCCACGGGCTTTGTTTTCCGCGTCAGGTTCCTCAAACAACCAGCAAACTGGAACAATAACAGCGTCCCTAAGGCGCCATGACAGACTGGCTGAGAAGAGCGAAAGTCTCGCGTGAGTTGCCGTTCCAACACGTCAGAGGGATCGCGGAAACGAAACCAGGTTCCAAAGGACTCGAAACACCATAGCCGTTAGAACAGTTAGGAACATGGCTTTATCTCTTATGAAAGCCTTATTTTGAATCACAGGTTCAGCTTTTTAAAGGTTTATAGTGCGTCTCAACACGACGTCCACTAATAAAGTAACTATGCTTTTTAATTGTATGATCATACATGAAATTAAAGAGGCGAGGGTTCGAAGTTTATTAACACTGATTAAGTTGCATGTAGTTTTCCGTTTTTAGTACAACTGCCTAGTTTTCCAACAAAATAAACTCCACAAAATCCTATACTTTTGTGGGAGGTAATCACCTTGTTGCAAACATTGAAAATGACTAATTTATTGTTTTAAAGTATTCCTCTACTGCTTTATTGGTTTAATTATGTCAGAAACAAGACATAATCACCTTAAGCTACAAGTGAGACAAATCAGGGATGCCAACATTATACTTTCAATAAAAGCTGATTATATGTCAGCATTTCGTACATTTTTACAAATACAGTGTTAAATTAATTTAAGATGCAAAGGATTAGAAACAACTGTCTCATGGTTATGTTTGCAATTTTCCCTTTCGTTTTATGTGAAGCAGCAATATTTAATTTTTCTAGCATGAGGTTGTGCATATGGGTTCCTCCTCTAGGGACAGTTCCTCCCGAATGGATGGATGTCTGGATAGCCAGTTAAAATCTGGATTTTGTAGATTCCTCCAAAACGCCAACATTCAGCTCCGCGCTTGGAGGCTATTCCAGTTTTCTCCTCCATCGACTTGGAGCTCAAATTGCAGCAGCAAGTGTAGAAGAACTATTCCAATAAACCTTTAGAGAAATATAAAACAGAGGATAAGGTAATGACAAGCAAAGGAATTTCAAATATACCAAGAGTCAGATCAATATTTTTTAAATACATTTTATGCTAGGATTAAGTGAATTACTTTAACCAAATGGGATACTTAGTCTGCAAGTGCAAAGAAATAAAATGTCCAAAATGTACTCACCTATTAATACAAACAGCCCCTTAAAATTTAAATATATACAAATGTTACAAATAATCTAAAATACTGATGTATTTTTTGACAAAGATAGATGTTTGTCTCTGAATGATTACAGTCAATTTCAGCAAACAAGTAATTTTCTCATTTCAGCTTTCAAACTAGCAAAAATGTCAAACATTAATGCATATTTTAGCCATAAGCTTCTTAAATGACACCTACCTGCACAGCCACTGTCAAAGTTCAGCCAGACTCCTGCTCAGGCTTTTTATCAGCTCCTGAACACATGTGATTATTCCCAGGTGTGCAGGGACAGGTGACAAGTGAGGTAATAATTGGCTGCCTATCAGCAGGTTAACATCTTGAGGTCATTTTAGTTGGATTTATGATTTTCTATCAAATTATAAAGCTGCACAATGGTACAAAGGAAAACAAGAAATACGAGAGGTGGAGGGAAAAAGCAGGAGAGAAGATGTAATAATATAAAGACTCAGAGTTTGACATTCTGGATTGAACAGCACACTCTTTAAAATAGGGAAAAATAACAGGAAATTGCTTTTGTAATAAGAGCTTGTGATGCTACTTTGTAAGAAATATATATACGGGGTGTCCAAAATGCGGCCTGAACTGAATTTGTGAGGCTGTAATTCAAGAATGATGTAAATTTTAACCCACCAGCAAAAATATATGATGCAGATGGAGACTTTTATTTTGAATCTGGGCAAAAATATTATTTCTCAACTCAAAATGTTTCTACTCTGAATCCTATTAGGGTTAAAACACAAGTATTCATCTTTTAATAACCAAAAGTTGCTCACAAAATTGACCCACATGATAAAAAGTAACGCGATAAAATGTGAGAATCAGAGTTGTCCAGCAGGTGGCGCTAGATACCCATTCTGGGCCAGATGAAGATACACAAATATTCCCCAGACTGTACAAAAAACAGCCTGGCTGTTTATGTCAGTTGCATCATTTAATGTCCCCATCTATGACGTCTGCAGTGCAGAAAAAGGGGTTATGTAACAAACAGGTTGGTATTTGATATTTCAGATCCGCGTGTCCTTTGAACAAAGCAAAAATACACACTGAAAGACCCAATAACATAAGGAAACGCTGAATATGAAATATAATGGCTTTCAAATTAATAGTGATGCTTAAATTGGCCCATTTTAAGTGAAACATGAGGTGATATTTTATCTGATGCAAACTGTAACCCCGGGGTGAAACAACTGGCATTTGTTTTACTCAGCAGAAGGTATTTTGAATCTCCTGCAGCTCTTGCAGGAGGTTGCATCAGTCCTGTCAGATGATGCCACCCGGGTTTCTGCTTAGAGCGCCCCCTACAGCTGCTGCCGCAAGGTGAAACTAGTCACATTTTAAGCAGGTTGGAAACAAGTGAGCTCATATTTACCCACAGCCAAGGACACACGTGAGGCAGTCTGTGTCGGTATCAGGGAGTGTTTTCAGATCCGGATGAAACGACCTCAGCCTTGGCCAAGAGATAAGGCTGTTAATATAAAAGTTATAGTTCAGGTGTTTCCCATCAGGGGGATAAAAAAACGCTGCAGTAAGCAGACCAGCCTGGTGAAACACTTTGCTTCGTACAGAGGGTCTGGGTTCCACAAACGATTGCTTCATGGAGGTGTGGACGGTGTTGAGGTTTTAAATTTCACCCAAATAGATCTCTAGTTTCCACAAGTCTGAACCAAAAGTGATCCACGCCATCTTAGTAGGGAAGTTCATGCCTAAAGCATAACTGACGCATGGCTTCGAGACCAACAAAAAAGAATATGTGGAAAAATAGCTGGTGTTGGGATCGACCCCTATCATTTGGAGAAGGAAAATATGTCAGGAAATGTGACCAAACTGCCTCCAATCTCATATTATAGCTAACTACCTAGTAAACAGGAAGAGTGCTACAACATGGAGGAGCTTCACTGCCCCTCTAGTCTAAGCTACATTAGCTAAGCTAATTTTGCTAGTTCGGCAGCAAGTACAACAGCAAATATCACTGATATTTAGTATTAAACAGAGCCGGGTAGAGTACTCAAAATTTTTAATCAAGTGTTGGCTGTGATTTGTTTATTGTTGTCATAGCAACTCCGTGCCAATATGGCTGTCTATGAAACTGCTCGGACGTATGACGTCACATTATGCGCCAGTTCCCGTCCTCTATTGTGAAGATAAAAGTGCCGATCCAAACGAAGCGGCTGTTGATATTAATTTAATAATTACAATCAAAATAATTATTCGGAAGCGCAGACTGAACTCCGCTGCAGGCAGACTATAGTTCTAAAACAGTGCAGAAAATCAACGTCATCGTTCACGTCGTCTCTCTCTGTTCGCTGATTGGCCAGGTCAAAAACCGACCCGAGAGAATCCGAGTCAAAGGGAGAAAGCCCAAACTGTACCGGAATCCAGAACTTTTGAGTGGAGTTCCATAAGAAAATGACTAGGTTATAAGCACACAAGATCAGAATGTAGTTCAAAGCATTTTATTGCATTTTCTTTTTTTTTATTTTTTTTTTTTAGAAAAACAATACAAAAATCTGTTGCAACTGTCAAATGTTGCCTTGAGTGAACTGCAATCATTCACATGGTACAGTAAAGTGCTTATTTTAAATCAAATTTTTTGTACTTAAAGGACTTTTATACTTTAAATTTCTTCCCCTCAGCACAATAGGCCTGGGGCTGTTCAGTGTTAAAATTAGGCATCAGTTGACTAAAATGCTTGCGGACTGTATCAGTATAAACAGACTAAGCTCATGTCAATGAGAGGAGCTGTTTATAACATGTGATTCATGTTGCTGAAATTTTAGACGCCTGGCCTGTGGGCTACATTCAAACTGTGGGAGGCTTGTGATACTGTCCATTTGAATGACTGTATTTTAACACTTTTTTTTTTCTTTTGACAAACGATACAAAAAAACAGAGGCTGCAAGATTTAATTCACCCCCTTTTTTCCCTGCAAACAAGAAGGCAGACCAGAACAAAAACTGCCACCGGACAGATGTTAGAAATGGTCGTGACCAATTAAACTCTTAATTATACCTGTGAGGATATTAGAGTGTGGCCAAAGTGTGTGCGTTAACAAGTTTCCAGCCCTGTCAGAAAATAGGGAACAACTTGGATGAAGCTTACAAAGGGAAGAAAGAAGGCAAAAAAAAAAATACTGAAATGTATAGGTATCTTCAAAACCCCTAAAGATTGCCTGGATCGTCAGCTTAATGCTTTAAGATTGATAGCAAAGTAGTTTCCAACACTGGAGAAGAAACAGCTGCATATATAAACTTCAAGTAAGTCTTATTATAAGACATAAAACCCCATAATGATGTGTCTGTAGAAAGGTATTTAGAACTATTACAGTGTCCTATTATCAGCATAAAGGGGCCTTTTTGAGACCATTTCCAGAGTACCGCCGCTGCGCTGCTAACAGGACATGGACACATAGCAGTCTTCTCACGTCTCAATGCTACATGATGGATTACATGTTCATCGTCACAACTTGCACTTTCTTTGGTGAAATGGCTTCAGCGCTGAGACGACGTCACCAGTCCATTACCTTTCACGTAATCGGAACAATTATTACCAACTTTCACACGTACAAAAGTTAAAAAAGAAAGAAAGAAAACTTGCCTTCAAGGGCATGAACGCTCCAGATCAACTAAACAAGCTTTGTGTATTTCACCTCATACAGCATACTCTCAACTTAAAGAAAAATTAAAAAAAATTAAAGGACAAATTCTGGAGCTATATCTAAACTGAACAGCACCAGGATTTAAAAAAAGACAATACACTCATCTAAAAGATAAAAATGTGGCACATTAATGTGGAGTTGTCAGAAGATAAAATATAAGCTCATAATACAGCTAATTTCAAATGTTTTTTTGTTCTTTTGTGGAATGTTTTTCCTTTTTAAAAAACATTTTTCCTGAAAAAATATTACCAGTTTTTTATTTGTAAAGCAGTTTTGTTGTTCCGGAAAGGGTGCATGTCCCAAAAAAAAATGGTTGAAATTTTAGATGCATCTAATGGGGGTAAAACAAAAACAACAAAAAGATAGTCTGCTCACAGTGGCCATGTGCTTTTTCAAACCCCTTAAAGGAGTTCTAACCTTTACTTGCAAAATATTTAAGGTTAAATATCAAATGCACAATTTCATCAGAAAAAAAAAAAAATATATATATATATATATATATATACAAAATCTGCTTGTAGAAAAAAAAAATTAAAAAAAGGGACACGTTGTGGATTCCTTACACGGATTATAACACTGACCCAATTTCACTTGCTAAGCTAGTTAAGAGAATCTGAAATTAGCCTGAACCAACATACCAGTAATACAAGCTAAAAGTCTGTACTGGGTGGCCAGACACTTGCAAGCCATCAACTTTTATACCATCAGACCTGGTCTGAATGTCTCCAATAACAAGTGCTGCTGATAATTTGGCATATATGGTGAGATCACATTATGGATTATGGACAGAAAAGGGACCGATTGACATTCTTTGCTCTTAAAGCATTAAGTGCATGGCCACCAGGCTGATGAGTGCATGCTCCAGAAGCTCAAATGAGAGAATGGAGGGGAGGAAAAAAAATTAATCTGAGCAGTCTCTAGCCACAGAACGGGCTGCACCAGGCACAGACAGGAAGTGGCTTCCAGCCCGTTCAGCCTCTCCGATACAAAATCCTTTTCAGACAGAACAGCCTTCATATTGGCATATTGCATAAGCTTGTATGTTTCAGCAGATGGGCCGCTCATGAGTGTACATACGGGCAAAGAGAACATTCCAGATAACTTAATTCACAGTGGATCCAGTTGTAACATGGGAGCAGCACAACAGGTTGTCCTTTGGTGTCTGAGCTTAAAGTTCTGACTTATAAACTGAGTCATATGAAGGAGAAAAAAAAAGAAAATACTATCCCAAAACTTGAACTGGCCCTCCTCCCCAACCTGAATGTGCTATTATGCAGGCCCTGTGTAGTTGTGCTTCAGAAGTGCTGCATAAAGGTAGAAGGCATTATTTAGAGAGATGGCTGGAAGCGCCGTCCGTCTTCACAAGTCGGGACCAAAGCCGGATTGAGAGGAAAAAGAGGGAGGAGCCAAAACTGAGGAGGAGCGGTGGGAGGAATCAGAACAGTCCAGCCTGGAAAGTCCTTGTAAATGAGGTGTCAGGAAATCCAGGATGAAACAGTTCAAGCACAGTCTCCCACGATGACGAGAGGAGCCAGGAGCTGGCAGAGCTCTGCAGCGGAGACGGGGCCGCCCTTTAGCTGGCTGTTGCGCTGCCTGCGCCTGGCCAGCTTGGAGTTGGATGGAGGCGACAGGCGCATGGAGGAGCTGCTAGCAGCTACGACCAGCGGGACTTCCTGCTGCTGCTGTTCCTCCATGCCGTCCTGTTCGGCCAGCTGCCGGTTTACAGCCATGGCCTTGTCGGCAAAGAATGTTAAATCCACGGCACTGCTGTTCCTGGAAGAAATAAATCAGAAAAAAAAACAAATAAGCTAATAGAAAAAATGTTTCAAAGAAGGCATTATTGGTGGATAAGGTTACAACGAACGATTATTTTTAGTTATCAATTATTCTGATAAATAATCAGATAAAAGAAATTGTCACTACAGATTTTTCATTCAACTACAAAAGCCTTTTAAGACATTTAAAGTTGCAAATAAACAAATGTGAATAAGAAAAATTGTATTGCCTAAAATGCAACAACATATGTTTCCTTTAATGAATTTGACACTAAAACTGCCACTTGAAGAGTTTTAGGTGAAACACGTGTATAGACCAAGCTCCTTTTTTTATCTTAAATGCCAAATGTATATATATATATATATATATATATATACACACATTTTAGCTAATTTAGTGCTCTGAATATGTTGATTTTTTCAGCAAGAAGCTTTTTTTGAGTCAGTACTCCGGTATATTTGGTGATTATGTTGTTTTTATTACTTTTTATTTTTGCTTTTATGATTTAAAGAACTTTGAACTGTGTTCTAAATTAGTTGATTAATAATCAATTAATCCTATTAATCGTTTCAGCCCTACTGCTGGAGTTTTAAAGTTGCCTTACCTCTGATGAATGATGGATGTTGATAAAATGTCAGATGCTCCCTATAAAGAAGGAGACACAATACTAGATTAGTGATAAAGTTCAAAGGTCAAACTTCCCATGCATTCGCAGACATGCAGCCTGAGCTTACCCCTTGCACCCAGGGGTGCTGCAGCACCTGGCTGGCACTCAGACGTTTTTTGGCATCTCGAACCAGAAGTTTGGATATCAGGTCTTTGGCACTTGAGGAGATGTGAGCCCAGTCCTTCTCTGGAAACTCGTATTTTCCTTCCTGGATACTTTCAAACAAAGTGTTCTGCAGGTGGAGAGAGCTTCACCGTCAGCCATCTTTGTTTTTACTCATCTCACATTGTGAAAGAATTAAAGCGTTAAAGTGTTACCTGGCAGGTGTGACAGGGTTCTCCCAGTTCCCATCCACAGTCACCGCCACATCGGCCCACGAAGGGCGGATAACCGCTCAGCATGATGTAGAGGATAACCCCGAGGCTCCAAAGGTCGCAGCGCTTGTCGTATATTGTAGCCTCTTCACTGAAGGCCTCAACTACTTCAGGTGCCATGTACTCTGCTGAGCCACACTGAGGGAGAAAAGCAACGTTTATAAGCATCGGAAAATCCCAACCAACAGAAACAGAGATGTGTTTGCTGATACCTCAAGGCTACAAGAGTTAAGGCTGAAGAGAAGCTATTGTTACACACAGTCATGTTGATCAAATTTTAAAATTCTGATTCAGTTTGATGATTTTGCTCCCATCATGAAACAAATGTGGGGAGCGTTAGGTCAACCATAAAGCTTTACACAACCAAGTTTCTGCCTCGCTGTGTAACTGGGGAAGAAATTAGGCCAAACAGCAAAGCAGTGGAAGAGGATTGGCTGTTCTGTACAGCTGGAGCCAAGGCTGAGCTCTGGTTAGTTACATAACCTTGCAACACAAAAGCCAAATGTTTAAGTGGTTTGGGAGAGGAGATGAGAAGCAGGTCGTTGGTTCACCAGCACGAAGCTTTAACGCTTATTGTTGGGGATTAAGAATATACGTCAAAGGATGACTTCGCATCATTAAAAAACAAAAACAAAACAAAAAAACCCATTGCATTTCATATAGAAATACCACATATCCTTCCTGTTTAAGACAAACAGAGTTTACATACACTGAGCAGGCGTTCATTGTATCCCAGTACCATATACCAGCTGTCGCTAACACCCCCAGATTCCTTATGCAATAAATTCACTGCGCAGGAACCTCAACTCAAACAAAGCTGCTACTGTCACAAAATCCCCTCCCCCTCCTTTTCACCACCATGTCTGGGGTGACTCGTTACCCAGACAAGCACACTGGATTTGGGCCAAAATGCCATTAAACCCCCACAATGATGCTCCTACATACTTAAGCCACCAATGGAAAGAAGTCGGCTCTTTAACAGGCTGATCGAACAGTCTGACAAGATATTTTGACGTCAGCAAATTAAAAGTGTGATAGAAAGTATCTTTCTGGGACATCGTTTACTCTTCCTGCACATCTGTTGCAATCACCTTGTTCACTTACAGTAACACCCTCAAAACCTTCCTGTAAGCTGCAGTTATCTTCTACTCTGCGGCTACATTTGGAGGCAGTGCAACCTGGGGCTTTCCACCAGCCATGTGACTAGTCAGACCATGTTGGCAGCATTGACGACACACCTCTGCTGTTAGTAAACTACAGGATTATCTTGAAGAGGTTTACTGGCTGAGAACATGTACGGTCATGCAGGCACACCTGTAACAAGGAACAAAAGCAGTTCCTTGAATTAAAAGAGCATTTTGAGCCATCTTGTTCCAGTTCTTCTCTTTAATTGAAAATATTTAAAGCAAAACCAGGATTCGTATTAAATTAAACCAGAGGAAGCTTCATGTTCTCCCCCTTGACCAGGATCATTTAATTTATAAGTTTCAGTGGAACTGCTGCCAGCATGATCTGAATTTAAAAGGCTTTGGGAACAGCTAGTTCCAACCAGGAGCAGCGATAAATATACGATCACTTATTGAGCAACAGCAGCTGTAGGAATGTGACTAAAAGGGGCCAGGGTGCAAGAACTAATAATGAAGTGACAATCAGATAACATTGTTCCAGTGATCAAGGCAACAAAAACAAGCTTCAGCGCATGACCAGACTGGGGATTTGTCCCTCCCCTTTGCTCACTGCTACAGCCAATCACTGCTCAGTTGCTGGGTGGTGGGGGGAAGGACCAAAATTTCTAGAATAAGCCTTATGAACAGCCTTTGTATTAAAAACAAAGGGCAGAGTGCGGCTCGGGCTTCTGGGTGGAGACTTGTGCAGAAGAGGCATGATTTTGTCCCTCCTCACATGAAGGAAGGAAGTAAAGGAAATGAGAGTTTGTATTTTCCATATCCATGCCTCAGGATGCAGCCTTGTAAAAGTTATATTGCCTTTTTTTGTGGTGTTAAATCCTCAAGGATATTACACAGTGTTCCAACCTTGGGATCAACTCGTCTGTAAAAGAAATCCTACAATCCAAAAAATCATTTCAAATCCACTCAGAGCCTCAAAATACGACAGAGTTCATCAAGGAGCTTAAAGAGTATGACACTGTTCAGGTCGGTGCAAAGAAGCTACAGTTACACGTGTAGAAAGCCCCCTCTCTCTTCCCAACACATTCCTGCAGGCCTGAATGATATCCTTCACCTGCTCTGTTCAGTCTATTCAGCCCACCAACACACTGCATGTTGACAGCAGAGGAAAGCTTTCCAGTTCAACTTTTCTGATTCTGGGGACGGCAGATACTGTTTTCTGGATACAGTTCAGAGGAGATTCTTCCTGTTAGAACAACATGGGGGTTAAACACTCATAACCTCCGAAATCATGGGGCTAAATATTTACAACTGATAAGCTAGAGGACGCTGACATCAAGCAGAGGGCCTTTATTTTAGCAGACAGTCATCGTACTTCGGAAAAGTGCGGTTCATAAAGAGGGTATTTGGGAGTCAATCCAAGGCCTTTCCAAGAAAACAGCGTTGCTCTGTACGATCATAACCTCACATAACGCAGCTCTAGTCCCAATCCATGAACTGCTCTGCACTGAGAATTGCTCAACCACTAATCAGTCAGCTGGATTTGATAGAGATATCAATTTACAGCCTGGAAATAACTTCCCTAATCCCAACAAGGACATAAAAATCACACCTCAAAAATCACATAAAACTTTTGTGTGACATGAGTTGCTAAAAATGACTGACTTATAAATGTTTCTACAGAAAAATGTTTATAAAATCTGGACTTACAGGAGTGAGGAGTTCAGGAGTAGAGATGGGTGAGCTGTCACTGTTCAGTTTGATCCCACTGCCCAAGTCGAAGTCACAGATTTTGACTGGAGAAATCTGGCAAAACAAAAAAAAAACATTTTTCAGTTTGTGTCATTCTGCTATAGTTAAAAACAAGAAGTGTTATCATAAATTATATTTATCAGGCACATGTGTTGGCCTTTGAACCAAGTGGATAGATAAGTCACCTTGTCTGCACTCTCACAGAGAATGTTTTCAGGTTTCAGATCTCGGTGGGCCATTCCTGAAAGACATTTAAATAAATCAGACTCTTTATTACACCAGCTGTTTCATCTGTCTGTCAGAAGAAACTCATCACTGCTGTATGCATGTAGGCTAACCTTTGTTATGGAGGAAATCTAGAGCACTGGCGATGTCATGGACAATAACACTGGCTTCCTGCTCGCTGAAGTGCTGCCTCTTGTGAATTTGCTCCAAGACTGACCCTAATATGAGGGTAAAGATGCTAGTTTAGCCTTGTGGAAAAGATAACAGAGTAAAACTATCGGCGGAAAAGGTACCGTACCTCCTCTAAGCTTTTCAAACACCAGGTAGAATTTATCTTCCTCTTCAAAGAACTCCACCAGCTCCAGAATATTCCTGCAAAACGATAAAAATAAATGTTTAAACATCAGTTACCCAGTTATATGAACATAAAGGTATCCTGTGGTGGGGTGTGACTACCAAATGCATTTTGAAACAACAGATTATGAAAATATACCTGTGACCCTGGCACTGGTAAAGCATCTCAACCTCACGGAAGACACGACTGCGGCTATGACCTGGTCCTTTTTCAATCATCTGAAACAGAAGAAAACATGGTTTAAATATAAAAATAACAAAAATCACTTGGGAACTTCTGTGTTCCAAACAAGAATACTGGTTTGGTGTAATTTCACCAACCAAATATTTGAGAACACTACTTGACTGCTGCCTACTAACTTTTATCCTACTTATTGCACTGTTGCAATGACATTTGATCCTACTTTCAGATGTGCTGGTTGGGAATTAACAACTTTCACAACCACACACTCTCCTGTGAATCACCTCTGTTCTTCAATGGCCACAGCAGTTTTCATAAGATCTCAGATCCTAATCCCAAACTGTTTACAATAACAGAAAGCACTCTAAAAATAACTGTCTGGAAACACCACAGCGAGGCCAACAGCTGCACAGCGCCCTCCCAGGAGAGACAGACTGCTGACGGAGCAAAAGGCCTGAAATTTCCAGCCCTGGTTGGTTATTGTCCGATTTGGAGGCTGCGCATGCCTCTCTTCCTGGTAGCTGGATTACTGATTGTATTGAAGGCCAGAGGGGCCCAGAGCTGCAGTGTGTGTTAAGGATTAATGCACAGACAGGAGGCTCATGAGCAGACCAGTGCCTGTTCACCCATTCTGTCCGAGTCAGCAGCAAAAACACAACTATGCTCTCCTGAAAGAATAAAAAAAGCATTTAAACTAAAATTAAATGTTACAAAAACACCAAGATTAACACTAAACTGATAGCTTCCATGTAGTTTATTAAAATAAACTGTTTAAAAAGTCTTCACTAAGTTAAGACCATCATCTATCGTAACTTGAATATAAAGCCTTTGTCCTCAGCCTATAGCCAGACACGCTGCACAGACGCCTGCAACAAACCCACATACAACCAACCCAAAACATCCACTGCCTGGAGGGGGAGGGGAGAGACGGGACATCTGGCAGGAGCAGTCCGAACCCCCTCCATTTCTCTGAAGACCTCCAATAACCACCAACCTTCATGCCTCCTCCTCCCTGCATAACTGCCACCCACCCAGAGCACAGAGCAACCCACCCTGTACTTAACAAGGACAGTAACTACACATGGTGTGCATGACCACTTTACAGTGTTTATGACAATGACATGGAAGGAAGGTAAAGAGCAGCTTTTTAGTGTTCAACCCCACTCCCCAAAAACATCTACAAGCAAGAAGAAAAGTAGAAAGTTCCAGCAAGTTAGGAAAAGTCTCACAAAAAGTTCACTTTGTCTTTGGAAGACCATGAGAAAAAAAAAGTAAAAGCTACACAGAGTTAGAACAAAACAGTGTAAACACACTGGGTCACAACCCTCACCCACCACCCCCTCCTTCCTCTTTGGGTTTTGTTTTGGAACAGTTCATAGCACATAATGTTCTCGCTATGAGCGTCCTCTGTAGGCAAAAAGAGCAAAATAAAAAGGGGGTGGGTATATCCCGCCAAGCACTCCGATAGGCTCAAACTAGAACTGGGACAGGAAGTATCCGATAACAGCAGCTAATGTTGCAAGTTGAAAACAGTGCAGGGGCAGCATAGAAAAGCCTCTGCAAACATCCACAGCAGAGGTTTGATCTCAAGCTAAACAGGAACATGAAACAGGGTGGGAATTTCTTCAAAATCAAACTAAACAAAAAAAAAACAAGTAGTACAGGTACCACATTATTAAAATCTCCATATTCTCTCCAGCGGTTTCCCACAAATCTTTTTGCAAGCAGCAAAGAAACATCCCATTTTCAGAGAATCATATCTACTGATCACACAGAAGACTAAAGGCTGATGCAACATTGTAATTGTTTTCAAAACATCCCAGTTATGCGTCATGTGTAGCATTGCCTTACCTTGACAGCATATTCTTTATTGGTGATCAGGCTGATGCAAGCTTGCACTCTGGCATACGCTCCCTCTCCTAATACTTCTTCTTGGAGTCTGTAGACATCTGTGGACCAAACAGCAGAGAGAAATTGATACTATATTGACTACAAATGTAAGATTTGGAAATAAGAGTTATAAATATTGCTGCTATGGCTGATAACCAATATTATCTATTGTTTGTATTGCCCTAAACTGTGAAAAACGAACCAACCACACTGCTGACATTGCATCTCTGCTTCAGTTAAACACCTCCTAATCAGTGTCATATGCACAAATAAATACCACATGGCCAACTCCCTCCTGAGAAGCATTCAATATCAATATACGACTGATACTTTAAAAAAAGGTTAACTTTGACTGATACCGATGTACAGAATGCCTCTAAACACCCCCATAATATATATAAGAACAGAAAAAAAGTTTTACCCTCGAATCGTCCAGAGAAACTGTCCGTTGCTCGGCAACGCTTTTTCTTCTTGTTTCTCTTCTTGGCATCAGGAATGTCAATAGGCTGGCTTGAAGGCATGTCTAACCAAACAGATTTTTTTTAAGCACGTGAGTAAACGAGGACAACAAGATAAACGAGAATAAAATCTAGAGCATGTGATACAGACAGTTATAGAAAGAATGTTTCCTAACCAATTGATCAAAAGATTTGTTATGATTTGTGCTGATTTAAAAGTAGTTTTCAGAACCTCTGCAGCGCACACTCACCATGTCTTGGGGCAGAACCAAAATTAAAGGAAGAATCAATGTGATGGGACCCGTTCTTGGGGAAGTCCTCCAATTCGAATGGAATTTGGCCCTGAGAAGTCATAAACATACTTGTTACTGTAAACTGTCTTAATTAACTTCTAAATAAAGATCAGCAGTAACTCATCACTGGTATGGCAAACTATAAAGTCAAAGTACAATCAGAAGTCCTTGCTAAGGATCAGTGTAGATATTCCCATTGTTAATATGTGTTGCTGAAGCACCTTTAAGCAACCTGCACAAGTGTGAGTTGTCAGAAAAAGAAGGGGGCTTGCAACAAGACGATCACCCCTTTAACACAAGCCGATAGACGTCCTCTGATTAAACACTGCAGTCTCCCACAATAAAGCTATAAAAGAAGGCTCACCTTGAAAGAGCGGTGGAATCCAGTGACTTCGGTAATCTTATTTTGCACCATTTTTGGTTTGATTCGGGGGATTTTGTTCCCTGGAGGATGTGCGGCGGCAGTGGTTTTATTTAGCGGTGTATCAATTTGCACTTCTCCGAAACCGAGTCGTTTCAGAGGGAGTCACAAGTGATGACACTGCGCTGGCTGGTACGCTTGCTGTGGCGTTGTTAAACGGGAGCCCTGCGTGGACAAGGCAAACACACCCACATTAAGGAACATTTGAAACAAAAATACCATAAGCTCCAACATGGTCTCGCTTTTTTGTTCTGCGTGTACACCAAATCCAATTCGAGCGTTCAAATACAGAAAAGCTGTAACACGGGCTAGCCAGCAAAAGTAGGCAAATACAATTTAAGCAAAATGCAAAAGGCAGGGAGATGCTAACAACCGTTAAACTAACCCATACTCCTGCTGTAGGTTGGTGGTGCAGCGCACGCGACTTAACCGTTAAAACACAGGACTATAACGGTCGACCAGCAGAACACTAAAGTCGCCATTTGCAACAAAAAATAACATAAAGTGAAATGTGGTTCACTCACCCCGTTGTTAATGTTTATAGCTCCAGTGTTAGCGTCGTTGTTTGACCCACTGCTCCAACGGCCGCTGAGGGCAGTCAAAGGGGATATTCGCCGGATAATTTGTGCGTGGAAGGTGGCTGGAAAACTACAGCGTGGGTGCTTTTATAACCTCCTGTTGGCTCCTCCCTCCTTCCCACTCCAACTGACGAGATGGGTCACGTGCTTTCTAGAAAAGGACATGCTTGGCAAGGTTCCATTTCGCTTTATTTTTAATATTCATAACATTCTCTTTGAACCGAAGAAAGAACATATTTTGCGCTGCTTGACAAGGATTGAGATTTAACATTTAATATCTTTAGATGCGTTTCTGGGAGTATTTTATGAAAAGTGTAGATAACGGGACAGCATTGCTCGCCATTGAGCTCTCTTTTGCTTTAGAGTCATTACGAGGGGATGTGTGTGGAGGAAGGAAATGGTGTGAGTACGTGCGTGTCAGCACAGTACAACTGTTCTTGTGAGGACTCTTCAGTCGAGACGGGCTCCAAAGGAATGACACCCCGAGCACAAGTTGTCGACAGACGCGACACGGATCAGATCACAAGCTTCTGCCGATGAAAACACAAAACATGGCCCTGTGCAGGACGAAAACGTGGTTCATTTTATATATAAAAAATACCCACCTTGTTTATTTTCTTAGGAATATGTATACGCGTAAAACGTCTTTCACTTTTATATTCAGTTGCATTTATGATGTTGCTAAAAATCCCCGTCTGACTCAATGCACACACCTCATTGCAGACATGCGTTCCTTCATGCAATGTTATGAAGAGATTGTTTTCATTTTAATTTTTGATTTAATAACGTAATGACAGATTATGCTGTCAGAATTACACATACTTTAAAGCATGTTTGAGTTGACACAGTACAGATTTTGTAAATTATGCTTTGTTTTATAACATTTAGGATTAGAAAAAGACTTTGTGTATTACACAGTGTACACAAATATATGGTTTCATCAGTAATTCTAATTTTTTTAATCATCTTTACATAACATAGACAATTTAAATGTATGTTATGACTCTATGCAACATATTGTAATATTGAAATAGCTCCAACCCATTGGAATGCACCTGAAAATGTGGTTTTTCACGTGTTAAATTTTGAGCTTAACCTCAACATAACGTAATAATAAATACATATTCTGTTTCATTATATGCTGCAATAAAGTTGTCATGCATGTGTGCATCGTCTGCAGTACGTGATTTGTGAGTATGTAAAAGACATTGCGCAAGAGTGAGGTTTGTAAACAAGCAGCTGCAGATAAGCCCTCTGTGATGTACAGTGACGCAAACGTGCATGTTTTGTAGTCCGATGAAGCTCTTGTTCTGACGATGGTGGTGACAAAGTGTCATGGCTGTGACACTGAAAGAAATCCAAGAAGTCTGAATTTGCAGAGATGATTCTGCTAACTGGGCCATCTGCTAACTGTGCGATGCCATAGCAGTATTTTTGGCATGCTAATGCAGTATTTCTATAATATCACATTTGTTTTTGGATTTACTGCAAGTAAATGGTCTTCTGGAAACTATATTCATTGTTTATATGGTCTAAACCCTTTTGAGAACATGTTGCATTTTTCTTAACAAGTCTGACTGTCTCATCAGATCACATTCTTTGTCCATAGGCTGTATCTGACTCCATGTGACTCTTATTGTTGCAGCACAATCCAGTTCTGTCTAACATCAGTGGCTTCTTAGTCAAACCTTGTACAGTTTGCTGGTAGCTATCAATAGTCTTGTGACTGAAGGCTCTCCTCTCCTCCTCCTCCTTTTACCTTCTGCCCCTCAAACATAAACCTGAAGGTAGAAAACATTATGCAAGCTTTCAGCTCACTCTCCGTAGCCAAGAGCACATCGTGTAGTCGAAGCTTTTAGACAAACAAGATCCCACTTGGAAGTGGGTGGGGACGTAGTCTGAGTTATTGCAGGTCAAGCCGGGGAGGAATGGGCTGACACATGAATACCTTCAGATGGCTACAACTCTGCGTCTGACGTGAAAGGCGGGGGTCTTCTTTTCAGAGAACCAAGCTTGGACACATTAGAGAGATGTGGTGCATGTGCATTGCTGTTTTTGTTGCTTTTAAACTGCAAAATACATTTTTAAAAGTAGTATTTTGTTCAAAAAAAGGAAGACAGAAAATCTTTTCAGCTGTAATACGTATGAAATATATATTTATGCAGTGCTGCTGTAATTAAAAAACGGGTTTGATTTCAAACGCCAGAAATTGTAGAAAAGAAAATAGATTATCTATAAAATTTGTTATTTGATATGTGCTAAACTGAGGGATGAGAAGATGAAAATTACCTTTGGACTACAGTCTGATGTGTTTACAAATAATATTTTTAATTAGTATGCAACATATCTGTTTTAAATAACCAATTTTAAAGTTAAAGTTGCAATAATGCTCTCTGTAACATATTTCAATCAATCAATCAAGTTTATTTGTATAGCAAAATTCAGCAACAAAGCAGTTCAAAGTGCTTTACATCATAAAAACACAAAAATACAAAGTCATAAAAAAAAACACCACACGGTCAACAATTTAGAAAACCAGTAAAAAACATTATTTTTTTATGAGCCCCACCATCAAAATTATCAATACACATCAAATATGTTGGTCAATGTTCCATTTACTATTGTTGAAAAGCAACTCTAAACGTGGGTTTTTAGTCTCGATTTAATGGAACTCATTGTTTCAGCTGTTTTATAGTTTTCTGGAAGTTTGCTCCATATTTGTGGTGAGTAGAAGTTGAATGCCGCTCTGTTGTTTTAATGCACACCTGAGCAAAAATACAGATTTAAAAAGGCATTACATTATCTGATAGTTTATAAATGCTTATTGCACGGAATATCATACATGTTTGCTCTTATTCTCTTTACTTTAGATGGACTAGCTAGCCTACAGCCTGCTGCTTTACAGACATCCTGCTAATAGGTTGATTATTTTGAAAAGAGCCAAATTTAACTTTATTGCAAATGAGGAAAAATGAAGTTAACAGTGGGTGTAGGAGAGTCATTGTTATGTTGCTTTAGATGGCAAACTTTAAACTGTAATCAAATCACAACACATTTTAGCAGTTTTGAAACCATAACGTTTAAAAAACACGATCTATGTTGATAGATTGATAAACATTTCTCAGGTTCAAAACATCTACAGAGCTTATTTTTCAGACTCTGGCATCCGAAGTGTGCAGCAATCAAGACATTATAACAATGAAAGCCAAATTGTTTGGATTTCAGATCGTTAGATGATGACTGACATGGCTGCAGGATTCATAGAACCTGTTTGTTGCAAAAATATTTCTCCAGTACAAGACTCATGCGGGCATGAGTGAAGCGTTCACAACTCTCGTATGTGCAAATGCATTCATAGGATTCAAATCAGGCACGTACAAAACACACTGAAAGGACAAGGAGATTAGTGATCTGCATGCAGCCAGAAGCCTTACTCTGTTACAATAATCTGCATACTGTTCTCAAGTTGGATGGTCATAGCGACCCAGAGTGTCCAGTGTGCCTGCTCCTCCTGTTTAGCAACATGATACCAAAAAGGAAGCGGCTTCCAGAGGAGAAGACACATAAACATAGCCTGTGGTTGTAGTAGATGAGCTTTTGGCTTTAAAGGAGCATTGCTGCAGCCTTCTGGATCTGGAACATTCCTGGAATCCGCTTTGACTCTGAGTTGGAGCAGATTTCTGCAGCAGCATTGTTCCCATTTAGATTCAGGAAACGCTTTGTGTTGAAGTCACACTGCGATCTTGTTACGTAACCACTTATAACAACCATTCGGGTATGACTGTTTTTTTGTTGTTTTTTTCATTACAGTTTGAGGAATCAGCCTTCAGATGGATTTCTTCTTCTTTTTCTGGAGTAATAAAGCTGAGCTGTTTGTTCATCTGAAAGCACACAGAACATTATTTTTAATGTATTTAGGCTTATTTAGATTTAAACAATGTCAATATTCATTGCAGCTCTATTGTGGGCAAATCGACGGTCAGATATTCAAATACTCTCATCATGAATGGATGACATTAAATGTAATGTCATCCATTAAATGACATTAAATGGATGACAATTAATGTCATCCATTAAAACAAGACAAATGTCTTGTTTTCTTGTAACAAGACATTTTCCCATGTTACAAGTGAAATAATTTTGATAAATGCATTCTAACCATAGTTCTTACATTATAGATTGTAATATGGGAAAAAGTCATTGTTCCGCTGGCAGATTATTTCACTTGTAGCTAGTACCTTTTAGGCCATATTGACTTAAAACGAGCTCCTGTACTTTGCTGAAAAGTTACTTATAATTGAGTTTTGTCTTATTTCAGGTGTATTAAGATATTTGCACTAGAAACTAAACCAAAAATATTTAGTAAGATTTTATGTTTTTGCAGTGTGGTTCAGAGAATCGTATTAAATTTAAACTTCAGCATTTTATTCTTCTACCTAAGGTTTATAAACATCATATGATCGTTCAAACTGGGAAAACAAAATGGGTTAAATGTATTCTTAAATCCCTCAAATTCACATGCTATTCATGATGAATTTAATACGGTTCTCTGAACCACAATGCAAAAACACAAAATCTCACCAAATATTTTTCTTGTCCAAATATTGTATTGTACATGAAATAAGGCAAAACTAACTTACAAGTAGCTTGTCAGGAGGATAAAGTAACTTATTTTAACCTACAACTGCTTAATATTGATGGAAAAGTACTAGTTCAAGTGGCAGTTTTTTTTTCTTGTAACAAGACATTTTCCCATGTTACAAGTGAAATAATCTGCCATAGAAACCAGAACATTTTCATCAGTATTGAGCAATTATTTACTTTATCTTGCTGAAAGGTTACTTGTAAGTTAGTTTTGTCTTATTTCAAGTAAACTCATTTGCACTAGAGACTCGACTACTTTGTGAGATTTTGTGTTTTTAGTGCAGCAGCTTGTCTTTGTTTTTGTATCCTCTCAAAAGAGGAATAGCCTCCTTTTAATCACGTCCCTGATTCCTAGGTTTTGCAGAAGCTTCGCCACCAGATGCATGACTCACACCCCACAGAGTCGTTTGGGTGTGTGCTGAGTCACAAAATGTCCCAAACTCTCTTCTGACTGTAAAACTGGCCACACTGTACCAGCAAAACAACACCCGGGGCCAGTGGCGTGTAAAATCAAAACTGGACGAGAGTCAGTTAGTTTTCATTGGCCGCAGGCCGTCATGAATTCCTCCCTTGTTTCCCTTTCGCGTCTTGGAGCTGCTGCAGAGCTTTCTCTCCGGGGCTGTCTGGTACATTCCAGCAGGGGAAAAACACAGAAGGGTGGGGGCAGGGACGAGCAAAAGGCAAGGTTGGGTTTGGTTCATCTCACACGTAACAAGCAAAGCACACGCTGCCAGGGAACAAGGGAGGGAGAGGAGAGGCAATCCTGTAAAAGGATCGGGCTACAGCAGGCTATGAGGTCATTTCAGTGGGTGATGTTACTGGAGCACAACGTTACATCATGTGGCTTCTTTAAAATATATATTTGTATGTCAAAACCTACTTTTTCCATCCTCCCCAAGACTGACTGAAGGAGGAGAAACATGGAATGTGAATCCAATGTGAACATCCTTGTAGAAATAACACTAAAGCTGCAGCTTAAATAGAAATATGTTCGCATTTTACAGATATATTGAGTTATTCCTATTGGCTGTAGAGCTATCGCTAATGAAGATAAAAAAAAATATATGGGTGTAATACCAGTCAGAAGTTTACATACCCTGAATTTCATAATAAAAATGAGTTTGATGCTCCTCCTTTAATTTGTTGTGACGCTTTAAAGTCAGATGATTGAAACTTTAGCAGAGTTTGATGCTCCAACTGCACAATAATCCCAAACTTACATCTAAAATAGTTTAAATAAAAGACTAAAGCTTATATGGAATCTCTCCGACATTTCTTTCTGAAACTTTTTCACCAAAAGCTGAGTCAATTACGAGAAAATAACACATTTAAAGAAAGTTGATCAATTCTAAGAAGACCGGTCAAATATAGTTGACTTTATTGCGTCTCACTAATAAATAGCATTGAGTTAACTACTTTTGGTTCTTGATTTGAGCATTTAAGAGTAATTTTCAATTATCTGTTGATTGAACCATTATAATTTTTATCATATTCAATGAAATGTATTTACTGAACAAGTAACCCAGATGAAGTTACAAGATTTTTCATCATAAAAGATGTTAAAATAGATTAGTAGATTTGTTTCTCCAACTTGTTAAATGTTAACTTTACGAGTACAGTTTTATAGTGTGCATATTCCCGTACATGAGTGTGTTGTTATATCTGAACGGGGGATTTCCTTGTGGGAACACTACATCTGCTTTCAGATGGGCTGACCGCTAACATTTGAAATGCATTTGATCAGAACTTGAGTAGACTTTTTACCAAATATGTTTTTATTCTTGAGTAATTTTTTCGGACAGCTACTTTTTACTTTTACTTGAGTAAAAGTATTTTGAAGTAATGCTAATCTTAATTGAGTAGAATTTATGAGTACTCTAGTTAAGAGACTGATATCCCAGCAAAACGGGGTCTGCTCAAATTAAAGATAAAATGTATATTTTAATAATAAATATTTTCATTAAGTACCAGATATAATAACCAGTGACAATTCTTCGGGTTTTCTCCAGTTGAAACGTGACTGCAGGCAGCTCACGTTCGTGTCAATGGGTTCATCCCAGCCAAGCAGCCTCACAGCTATTTTAGTGTTAGGATTCCTCGAAGCATTGGCATGGGGCAAAGATTTCACAGCTTTATTCCTCTCTGGAAACATCATTAACTCTGGCTCTTTTCCTTTCTTTGTACCTGAAATCATAAAAACACATCTACCGTTCAACTGTATGCCTCAGCGTTTTTTTCTAAACTTCTAAAGTATTTTTGGTCTAATTCCTAGTCCAAAATATCTTAGCACACTTAAGATAATAAGTAAATAATCCAGAATACTGATGAAGAAGTACTAGTTTCACTAGCAGATTAAATGTCTTTTTATAAGTGAAATAATCTGCCAGTGGAACTAGGACCCCTTTTAATCAATATTAAGAAATTATTAACTTAAAATTAGTACTTATGTCTTGCTTAAAAGTTACTTGTATGTTAGTTTTGTCTTATTTCAAGTTTGAACTTGAAACTAGACTAAATTATTTAGTAAAGTTTATTGTTTTTGCAGTGAGGTTAACTAATAATGAAATCATTTGCAGGGATTAGTCCACACATGCAGCCTAAATGTAGTTAGCAATGTCAAATTAAGCTCTGCTGGCTGTCCTTAAGCTAATATTATTGCCTGTAGTTTTGTTCTGACAGATGGCACAAAAGCAAAATCTGGTGCAAGTTAATTTTTTGGTATTTTACTAACTTTAAATCAGCATTTTTGAGCAAACACCCCAAGGTTGTGCATTGTTAGGATTTCTTGGAAGGTGAGATTGATGCTGATATAGTACAACCACGTCTCAGGGTTACATCACCCAAAAGTGAAATCATAGACAAGTGTAGCTGCAATGGTTTTAATAATCCACACCTCATACTGCTATCGGGTTTCTTTATTCAGCCACAGAACTACAAAACATTGTGAAAACTTAACATACATCCTTAAGCATAAAAGTGCCATAAACACCATATATTAATACCGTGTCTGTTTGTTGTTTTCTTTCTCACAGTGTTAAGTAAACAGCATACAAAGTTTAACAGTTCTTTAACCGTAACGCCGTGATCACCAGTTAAACCAGCTCCAGATTTTAATTTTACTTTCGGTCTGCTTCAGGTTGTTATTACAAACAACTCAGACATACATAAGAAACATATTACATACAACTGACGTTGCTTTGCTAAATCAGTTTCTGATGCAACTTGGATGAAATTTGTTGGCTTCATTAGCTTACAGCTTTTAATATTATTAGCATCCATATAAACAACACTCTAAGGATAATATATTTTATTTTCTAGCAAATGGAATCGTATCAAGTTGAGACCCTATTATCATATTTAAAGTCTTCAGAAGCTAAAACATGTCCACCAAATGAATACTTTTCTGTCTATTAACTTTTTATTTTAGAAAATTACTCTAAATTACATTCAATATAAAAAGAGAAAAGGTTTAATACAACATGAAATAAGCAAAATCTAAAATTAAATTGCTTAATTAGACTGAAGGAGGCCAGTGCTGAGAAGACTAAACAAATTTACCCAAAAATATAAAAAATCTCAAAATGAACATAAAGATAGACCGTTAAATAATGTTTGACTTTGTGTGTTTAGAACATATTTATTGTAGAATATTCTCAGGTCTATCTTAAATTTTGTTTCACTGAAGCGTTACACTTTCTCGTCCTTCTTCAGCAGAAACAAGTTTTATTTTCTGCAAAATGTAACGCTATTTTATGCTGCATGTTTCGTGGGGCTGAAAAAATGTATCAAATTTTTCATTAACTAATTTAGCAATTGATTAATTAACTGGAATATACAAACTCAAAAACAGTACAATTTCTGAGAAAACAGCTTATTCAGAGCAGTAATTAAGCCAAAACTGTACAAAAAATGATATATCTTGTATTCAAGATAATAAAAAATCCTTTATTTGTAAGTATGTTCTACCTAAATCTCCTCAAATGACATTTTTGGTTCCAGTTGTCCTATTTTGTTATCCAATTAGCAACTGGTTAGTGCAAAAATGAATCAATTTATCTACAAATGATCAAGCATATACTAAGAGAATGCTATGATTTTGCATTTTAGGCTATAAAATGTTTATTTTCTTATTTATAAAAGCAACTGAATTGTTTATTTGCATCTTTTTAATTAAAATTGTAATGAAAAATCTGTAGAATGTGCCATTCTAAAAAAAATCTAATCAATGGTCAGAACAATCAGCTACAAAAATAATTACTAGCTGCGTCCCTAATGATTTGTTTTCAAACTTACTGCCTCTTATTTATGCAACTTGCTTAATTAAAACTGAAAAGTGCCTCCATATCCATCCAACTAGATGTTTTTGTTGCTCTCATTGCGGTTGACCCGGTCACGTCAGGAAGAGTTCATTCACAACAAACTGTCCTCTGTTTCCATCACAGTACAGTCTGCCCTGTTTCTTACATAAGCAGCTTAATCCAGATCAGGTCTGCGCTTCATGCCTATAACAGGCGCAATGGGCGGATTTTGTAAGCGCTGCAGCAGCAGAGGGGTGGCTGGGTTTCCCCGGATGCAGGCAGGTGTTGGTGTCTGGAGCCCCCTAGTGGCGGGTTGAGGACGTGGATTTAATTTTTTATTTTTAGGACATGTGGCGCTTGTCACGTCGCGTGAGGCTCAGGTCTCGTGTGACCTTCATCTCCTAAGCGTATCAGCAACCGACACCGGCGGATTGGACATCTGAGAACCGGAGTGAAACAGAACCCGGCTTTGGTTGCGTCTGGGCCGCCGTCAGACCTTTACTGGTTCCAACGCATCCACTTAAATCAGGGGGGTCAAACTCATTTTCATTTTGGGCCAAATCAAAATTCGTAATGTTCTTAAAAGGCCGATTGTGCCAGAATATATAGATAAAACCCATTAAACTGTTAAACAGCTGTTTATTCCGCATTCAATAAGTGTTTGGGTTTTTTTTTGTTGCATTTTTTTTTTTTACAATTGGATATTTAAAATGTCTTCCAGTTCCAGTGTTAAATGTTCATTTCAATTTAACATTCATTTATCTTTGAGAATGTGTTCCTGCATTATTATGCTGTTAGCATTATGTAGCTTGGAAATAGTATGAAAGCAACAATATTATCATTTATCGCAATAAATTCTGGAACAATTTATCTTCCAGCAAAATTTGTTATTGACAGGTTTAGTAGCAGGGCTATAATAGTCTTGTTTTTCACCCCCATTATAGTTTAGTTGTATATTGACTTTTTGTTTGTCTAATTCTAGCCAGCTAGTTTTTATTAGTATTGAACTGTAACTTGAAACCTTTATTTAAAAAAATATTTTATATTTATATATTTTTAACTGTCACTATGTCATGACAGTATGGTAGGAGACAGATAATTTACCAAAAATTTAAATGTAAAATATAGAGCTCCTCTGCCTTCTCCCAGCTACAACTACAAATAATCAATCAGAGCCAAGAGGCGGGTCTTAGCGCTGTCAATCAAAATCTCATCCTCTTCCCCCCTTGCTCTCTGAGACATAACTTAAATGTTATTAATGCTAAGGCTAGTTAGCATGGCCACACAAATAAACTGTTATGCAAACTGCAATGACAAATTGTTTCTCTGTCATTAGCACATTTAGCAGCGGGTACATGAGGTGATTGACAACGCTAAGTCCCTCCTCCTGGCTCTGATTGGTTGTTTTAGCTCTGGAGCGTTGCATTTCTTTAAATGGCAATGGATGACAGAAGTGGAGGAGATCGATGTTTTCACATTTTATCTCACATTATACTGTCATGAGACAGTTTTAAAAAAATACATAAAAAACATTCTTTATAAAAGTTACTGCTGCTTTAACTAAATATGTAGTTTTTATTAGTTATAGTACTAGTTTGAGTTGTTTGTACTTTTTTAGATGCAGAATTCAAAAAGTCAAAGTATTGTGATTATCTATACCTATATAACCAAGTTTTAGTTAAATTATTCTTGAACAATCCTCTGACTTTGGCACTTTGTCCCAGCTTTTGCTGTTTGCGGACTGCTGTCCGCAGCATTTTGTGGACTGTTTCAAGTACCGCCATGAGGAACATAAAGTGCCGTAATTTGCCGACAGCTGACATAAACTGCTTGTGTGAGAAAAAGAATATAAAAAAATCAATTTCATGTCAGTCTGAAATGCTAAAAAATAGATTAACACAAAAATGAAAAATATTATATCTATATTTCAGTAAGGTTTATAATTGTTTTCCCCATTAATTACTGTTTTTATTTATTTCAGTTAAAGAAAACTTTTTCCCAGTTTCAATTTTTGTTCTTCAGTCAGTTTTAGTTTAACTATAATAACTTTGCTGGAACCCAGTCAGTGTTGATGTAAACACAAACAAACCAATTCCACTTAAAAGAGATTAGAAATCACTTTAATGTAACAACATCGTGATTTTTAAGACTTACAGTCAGAAATAAAAATCTAATTTCAGATCATTTTTAAACCGAGAGGAAGGAGATAGCATGGTGGAATGATTGAAATAAAATAGAAAGACATGAACACAAACATACGCCACTTAATACTGAGCTCTGATAGCATGTCTACAAGAGTTTTTTCTCTTTTGTTTTTTATTTTTTAAAGGAATAGTTTGCTTCACACAAGAATGTTCTCGTTAAAAACCTAAAGAATGTGGATAAAATAGATTACAGTACTTAAATATAAAAATAGACTCTGGATTTCTTTGCTCCCATTCTCTCTGATTCAGTCGTGGAGATGGACGGACAGACGGACGTGTCCTCAGGTCTCTCAGTGGCACATTCGAGCAGTCATCTCTTTCTGTGGACAATAACAGCGAGTCGATTATTAGAAAACGATGAAAAAACTCTAAATATAATCAGTACTAATGGCTGACTCTGAAATAAATTAACTTTTCAATGATTTTCTGATTTATGCACCAGTAAAAATAAACAAGTTAATTCTTTAAAAAAAAAAGCTCTACTAGAATAAAAAAAAAAAAAACAACTTTAATTTTCAAGGCATAAATTAATTTAAATGTGTGTCCAAGAGTATTGCTAAATTTTTTCTGAGTACAACTAATGATTATTTTTTAATTACATTTTATTAAAATTGCCCCATTCTGCAGACTTTTCATCCAACTACTGAAACCTATTTCATGCAATAGTAGAAATACATAAAATTACAAATACACAAATGATTTAAGTCCTTTTTTAAATGAGAAAATAAACATTTTATTGGCTACAATTATAGTATTGCTTTGCTGCAAATGATCAAGTGTACGCTAAACGAAGCATCTGATCTGTTGATTAATAAATGGAGAACAACAGGAGTTTAATCTGAGATTTATTTATTTTTACAGATGAGATTTATTTATTTTGAAGCTGGTGAATCTAAAAACTTCAGGAGTTCTGGGTAGAACATTTTTTGTACAGTTTTGGCTTAATTACTGCTCTAAACATGTCGTTCTTTCATTTCTAGTCAAAAAACAAAAAAAATGTTATACTGCAAGTTGAACAGCTAAACCCAGTTAATGTTGCATGCAAATATTGATAAGAAATTGTGAAAATATTGCAAAGAATTTATGTAATTATTACTTTTAAGGAGCTTTTTCCCACCTATAGATTGTTTGAATTAGGTCAGCATGGTGACTCTGTGATGCTAAAACTAACATTTTTCATGTATGCAAGAAACATACATGTAAATGGAAATGGACTAATGGTAAATGGACTGAACTTATATAGCGCTTTTCCAGTCATTTTTTGACCACTCAAAGCGCTTTACACTAGAGTCACATTCACCCAGTCGCACTCACAAACACGCACACATTTATACACATTTATGCCTACCGATACGCAGATCGGTAGGCAATTTTGGGGTTAAGTGCCTTGCCCAGAGGCACATCGACATGTGGCAGGAGGAAGCTGGAATCGAACCTACAACCTTCCGATCGCAAGACGACTACTCTACCAAAGAGCCACAGTCGCCCCATGTGTGATTTAAATAGATAATATATAATTAATAAAATAAATTGCCATTATTTCCTTATCATTTTTCATTGTTAATCTTCCAGGGTGGTGAAATAAAGTCCTAATTTTGAAGCAGCAGAGTTTTTCCAGAGCTTGATCACATGACAAGACGTCGATGGATCAAAAACAGAAAACAGGTTAAAGGTTGAAGCTCTGAGTTTACAGTTCAAGCATCTTATCAGAGAGATCTACTATTCAGATCTGAAAAATGTCAAAGCATGTCGTTTTAAATCCATAAACAACTCCCTCAGAGGGGGGAAGGACTTTCAGACTGAGCATGCCCAGTAAGACTGCAAGAAAACTGCACTGTTTTAGAGAAAACTTTAGTTTGAACCCAAATAAAATGTCCCAACATTTGTTCTCACAACATATCTGAAAACGAGCCAGTCCGCAGAGCTGCTGTGTTTACATTCATGGGTGGAAGTTTCCATGTTTTTGCTTTTGACTGCACAGAGCATTTTGCATGATTCAGATTTTCTCATTCATGCCGAACAGCAGGGAGTTTATTTTTATTATCACTCACTACGACACAACAGGTACATCTCAATAAATCAGCATATCATAAACAAAGTTAATGAACTTGGTTAAGCCAATTATGCCTACAATCGATTATTTGAGCAGAACCTGGTTGAAATTTTTCATTTAATATTACTGAAATAAAATAAACATTTTATAATATTTCAATTTATTGACACACCTATATATAAATGTGTTAACTGAATTAATAAATATCCAAATATTTAGGTAATAATAATAATAGATCATTCAAATTAAATTTAAAAAATACTTTGCTAATCCAAAGGGAAATTAAATACTGAGATAATAATAATAATAATAATAATATTGTATTATTATTTTATAATAATGTATTATTACATTACATTACTATATTATTATTAATATATATATATCATTAATATAATATAACTACCTAGATGTCAGTGGCGGCTGGCCTGTAGGGGGCGCTTGGGCGCCGCCCCCTTTAAATTGTTTAGATAATAAATGATTTCTATTCTGAACTGCAAAATACTTAGAAATGTATTTATTCATACTGTGTGTCCAATAGACATGTTAGAATTTATTAAAATAGTAAATACATAATTCTAATTGCTCACATTGTGCACACTTCCTATGTGCAGGGCGCCGTCCTAATGAGAGTGTATGTAGGCGCATCAACTTTTGGCAAGCAGGTGATCTGAGGCTGACTTTTAATTGGTTGTTTAAGGTTTTCCACAGGGCGCAGCGCTCTGCGTCCCGGACACACCCATTTTGTTGTGTCATTACTGGTAAAGTGTCAGTACTGGCTAATTTTTTTTAAAACATTGTGTGATTGGACAATCCCCGATTCGACTCATTAGCGCAGCTGCAGTTCGTTAGGTCGATTCACGGTTACGTTTGCATTAAGCAATGCATTTTACTGCTTTCCGTGTTTGCTATTTCAAAGTTCTGGCACGGAGGCAATGTGGACAACAACTGGGGTAAGAGACTTAAAACATCTTTCAGAAAAATGCAAACGGCACGAAAACAGCCGCAGCCACCTAGACAATGCAATGAAGCTAAGTTTTTGGGGGAAACTTAGCATAGCTGAAAGGTGCTTTTCAACTCTGAAAAGAATCAAGACTTTTCTGAGAAACTCAATGACTCAGGACAGGCTGAATGCATTGGCCATGTTGTCAATGGAGAAAAGACTAGTCACAGAGATGACTGACTTTAACAAGAATGTAATTGAGAAATTTGCAGGGCAGAAGGAAAGGAGGGCAAAATTCATGTTCAAATAGTGCTATTTTTTAAGATTTGTTTTGTTTGTTTTTCATTTGTTTGTTTGTGTGCGCCCCCCTCAGTTTTTTTAGCACCAGCCGCTACTGCTAGATGTACTAAAAGAATCAAATGTTCAGGTATGTTGTGAAATGGCGGTGCTTTTACATTGTTTCGCCGCTAGGGGCGCTAAAGCTTTGATTTTAATTATTTGTTTTTGTTTAATTCCTTCCACATAAGACTTTTACTTTTTTATCTAAAACATACAGATTTTTAAGTTAATGTTACAATGATAGTTCTTATTTAGAAAATAATCTTGTCTTCATTTATAAATTTTAATATAATTTAATCAATTCAGCAAATTAAAACAAGGATGTGTAATTATTATTTATTAGGTTGTTTGCTTTCTGATTTGCCCCCATTTAAAGCCTCTCTGGTGTTTATTTTGCTCAGGTCCAGGCGTGTTTGACTCACCAGGGGTTCCAGTTCTTTGTGGTCCGTCAGGTTGAACTCAGTGACGAAGTAATAGAAATGCTTGTAGCAGGTGTTGACGTGCGCCTCGGCCCCCATCTGGGAGACCCGGTCGAAGTGGTGGATGTAGACGTGGACAAACACCCGGAATAGACGAGACAAAATCTTCTTAGCCACCTGCATGAAGCACTTAGGGAAGGGAGTACCTGGGGGAGCAGCAGATGGAGAGTCTCAATTACTGTCTGCACCAAACATAAAGCACATTCACAACAAACTAATAAAAAAATTACATTTCCTGTTCATCTGACTGCAGTTTGCTTTGACAAAATTAGCAGGAAGTAGTTCACATCGGCGCTGGTTTCTATTCATAGTGCGCAGGGCATGGTGTGACCCATTTTTTTAATCCACTGCCTGGATGTTTCTGTTGTAAAGTCAGCTGCTGAGCCGGAGCAGAGGCCATGCATACATGCAGAGATAATAAAACCCAGACGAGAACGCCACTGCCGCGGATTTACCGAATCCTCAACGTCTGCGATGTGAAACGCAGAAGGTAATCTAATAAATGCAGCCTTGAAACACAAACGCTTCATATTTTGGATTGCACAACTATTTGATTTTTTTTTTTTTTCACAGGTTATTATTAAAAGTTGCTTTTTGCGCCAGAGGCTGGTTAAAGATGATTATTTCAGGTTAGACTGTATTTTGGTGTTTATTCAACATTACAAATAGGCCTGTTGCAATAAGCAAAAAAATTCAAATTAGTTAATTAATCGGGTTAAGCTCAATAATTTCTATTTGCATGATTTAACTTTTTTTCTCTTTCTACCAAAAACTGGATGACAAAAGTCTTCAGTCTGGTGCTTCAGCCCTTTTTTGAGGGACAATTTTGTTCACAGAGACTCTATAATTAATTTTATGAAGCGTTTTGTTTATTTTCCAGCGTTAAATGTTCATTAGAATTTAAAGTTTATTGATCTTTGAAAACGTAATCTTGTATTATTATTATGTTATGGTCTCTAAAAACAATATTATCGTTTATCCCAATAACTTCTGTATAACAATAACAATTCATCATCCAGAAAAATGTATTATCACGACAGGCCTAATTATAAATCAATAAAATGACAGTAAAATAATAAGTGATAAACGTTTGAAGGCGTAAAGTATGAACTCTATTACTACTGTAGAGATATACCTTCATTAACTCTTAGATTTATTATTAATATAGTTAATTCAATGATGTGCCATAAATTACATGATTACTAATAATAAATCTAACAGTATTAATTATAAAGTAGTTTTAATTGTTTAATGATTGGTCTGATATTAATATCTGCATCAGTCCCAATATTGAGAAAATTCTAGACTGTGTATCAGTGATAATGTGCCCAATCTATTCATTATAATTCTATGTTTTGTATTCTGAGTGATGTCATGCTTTATTATTTTTTACATCATATTTAGAAATCCTAATTTCACTTTCTGAACCAATTTAAAGATTTGTTGTTTATTTTTACATATTTAACTAATTAGTCACCCTCTTGTTTTTGTCCATTTCTTTATAATTTATTTTACATTTGCTGTTTTGCTCCTAATTGCACTAATTGAACAAATTAAAGTTATTTTTACACATTTGATCAAGATGTGAAGCTTTTGGTGTATTTAAGTGCACTAAAGGTGCAGATTTATATCTGTTTTTAAAAAAAAGAAACATTTTAATCTGTTCAGCTGTTTTTGTGTATCGGATCGTATCGCCCGATACTAAACCTCAGATATCTGTATTGGTACCGGGGATGAAAAAAGTAAATCCTAGTATTAACAATAATTATGATAATATTGATGCTAATAAGGCTGTAATAACACAATATATTGAGAATTTCTCATGTTTAGTTTAGACCATGTCATTATAAAGTAGCTTGAAGTATTTAATGTTTGGGCTTTAATTCCACAATCAAATGCAAAAACTCAATTTTTGTGATTCTGATCTTACAAGTTCTGAATTTGAATTTTCCTCTGAGATTATAATTTGAAAAAAAAACCATTTGAATATTCTCTGGTAACTGTGCTTTAAATAGGTACGAAATTCACCACATCGGTAAGTTTTAATAATTTTGAATTTATAAATAATGCATTTGTGTGATCCAGGTATTGATAAAGCTTATTTCTCTTTTTTGCTGTTTAATTAATGGCTATAATGTAATTATTGGTCTATTTCTCTGCACAGTAACTGAGGCAGAGTGAAACCAGGCACCAGTAAACAACATGCAGTGTTTTCTGTTTAAACAACATTAAACTATAACCTCATACTTACCCACTGCAGCTCTTTGTCTTTGCTGAATGTCTATTAATAACTCTCATGTTGTCTCTACAAACAATCTGCAAATTATCTCGACTCAACCATCTGCTCAAGCATCAGCGATTGTTCCTTTTGATTATTGTCTGTCTTTGACATTGTGTTTAATTTTCCCACCGCGTTATTTGTTTAAGTGTTTAAGTGTTCAAGCTTTCAAAATTATATTTTTGCTATTAGAAGTGACAGCGGCAAAAATAATTTACCTCTTATCTAAGCTGCAATCAAAGACACGCTCTGCAAAAACATTCCTACTGACCCTAAAAAACCCGTTTGCCTCCATACTTCAACTTGTTTGGCTTCGTTTCAAGAAGTTTCATGGTGGAAAAAGCATCGAAAGAAACTGGTGACAAATGTTGACTGTAAGGCTGCAAAGGAGGAAGTGGTCTTCTTCAACAACTTCAAGTTTAGCGACAATAAACGGAGAGTTCGTACTGATGGGAACCACAGACACTCAAACGCCACACGTGAAGAGCAGGCGCTGCTGATGAGTGGATAAGGACACAGTGGGTTGATTTACGCTGTTAAATGAGCTCTATGTCTCATTTTCTGTTAAATATGAGTTTTATGAAACGGTTAAGATGAAAATTTGAGTGCAGAAGACCAAAACACCTGTGATTCATCCAGATTTATGCAACTTAACTGTGAGGATAATGTGAATACCTAAATTAAACCAGTTCACTGTACACAGATTCAGAAATAATAATTTTTTTAAAATATTTTTTTCTTATTCAGTTATTTAGCACTAATTTGGTGGTCTACAAACAAAAAAATTTGTGAATAAAATAAAATAAATTGGCGAAACTCCCAAAAAACAAAGACTCACCAATGTTGGTGGGGAAGATGTTCTCGTTGTTGATCTGTACCTCGATCCAGTCCATGAGCAGACTCATGTACTTGGGCGCGGACAGCGCGGTCGGCCTCTTGTACTTGTGCTCGTCCTGCCAGCGGTATTCGTACTTGGGCCCGCCGGACATGACGGGGCAGGTCTGGTCGGTGCAGGAGTCGCTGATTGTGCCGTAGATGAGGTTGATGCGGTTGAAGAAGTCGACCACGTGGACGGCCACCCAGTCGTTGAGGTCCTCGCCGTGCGGCAGCTGCACGGCCTGCTTCAGGTCCAGGCCCGCGTTTAGAGACGCCTGCGCCTTCTTGTGCAGCTCAAAGCGTTGCGTGCCGGGCTCGAACTTGCGCTTGGGCCGGAACGTTCTGTCTTTGTTGAAGACTTGCTTCAGGGCCATGGACATGGTCGCCTACGACGGATCCCTCTGGTGAATTATTTACTGTGAAGGAGGACACAGTCAAAATGTTGCGCAAACAAAATGTGAAAACTTCAGTGTTTTCAAATGCTTTGGCTTCTGCTTCTTAACCTGCATGCAGAAGAAATAAGGATCAGTAGCAAAATATAGGGTTACAAATGTGGTGCTAGGCCAATTTTTGGCATTCTTTGAGGTTTTCTGCCAATTATTTTACCCCCCAAAAACTTATAAAACTGAAAAAAGACTTCAGGTTCTTTGATGGGGTAAATTACAGGAAAGCACACACTGTTGGTGCATTCATCCATTTAATTATTAAGAGAAAAAAGTAGTTATTTTGTGACAAACGTCAATCATAGCCATTCAGTGAATTCTCACTGCTGAACAGAACTGGGTGTTTTAGATGCCACAAACTGGCTCATTAACAGAAAAAACCCCCTAAAGTTCAAATTTCACACACAAATCTGAATATTGGCTTCATTTTAAAGTTGACCGTTTTTGAGGCGACTGTCTAAAGCTGCAGGCTCTCTAAGGCCCACAGTCCAAACCCGTTCTGTTTGGCACACGAACACATAAAAAGCTGCTTGAAAACTCATCTTGTTCAAATCTGAGTCGGATCAAACCGCTGTTCTCGTTGATTTGGGATTGAATTAACAGACTAGATATACATCAGAATACAAAAACATCCACAGTTATTATTTTCAGACTATTTTTTTCTTCCTGAAAGGTTATTTATAGTAAGATAATATTCATTTTCAGTAGTCAGCATCAAATAAATTCTACATTATTTCAGTTATTAAACAGCTGAGCATTATTACCCACTCCATATTTCATCTGAAATGTTTTAAAAAGTTTGTATTTTTATATTTACTATTTTTTTTTACTCTCGTCTTTAGTCAGTCTTGTTAATGTTTTCAACATTTTTGGGGTACATGCTGCACAAATCGCAGATCAAAAACAGAAAATAATTCATAGTTTAATATTCTCTGTAATACTCTGTCGCAGTTTTTAAAACTCCACACTCATAAATTTGATCTTTTAGTTGATAATTAACTGAAATATTCTGACAAGTTTTCAGTAAAGGATTTTTTTGAACATTTTTATCCTGTCTAAACATATTTTTTAATCAAGCATGATTTTGGATCACAGTTTTTTTTCCCCCAGATTTTGCTAAATTACCCCAGAACTACTGTTCATATAGTTTAAAATCAGTTTTCATCAGATGCCAGGAGACATGCCTCAATGACCAGAGTTTATTTTTGATTTCAGGAATATTTCCATGCTGTAAAAATGACAATCTGTAAAGGAACGTGTCCATGGATCCTGGTGGAGCAAATTTTTATCACTTTGCACTGAAAAAAAATCCCCAAAAATGGATCAGAATCAGGGTTGCTGTTATTTTTTTTTTAAACTTCAAGCTTTGTATAATATCCATTGAGAAATTAAAACGTGCATACATGGGAAGGGAGGAAAAGAAAAATCAATTTTTGTGTTTTAAAGAAGCAAGAATAGGCATAAACTACTAAAATGACCACAAAAGGGGTTTAAAGTTCTGAATTACCATGAATATTTGTTATAATGTGTACAAAATATATTATAATACATTATATTTATGGCAAGTTTTGCGTCTCCAATGAATACAGGTGGGGCACAAAATGAAGGAATCCCCCTCCTTCACTCAAAATGTTAATTGTTTAAAATGAAACCCAACTTTATCTGCGACAAAATAATGCCACTAATTTTAAAAACATTCAAAACAAGTTAAATAACGTCAATAATTAAGGTGAAACAGCGTTACGTCCACATTGAAGATGAAACATGGAGTCTGCGTGAGTCATTTCCTACTTCAGAGCCCTGAAAGCTCATGATGCACAACAGCTACGGAACCCGCCTTTAGCATCGCAACTTCACATTAGTGCTGTTATTTAGCCCCCTGTCTGAAGAATGAGCACCACCCCCCTCATAACAATGCGGATTTGTGTCGTTTTTAGCTCATTTTCCAGGATGAAAGCCCCGGAGATTAAAACAGCGGGGCACATGACGACTGTTGGTGAAGTTTGTTCTTGACGCTTCACAGCGCGCTCGGACTTGTTGCTCAAAAAAACACAACAACGAAAACAATTATAATAATAATACACAAGAAACCTTATATACCCACAGTTGCAATTATCAATAATATCAACCAGAAACAACATCAGTTATCTAAGACGGTCTGATCAAACGGTGACGAAACCGCACAGTTGAAAGGCACTTTCCCGAACTTACTTGTTCCGCTTTCCTGTTTCCTTCGGTCTTTTGCCGAAAGATTACACAATAACTCGTCGATAGCTGTACGTCAGTGATATGCGCGACCTACATTATCGGTTCAGGCAGCTAAACATGCTGTAAATACGGTGATAAATCAATAAATATGCCACTTTAATGAAGAAACTAACGTCTGACTCCTCCCTGCAATGCGAAAAGTATACCACCGCAAAGTTAGCGGTAGCACCAGTAACTTCCGGTTGCGCCCTTCAAAATAATAGACGTGAATTTTTCCGCTGGATTGTAACAAATTTATAAATTATTATTGCTTGGATATTACATAATGAATCTTACCCAGGTTAGACATACATGAATAAAACTTTGGGAAATATGTTATTAAGGAATTAGAGATGGATAGAAAGTGTTTCATACATTCTCAGCAGTCAGGAATTTGTACACAGATTACAGATTAGATAAGAGATTAGGGATCTACACATATCTTTTAGAATGTTGCAACCAACCAGTCTACTCTAATTGCTGGCTTGTTGTTTATTTAAAACACATAAGAGAAAATAGAAATGTATATGTAGAGAGGAGTAAAATTATATTCTTCTTCTACTACTGCTTCTTGTTGTTTTGGGATTTCAAAATGTATCATATGTCTAATCGGTACATATATGTATTTGATTAATTAATTTTTTTTCAAAGTAAATTATTATAATCTTTTTTTACTGTGACTAAAGTTGTCAATGTCATTTTAGGATGAGAATAAATTCATAAACTCATATAGATTAATTTATATTTTCTCTTTTTGTAACTACCAAGACATTATTGGATATTATTCGCTTATTATTTATGTAATGTAACACATATTTTAGGTACAAAACCGTGGTACATTCAACGAGAAAATCTTGTTTTGAAAAGCCATCTTTGAACTTCCGGTCTTGTTCGGTGTTGCCTGGCAAGGCAGATGCACTTCCTCTGACACAATGCGTTACAGAGCCTGTCAGACTAACCTCATTTATTTCATAACGCAGTATAAGTAAAACACAGTATATTATGTTTAAACCACAAATAAATAAACAATTCTAGATAACTTTTTATTGCTCATAAATCTATTAAAATACTCACAAAACATGCATTTTTACATGTAGGGTTCAGATGATCAAATGCAATAAAAAACATCTTAAATGACTTGTTGGTATTTTTACCCATTCATCCGTAGTTGAGGTCGAGTTGCAAAGGTAACTGGTCCAGGACATAAAAGTAAGAAAGTAGAAATGAAGTCCTGAAGTCCTTTATGACAAATTTTTTGTGTAAATGAAGCATTCCCACTTCAGAAATAATAGTTCCTCAAGGAAATTTGTGGTCTACGTTACAGTTTCCTCCCACTTACCTGTCAACGTTCAGTTTCAGTTAAATTCAGTTAATCAATAATTAATAATTCATTCACAAAATACATAATTTCCATTCAATCTTACCCACATTCCTGTTGATCCTGGTTATTAAAGAGTGCATTAAGTTCAGTTTACGATTCAAATTAGTTCAAAACATGTTCTATCTAATGAAATTAGATTAATTAAGTGAATGACTTGCAGTATTCACAAGCGCGTAGTGACAGTAAACAATTGTAAACATTAGTGTTGTTGATTTTATAAGAATCCTTCATACTGTAAATGGATGTTGTGGGGACAGTGGAGAGGAAAAACCTCCCTTTAACAGGAAGAAACCTCCAGCAGATCTCAGTACGAACGACCAGGCGGGAGTTTGAGAAGAGAGAGCAGATGCACAAAAAGAAACACATAAACTAATGTAGGAGAGTTTTATATCTTAATGAAAAGTAAAACATTAATTCAATGCATTGTTTCTGTGCTGGAAGAAAGCCCTGGGTTTAAATCCCAGTCTGGAGTTTTTCTGCATGTAGTTTACAGGTTCTCCCTATAATTTAACTGAGAAAGTCAGAGTTTTACCTTGCGGCTCACATCTCTTTTCTCCTCAGCAGGCTGGTACAGTGTTCATATAATTGCAGCTAGTTCCCCACTCTACCTATGTACTTCCTGTTCCATTCAACCCCCACTTATGAACTATGAAGATAATGAGATGGTTGCTGTGCAGGCAAGCAAACCAGATCTGACTTCTCCCTTAGAAGAACTGCTTTTCACAAAATCCCCCTGGTGGGTTAAAGTTTTAAAAATAATAACCATTTATGCCACTGTAATAGCATCCTTAAATCCTGAAAAACTGAATGCTCCAGGATCTCAAAGTGTCATACCTCAAAACGGTTTTGCTGGAATCCATCTCAAAGTTTAGTTTCAATAATCTTAATTTGGTAATTTAAGAATTCAGAAATATTTTAAAGCAATCCAAGATTAATTCACTTTAAAATGTGATAGTTGGGAACAACAAAGCTAGTAACAAAACACTTGCAGTTCCCAGTAGTTACTGTACAGCGCATACAACGGTGAACCCAGCGGACCAAGCCAAGATGGCTTTAGAATAAAAAATGGATGACAAAAATAGTTACACACAGACACTCCCATAAACTCTACAAACATATTTTTGTATTTTCTTTGGTGCCCATTACAAATATATGAATCACTTAGCATCAAATTCTGACTCAAATGATCTATTTTTTGTTAGTTTTACTTTATTTGGCATAAAAACAGACAAACTGCTCTAAGGTGGAAGTACAGAAAAAAAAAATTCTTCATGTGCCATAGATTCCCATTACAGTCTAGAAATACCAGAATACAGAATTAGTTCTGTCATCAATGCAAAGACACTTAACATTCAGACCAGGACAGACACACAAACCTACAGCAACCCTCCTTACACAGCTGAAACACCCAGGAACAATTTACAAATGCACATTTATTGTCAATGAGGCCCGTTTAGCTGTATCTGCTCGGCATTCAAAGCTCATCATTATGCGCCGCTCATGAAATGCCTTTTGTCTTGGTAGTTTAACGTTTGGTTGAAAGGATGCTTTGTGCAGCAGTGGGACAGAATGTGCCTGTCTTCCTGTCTACTTGCTAGGCATGGCAGCAGCTTCGGCTCCATCAGGCTTGGCCTTGCTGGATATGGAGTAATGATAAGTCCTCATGGACTCCTCGACCTTCTTGAAGTCGGGGCGATCCTCGTGGCTGGAAAGAGAGGGAGAGAAAGGAGAATGTGAGAGATCTTGGTTTAGCATGCTGAAAGTGATAAATAAAACTTTAATTATTATCAATCTGATAATACAAGGCTCGTACAGCAGCATTTATGTCAACTCAGACTATGACTTGCTGCATGTTTGAAAACAAATCTGACTCAATTTTTGGAACTTCGCAGCAATCAAATAAAAATTATGCAAACTATAAATGTTGTCTACACTTTCTTTTTATTTGGACTTTTTCTTGTTTCTACTTGTCTAAGGATGGAATAAGATAATCATTTGTTTCTTTATTTTACAGATTTTTAGATTATATCTCTAAGCCTGGAGAAACTATTCAGACCCATTGAACTTTCCTATAATTGATCAAAAAGTTGCTGTTTAGTGTATTTTCTTGAGGTTTACGTGACACACGGACACATGCATCCCTGCCATCCCAGCCTCAAATCTTCTGTAGGCTGCAACAAGTTTTCTAGGATATATTTATCTCCTTCTACCTTCCCATCAACTCTACCCTGAGGGTGCTCCAGTTGATTTTTTTTCCACCTGGAAAGTCAGAATTTCCCAGTTCCAAGTACAACTGGAATGCAGCATCAATTACTGGGGTAGTTGGTTGCACTGGGTTTAGTTAATGCCAAAATGAAAGGGACTGACAACTAATCCACTCCATGTGATTCAGATTTTAATTTGTAAAAATCCGTTAAATTATTTCCCCTCTTTTTCACAGCTTTTGGTCTGTCTCAGAAAATCCAGATAAAATACACTAAACCAGTGGTGCCCAAACTTTTACGCATGGAGGGAAAAATGTCAAGTTGCAACTATTTTTAGGACTTTAATTATAACTGCAAAAACTTGAATATTTTTATGTTTACTTAATAAATAAACAAACTAAGCACACAATATTTTAATGAAATAAGCAACCACTTCTTTGTAGATTTAAAATAAAAAAGGGTCTTGCAGGTTTGCCAGATTAAGACAAAAACAGCAAATCACATTCTTTATTTTTTCATCTTTTACTGGATTTTTTTTGTCTCTTTCTAATGACAAAAAAAAAAGCTTATGGCTCACTCTTGCTTTATTTTCCAAAGTTCATTAAAAGGGCGTTCCCAAGTCTGCCTTTTAGTAAAAGCCACTGGATGTTTTTGGTCAATATTACTAATAAATTAAATGAAAAGCAAAACCTTGGATGAATAGTTTGTGTTACACATTACATTTTCCATTTGAAGATTTTAAAATGTAGATCTGCATCAAACCAATTCTAGGATATTCTTGAAATGTGATCAAGGGCACTTTGTACATCCTTACATTAAACTTTTAATGGGTATAAATATTTTGCGAGGCTCTGTATGTCAGTTGTGAGATGAAGAAGATTTGGTTTCTTACGACTGTGTCCAGCACTCTCTCATCAGTGTGTACATCCTCTCTGGACACGCTGGCGGACGCTCCATACGGCCCCCGTTGTTAATGAAGGCCGTGACCTCCTGACCTTTCATTTTCTGGAGAAAAATCAGAGAGTTAGGAGTTGTAGCATGACGTTTAAGAGTTCTTCAAATCCTGGTGAGAATCTTTCAGAAATTCACTCTCGCACATTTCTGTTACCTTGTAGGGTTTTCCTCCGTAGGTGAACGCCTCCCACATGGTGACACCAAAGCTCCATACGTCACTTTTACTGGAGAATTTGTGGAAGTTTATACATTCTGGAGCGTACCACTTCAGTGGCCATTTACCTGCTGTACGAGCCTGGGAACATCATTAATTGACAGTAAGCAAACACAACCAACAATTTTTCTTTTAAAGACTTCTTATTCCATTCAGTACTGACTATTAGGTCATGATTATTGTCTAGCATCCTTAAAGAAATGCATACTTTGTAGTAGTTGTCATCTGCTCCCAGCGCCTTGGAAAGCCCAAAGTCACTGATTTTGGCGAACTGCTGGTTGACCAGCAGGACGTTGCGAGCTGCCAGATCTCTGTGCACAAAGTTCTTCTCCTCCAAATACTTCATCCCCATCGATACCTGGTGCATCAGGTTGACGATGTCCTCCACAGACACAGTTTCCCTGAGACGGATACAAACAAGGTGAGTCTGAGCAATAACAATAGTCTGTCTTGAATGGAGGATTTGTGATTTTATGCTTTTTATTTTCTGTTTATCTTGGTTTGGTTTGGTTGTATTGCAGTACTTCTTCAAATATTGTTCTAGTTTGATGGCTTGGACTTGTTGTTCCTGCTGTCTCCACTAGATGTCCTCAGGTTCCTTCATGTGCTTCAGCTCTATGTTCATCTTTTGTTTCATATTTCTAATCCACTAACTGCTGCCATTCTTCCCAGTATATTTGCTCATCATCCAGTATTTTTACTTCTCAGATCTTCTGCTTACTTATTGTGTTAATTGTTTCTTACTTAATCTTTGGTTAATTTGAAAAAAATCGTGTCTTGTATCTGAAATTTGCCTTCTACAAATGTTCATTTGAGTACTTACCCTGACATAAGATAAGTTTATTTGTATAGTACATTTAAAAAACAAGGCAATTCAAAGTGTTTTAGGTTCAGGTCACAGTCCATCACTACACTGAAGCTGTGCGTTGACTAGTTTCTCTTTAGGTCCAAAGATAATAACTTCAGTTTTGTTTCTGATTAGCTGGAGAAAGTTTTGGCACATCCACACATTTACCTGTTCTAAGAATCTGTTTAGTGATTGGATGGGTTCTGAGTCACCTGGTGACATCGTAATGTAGAGCTGTTTGTCATCTGCACAGTTAATCTTATTTATTGTTATAACCAGAGGGAGAATGTAGATGTCAAATGGTACGGGTCCCAGGATTGAACATTGTGGTATCCCACATGTGACTTCTGTTCGTACTAGTGTACAAATATATTTTTTAATTGAGTGGTCTCCAACTGCAGTCCTCAAGATTTTACTGTCCTGTGGGTTTTAGATGTCTCTCTGCTCCCACAAAGATTTAATGAATCAGATCATTAAATTACCTCTACAACATACCACTAATTTGGTAAAAGGTATGAGTTATGAGTTATTCATATGAATCAGGTGTGTTGGAGCAGGAATGCATCTAAAATTAGTTTTAATTTCACACAAAGAGATACAGAAGTCACATTTGAAATACTGTGTGCAATTCTTTCCCATTTTTTGTTATAGACACTGCAAACATTTAATTTGTTTCCATTCAAATAATTAAAAACAAAAAATTATTTATTTTCTCCCTTATGTACTCACTTTTTGGCGGAGAGGAACCTGTTGAGGGGACCGGCTGCAGCCATCTCCATGACGAGCATCAGGTGCTCGGCGTTGCACAGGCCCAGCATGCGGACGATGAACGGGTTGTCCAGCTGGTGCATGATCTCTGCCTCCCTCATCATCTCATCCTTCACCACCTTTTCATTTTCACTCTTCAGCACCTTGATGGCCACATCTACCTGGCCTCTGAGGTTACAGAGTTAAATATTGTTGTTAAGCTGTTATAAATCATGTGGAATATTATTGCTGGTTTTGCAATAAATAGTGCTAATCTCACGATTCTTTCCTGAGGACTCCCTTCTTCACACAGCCAAAGTTTCCAGAGCCGAGTTCCACCTCGTCTATCATCAGCTGGTCCCGCTGGATGTTGAATTTCTTGATCTCATTCGGGTTGTGATATGGGTTAAATCCATCACAATCCATGGGCAGAAGGTCGCACTCTTTAGGCACAGAAGTAGCTGGTTTTGAGGTCAGCGCAGCAGCTGATAGAGGAATGAGATCTGTTCAGTGTGTTTATAAAAATAAGTTCCAAGTCCTAATGCTAGTTTTATTTTCATGTGTTCATACTGGGAACAGAGCATGTTCTATTTAAGAAAAAAAAATAGAATAAAATTGTATTAAAAGGTCAGTATTATGTGTTTTCTGGGCAAGTATTGCCCCTTTAGCTTGTGTTTGGGAGGCTTTGGGAGGTGCTTCATTAGTATTCCTTTTTCTTTTGGCTTGTTTTGAATTTAGTTTAGGCTAACCTGTCTTCTTTTGAGTGTTAACTGGGGTAAGTTGTACTGTGCTTTGTTTGTGAAACTACCTTTTTTGTAATAAACCATTTTAAATTTCACTTCTTTCTCTGGACACTTCTCTGAACCCCTAGACATTAGGGTTTTAACAATAGCACAATCAAGTAACTGTTACCTTCAGTTGTTACAAAAATGCTACATATATAAAAAGTGATACGCAGAAAGATTAAATAAATCTTGAAATAAATGAAAATATGATTGTCAATAGCAATATTTTATTTCAAGGGAATATTTAATAATAACAAAATGTATTTTGTTTATAAAATAATTGAGCAGATTCATTCAGTTTTGATGAAACTGCTCTCCATAGTTTGGTAATAAAAGCACTGCGTTACAATGTAAATAAATAACTGACCTCCAGGTGGTGGTGTGTATGGATTCCGTCGACCTCCACCTCGCCTCTGAAAGGAAAACATCCAGATAAATCTCATGGGTTGAAAAAAATGCTGAATTTTAACAGAGATGGATGTGAATACTTACTTCTGAAGGAACACTGGGTTTCTCTGAAACATTAAAGAGAGACAAATAAAAAAGTATCCATGCCTTTTGAACTTTTTCACACTTTGTCACACTACAACCACAAACACTAGTGTATCTTATTGAAATTTTATGGGATAATCTGGCACAGAAACATGACATAAATGTGAATGCATAGTTTTTAAATCTTTATATAACTGAAAAATGTGGTGCAAGTTTGTATTATAAACTTACACCACTGAAGAGGAAAGGTATTGTTAAAAGAACACAAGTCATGCAGGAGACAAACAAACAAACAAAGAAAAAAACATTGTGGTCAGTGGAGACCAACCCTATAAATTAGGCCTTTATTTAAAATGCTATCTATGTGTAATGGAAATATAATTCTCCATTTCACTCTAAACATCTCCGGTAGATATTGACTCTTTGCACGTGACGTCACGCTCTCCAGAACTCCGCCCACTCCGCCATGACGGACGTCAAAACAACCAATGCGCTCCTTTAGGCTAGTATAAAAACAGACATCTGTAACCTAATATTTCTTCTATTTAGTTGGTTTCTCTTTAAAAACTGTCATAGGGTGCTGCGCGGTCGGCTGCACAAACAGACAAGTGTGGAAAATCCAACTTGTCATTTTATTGTACAACTTTTAATGAGGAAAGATAAAATGGCGATGGATAGCAGCCGTTTAATAACAATGACAGTCCGCCGTCAATCATAACGACTGGCAGCCCTCGGTGTAATCACGGATTTGCAGCGAACACTTTTTACAAGGTAAGAAGATCAACGTTCATTTATTTTATAATTAGAAACATATCAAATATGGCATTATGGAGAAGGTACGAGTCTAACTGTTGGTAACCATGGAGACAATTCCGCACCGTCATGTAGCCTAGCATGTAAGAAAAAAACAAACTGGTTAGCTTCTCGTCTTTTGTATGTTTTTAATGCCGCTCCGGTGTAAAGGGAAACGCTATTTATGACATAGCGATATAAATCATGTGGTCTGAATTCAGGTAATGTCAGTAATTTGATCAACACGTCAGGAAGGACGGAGGATGCATGGGTTGGTTTCTAAGCTAGCTATTTCCAATTTTTGTAAATACCGCCGACTATGAGCCCCAACCAGGTGTGTTACGTTCACAGACAAATTAACTTGACTGGAGCAAGTAAAAGCCACGAATAAACAGGAAAAAACAACTTTGGAAAACAATTTCAGTTTCTCTGTTCAATACTTCTACGCCTCACTTCCGACGTCCAACATGGCGCCCTAAAAACTTCCAGATGTATTTCTAGTTAAAGTGTTGAAGACAGACGCATTTATTCCAAAACACGGATCCTCTTTTTGTCTCGGATAAAATCCCAATAAAATACATTTAAGTTGGAGGTCGTACTATGACAAAATGTGGAAAAATCTATGGGATGTGAATACTTTTGCTATTTATTACGGAGCCCTCTAGGGGACATGGGGAATTTTTTTTCTTTTGCGTTACCTCGCAATACTTTTGCGTTCCCTCGCAAAACTTTTGCGTTCCCTCGCAAAACCTTTTGCGTTCCCTCGCAATACTGTACTGGTCAGTTATGCAGCATAATTGAACACTGCAAGCCTTTCTTACGGTGGGCGCCGTACTTTATGCTTTAATATAAGGTTATGTGAGGTTTTTCCATGAATTTTAGTATCTTTTTGTGAAATATCTGAAGTTTTATATCTTTCTTTAAGATAGAAAGGCACCACAAACCTACGATATAAACAGAAACTTTCCGTAAGTAGGAAAGAAATAAAAATACATCCTAATTTGGACTATTTCTGAGTTATTATCGCGGGTAATAAATCATCTGACAGTTCTGATTGTGTCTCTGTTGTGTTCTAGTCTGAATGGTTTAAAGAGCTGCTTTCAGTGCCGCTCCATCTTAGCTTTAACAGACATAAACATGCAGGAAAAAATTGATTTTCAATCAGTGTTTTGCACCAAACAGTTAATAATAATAAACAAGTTTTCACTGAGGCTCTGTAAGAGCCATATGAATGAAATAAGTAATTATTGATATGACAGGAGCAGCGGCTTTGACACTTAGGTGTGTCGACGTGGGAGTGACGTCACCAGGTATGAATGGGAAGGATACTGGCTTTGTGTGTATTAGGAAGCTGTGATCGGGGCGGTAGTCCTTGCAAAGTTTGGAGCATAATCATCAAAATGGAATAAATCGATAAGTGTGACAGAACAAAGAAGAGGTTTGGAGTTGATTGATACACGGACAGATGAGATTCCCTGAGTTAACCCAGTGCGGTCCTTTACCATCATTAGTTTGTCGTGTTTTTAATAATAAAAACTTGTTAATAGTAAAAACTGTTTGGTGCAAAACACTGATTGAAAATCGATTTATTTTTTACTGCATGTTTATGTCTGTTAAGGCTAAGATGGAGCGGCACTGAAAGCAGCTCTTTAAACCATTCAGACTACGAACACAACAGAGACACAATCAAAACTGTCAGATGATTTATTACCCGCGATAATAACTCAGAAATAGTCCAAATTAGGATGTATTTTTATTTCTTTCCTACTTACGGAAAGTTTCTGTTTATATCGTAGGTTTGTGGTGCCTTTCTATCCTAAAGAAAGATATAAAACTTCAGATATTTCACAAAAAGATACTAACATTCACGGAAAAACCTCACATAACCTTATATTAAAGCAGAAAGTACGGCGCCCACCGTAAGAAAGGCTTGCAGTGTTAAATTATGCTGCATAACTGACCAGTACAGTATTGCGAGGGAACGCAAAAGGTTTTGCGAGGGAACGCAAAAGGTTTTGCGAGGGAACGCAAAAGAAAAAAAAATTCCCATGTCCCCTAGAGGGCTCCGTAATTTATAACTGAACAAGTACAACATGTTTTATTACGTTCTACAGTTTTGCCGTTGACGCAGGCCTCCCCGAGGACAGTTACCAGACCATCAGGCTTCATCTTCAGATACTCGACCAGCTGAACAGGCAGAGGAAGTTACAGTCATTTAAAGGTCTTGAGCTTCTGCAGAAATTAAAGGTAAAAAGAAAAAGAAAATGGAGGCTCTACCTGCCACAGTGTGTCAAACTTTGTACCCTCCGGCATAGCCAGCTTCCCTGATTTGTCCTGCTGGATCTGATAGTGGTAAGCCGTTTTCCCGTACATCAGAGAGAGAGCAAACGAATTAGCCTCCTTTCTGTCTCTGACACTAAAAAACACAAAAACAATAAAATTGCATAAAGATCTCAAATAATGACAGCTCAAAACATCAAGTGGCAACACAGAGAGGCAGAGCTGCCACATTGAGAGGCTTACAGAAACTTGCCGTCTGGCTGTGCTCCAGAGTAAAGCCTCCTTTCCCCTTCGACTCGAGTGATATTTCCGTGATACCAGGGCATCTGCTCATGGGCAGTGGTGGCAATCAGCTTCTCAAGCTGAGGAGCCTGACTGATGACAGCCTGCTCCATGGCTTCTCCCTGAACAAACGCAGCAGAAATATTAAAAGTGGCCCTCAACTCAATGTTTACACCCGCATGTGAAAATGGCTGCAAACAGATGCGCAACTGTACAGTACAACTGTACATCTTTGAAAAGTAGAAGTGGAGTGGAAGTTTCTGAATGATGAAACATTAGTCTTTTCCAGCAGCCATTGTACAGCCAGCTGACCAAAACGTGCAGGAACTCAGTTTGGATTCTTTGTGTTAGTAGATAATTTCTTATCGGAATGGATAATAACATGTGGGGTACCACGAGGTTCAACCCTGGGACACCTCCAGTTTAATATCTATATGCTCCCACTAGCTCAGGTTGTAACAACAAATAAGATTCGCTACTATAATTCTTCAAATAGTTATTATTCCAAGTCACTTAACAGAAACTAAACTGAAGTTATTATCTTTGGACCTAAAGAGGAACGATCTAGAGACGACGCACAGCTTCAGTTATTTCAGCTAGAGACCAGAGATCAGGCCTGAAATCTGGGTAAAGTGATGAACTCTGACCTGAACCTTCAGAGTCGCATAAAGACAGTTTTAAAGTCGGCCTTCTATCACTCCAGGAATAGATATGTTATCAAATATTTGATCAAATATTATCAAATATTTTTGATAATCCCATCTGATCTAAAATAGTGAATTTGACTTATTATCTGACAGTGAGAAAAAAATATTGTGTGTCAACATTCAGTTTTAGCTGTATGTGTACAAACAATGTGAGGAGGAGTGGCTCAAATCCCTGATGTGCAATGCTTTGGTGCAATAATATTTAAATGAAATTGTCATTAACATTGTGATTTTTTTTCTCTACCTGATCAAGGGTAACACTACTGGAAAGTGTTTCTCCCGGAGATATAATTTGCCTGATATGCCTGTGTTTTCCCCACATTAAAAACCAAAATGTCTTACCCTATGTCATACACATTCCATTTTTGTTCCATTAAGTAAATGTACTCAAATTAAAGTTTGAAATTGTCTAAATTTCATGATGAGTTTAATCAGCTGCAGATAAATTCAGTGTAGATCTTTTAGGGTGTGTATACTGCAAAACCACGAAATCTTACCAAGCATTTTTGGTCTAGTTTCTAGTGCAAATATCTTATAGTTTGTTTAATATTGATGAAGAAGTGTTAGTACTGGCAGATTATTTCACATATAACACTGAAAAAAATGCCTTGTAATATGTAAAATAATATGCCAATGGAACAAGTATTTTTTTAGTCACTATTAAGGAATTGTTGAGTTAAAGCAAGCATCTATATCTTGTTGAAAAGCTACTTATAAATTTTGTTTTATTTCTATTGTACTAAGATATTGGCAATAGAAACAAGACCAAAATCAGTTGGTGAGATCTTGTGTTTTTGCAGTGTATTTATAGATTTGTCTTAATTTTCTGGATTAGAAAGTAAATGAAAATATTTTTGCTTCACATTAAATTAGGTATCCTTAAACTGAGTAAAGTACCCAAAAACTGTACTCTATTAAAAGTAGCACTACTTCAATATATTTTTACTTAGGTGAAAGAAAAAAGTAGCTATCCAAGAAATTACTCAAGTAAGAGTGGAAAAGTACTTGGTAGGAAGTCTACTCAAGTACAAATTATCAATCTTTCCATATTTAAAAGTTACATAATATGACAGACCAAAATATAAAGTAAAATGGAAATTTTGGAATTTTAAGGACCAAAATGACAATAATTCATGCAAGTCACAAAAATAACAAAATCAGGCAACATATACATTTTCCAAATCAGTTTCTTTCGATAAAAAACGTAGAAAACAAAACCTGCAGGTGTGTGTCTGGATGTTTTGTTAAAACATTTTCGTTTTTCATTCAGTGGATAGAAAATCCATAAATTTCAGTAATAGTAGAGATACTTTATAGTAAAATTACTCAAGTAGAAGTAAAAAATTCCAGGGTAGTAAATTTACTCCTAAAAGAAATTTTTTTCAAAAAGTTACTCAAGTAGTAATTGAGTAAATGTAACTAGTTACTACCCAAGTCTTCCTTATCCTCAGTCCCAAGATCTCCAGTGTAGTACAAATAAAAGCCCTTAAAAAACAAGGAATTTGCAAGTCTTAAACAGAATGAGTGAATTTCGTGCCTCACCTCCAGGTTCCAGGTCTGCTTGACGTACTCCCTCAGCATGTTCTCCCTCATTTTGTCAAAAACGCCAACCTTTATGGGCATCTCCGGAGGACGCAGACATGGCTTCTTCAGGAGACACACCAGCCCGTCGGGGTCCTTGCTGTAAAACTCGCAGAGCTCCCCAGGGCCGCAGTGAGGCTTCCCTCCGGAGATGCAGTAAGTCCCGTTCATTTGTTTCTCTACGGTGTAGTGGTGAAACTCCAGATTCCAGACCACAGACAGGACATAGCCTCCAAGGCTGCGGAGGCACTGTCTCAACAGGAAGAGGCCGTCCGACATGCCGGCCAGCTTCAGGCTCTGCTCGGCGTCCGAGCGACTGATACTGCCGTAGAAGAAGGGCAGCTCGACCGCGGGGTCGATGGACATGTTGAGGCCTGGGAGGAGTCAATCTGAACCTGGTCTTGAAGTTCTGGACGAATATTGGTGAAGAAAACTGGATAGCAAGACAAAAAGAAAAGGATAATTTTGGAATTTAAATCCACTTTGTGTCACTCCTTATCTTCCTCTATCTATCATACTCATCTGTTTCAGTTAATTTAGAAAACAAAAAAAATGTTTAAGAACGAAACGTGGACAGAATCCCCAAATGTTCCACTCAAGTAAGAGTAGCACTACTTCAAGATAATTTTACCAAGTTATTTGGGTCTAGTTTATAATGCAAATATCTTAGTTCACCTGAAATAAGACAAAACTAACTTACAAGTAACTTTTCAGCAAGGAATATCAGCTTGTTTTAAGTCAATGATTCCTTAACATTGATGAAAAAGTACAAGTTCCATTGGCAAATTATTTCACTTATAATAAGATATTTTCCCCATGAAATAATCTGCCTATGGAACAAGTATTTTTTTCGTCAATATTAATTAACTAATGACTTAAAACAAGCTGCTATTTCTTGCTCTTTTCAGGTGTATTAAGATATTTGCACAAAAAACTAGACCAAAAATACTTGTTAAGATTTTGTGTTCTTGCCATGTAAAGTGAAAGTAAAAAGTAGCTGCCCAAGAAATTATTCAAGTAAGAGTAAAAAAGTACTTGGTAAAGTCTACTCAAGTACTGAGTAACTGATCAAATCATTAATCATTTAATATTTAAAACTTACATCATCAGACGGACCAAAATATAAAGTTAAGTGGAAATTTTGGTATTTTAAAGATGAAAATGACAATAATTCATAAAAGTAACAAAAAATAACGAAATCCAGCAAAAGAAAATTTTTCCAAGTCAGTTTTTTTCAATAAAAATCTTAAGCGACTTTTAACAAAACCAGCAGGTGTGTGTTCTTTGTCTGGTGAACTTTTGGTTAAAACATGTTTGTTCTTCATTCAGTGGGTAGAAAATCCAGAAATTTTATTCAAGTAAGAGTAAAAATACTTCATAGTAAAATTACTAAAGTAAAATTAAAAACCACAAAGTAAAGTTTCTTTTTCTTCCAAAAAGTTACTCAAGTAAATGTAAATCTAAAACGACACCCTCACCTCTTTTTATTCTGGTTTGCTGTTGGGTTCCAGGTCAGACGGCCGCTCTAAGTCGAATCGCGTCTTTCGGGAGTTTTAGCTTAGCGGCGAGGAGCTGGGAGGGGAATTGTACGTCTGGATGAGACATTCAGCTTTAAACACCCACACTTTAAGATTGCATGTAGTTTGCAGATTAACAAACTGGCGACAAAGCCACAACAGGAAACTGCAGTCCGCCCTCACAGCCTCATTTCTCCAGCAAGTCGCTCTTCCGTTGAACAGGTGCTCTTTGGTTCTAGATGATTCCCTCTGCTTCAGAGGGTTCAGTGTTTATAAAAAATAAATCCCTTTCATCAGAAAGTAATTCACTGCCTGGGGATAAATTAAACCTAAATACTTCTAAACCGTATTTGTGCGTATTGACTTGGGAATTTGAGGTAAACTTGGTGTCGTCTAACATGACGACAGAAAAGATTAAAATCATGCAGTCTGGAAAATTTCCGTGATAGAAGAATGAACCTGCAGGTTTCAGCCAGAAACGATCACAATGCAGATTCAGCTGCTTAAAAACTCACAAAGGAAGTCTTGAGAAAGGTAAACGAAGATAAAAATCGAAATTGAGATTTATTGTTAATCGACTCAAACCATTAAACCAAAAAACAACCAATGAGCTCTTTGTTCGAGGTTTTGTATCTTTAAAAGCATCGAAACCAGTTGGGCTTTTTTTTTTTTTCTTTTTAAAGTTTTGTTTTGGAAAGTTTTGCTCACTCATATCTTTGCCTCAATGCCATCCACATCACCATTTTCCATTTTCAGTTTAAAAGGAAACGCTTTTATCACTCGAACAAGGAAGCTGCCTTGTTTTCACATGCAGATAAAATTTTTAAAAGATAAGAAAATGCTAAAAAAAACCAAGGTGTTTGACCACAGTTTCCTAACTTTACATTTGAGTTAGTACCCACATCCACAGTGGACAACCAAACCTAACGGAACAGCTGCCACATGAAGCAAGACTCCACTGTGGCTTGACCTCCCAACTCGCCACAACAAAGACAGCCAGACGCTGCAGCGCGGACACAAACAAGCCTGGATGCTGCACCAGAAAACAACCCAAAGAAAAAAAATACACAAATCAGCTGCTTCTTTAAGAGCTTTGGGGGTTTGAAAAGAATTGAACTTGGCCATGCTACTACATGTGACAGTAACCTTCACCTAAACCCTGACAGAGCAAATGCTGTAAGCCTCTAAGGGTTTGTATTTGTTATCAAATCTGTGTGTAAGTAACTCTTAAACTTCATTTATTTATTTTTTCTTCACTCTGAACAACATTCAGTTAAAAACTAGCAGAATAAGAAAAGTAATTTTAGACTAAAAGTTCAGTCCTTTAATCATAAATTGCTTTTTTAAGAATCATCAGTCTATTTTTTATTAATAAATCATCATACTTAGACTTTGTTTTTTTTAACTAATGGAAAAAAAAGAAACATAATTATTAATAGTTAATAGTTACATAAGCCAGACAGTGATTCTGCCCCTCTTCCAGTGTGCATGCAAAATGCTTTGTGGGGAAGAAAACCAGCGTTGCATTGAACCCTGAACCAGAGATGGGGACTTCAGACTTGAGTTGCACTTCAGTCACAAAAATAAGACCTCAAACTCAAATTAGACTTTCTCCTTAAAGACTTTTGTCTTGACTTGAACCTCACCGCCCATAATGTCCTGGGGTTTCAGCAAAACGACGACTAAATTCGCAGACAGTGCTACAATAAACAACGAAACTGCTTAGATTGAAGGATATTCAAGTGTTAAAATGAACCATTGAGATTCTCACAGATGCTCTCCAGTGAATCTGGAATTGGGTAAATGTTGTTCTACGGATGTGCAAAGTTAATAGAGACATTTTCAAAAAAACTTCACATTAATGCTTTACTTTGTGTTTGTTACATAAAGTTCTAATAAAATACGTCGCAGTTTGTGGAAAAGGTTCATGCAAACTTGTGTGACATTAACACGGCCAGTCGAAAAAGAAAGTGAACTTAATAACCAACATTCTCAACCAGCGTTTTGAATGTTGCCTCCGTATTTTCATAATTACTCTGAGTTTGTAAAGTGGTGCACGATAAACCAACACACACAATAAAAGCAACAGCTAGGTGTCAGCTCCGAAATCATTTTTAAAAGCTGGAGACTGCACAATAAACCGCAAAAACAACAAGTGAAGCAAGCGAGGTGACACATGACACAGTTCCTGTGACAGCTTTGAACCCCAAAACTTGCGTGGTATCTGCCACCATGTCTGGAGGGAAAAGACGTTTTAAGGTGGAAAATGTTCGTACATTCCTCTAATATGCATCAGATATTTTCACAAAGGAGGTGTTGGAAAGTAAACTGATTGTGACTAAGCGAACGGTGAAAGGAAGACTCTAAATAAGTCTTCAAAAAGCAGAGGAGTATGCAAGTAGCAGAGAAGAAAAGCACCAGATCTGCTTGTTTTTGAAATATTAGAGCAAGCCTCCTTAAATGGGGCAAAAACCCATCAGCGAAAGATAATTATTTTACAGTAAATTAACATTTCAGGGTAACAACACTAATCTCGGGTTTGACAGGTTTTGTAAAACTGTAAAGGCAATTATCTGAAAGGGATAAATGTTTTATTTCATCCCTCCTAATGATGCAGAACTTTCAAACAACGTAAAATTCAAGAGATGCAAAGATAAGCTAAGATTGGCTTTAGAGACGATAAAAAAATTTGCTAGCAATAACAACAAGAAGGAACAAACAAACGACAAAAAGCCACATGTGAAAATAGGCAACATAGGCAAAGAGCAATTCTACACAACTACAAGCAAATGTAAATTTTGAAAATTATAAACAATACATTAATGCTTTGAGCTTAATGCTAACATACAGATATTTGCTATCATAAATGTTCTATAGGTTAAGTGGATGATAGAGGTTTTGATGCTAACTTTGCTAAATTATTTTTGAGATCATTTAGCTGTTTAATGTATAAATAAGTAGGTAACTCAGGGAAAAAGCTGATTTTACACAATGCAAGCAAATATAGATTTAGAAATGTTTAAATAATATGAACATTAAGCAGAAGAAGATGGGTGAATGAACATTATTGCTTTGAGATTGATGCTAACATAGATGTTGCTGGCTTAAATATTCTGTAGGTTCAAATGTATGGTTGATAAAAGTTGTGATGCTAATGTTGCTAAATTATATTTTGAGAACATTTAGCTGTTTAATGTGTACATGTAACTTTAGGAAAAATGGAAATTGAGACAACTACAAGCAAATACAGATGTTGAAAGTTGTTAAACAGTATCTACGTTATTGCTTTGAGCTGGATGCTAACATAGATGTTTGCTAGCTTAAGTGTGCTGTAGGTTCAAATGTTTGAGTGATAGGAGTTGTGATGCTAACGTTGCTAAATTATATTTTGAGATCATAAAACTGTTTATTACATGCACATAAGTAGGTAACTCTGGAAAAGAAAAAGATTTTACAAAACAACAAGCAAATACAGATTTTGAAAATTATAAACAATATCTACATAATTGCTTTGAGCTTGATGCTAACGTACAAATGTTTTCTAGCTTAAATGTTCTGTAGGTTCAAATGTTTCGATGGTAGAAGTTGTGATTCTAATGTTGCTAAATTATATTTTGAGAACCTTTAACTGTTTTATATCCATAATTTTTATACTTTTATGACTTGTATTTATATATTAAGCACTGTAAATATGATGCGGTGGGAAATGTGCTGGTGTTAAGCAGACGCTGAGACATAAGTTATTTTTTGTATTTCTGCTGGCTGGAGAGAAACAGATAATTACGAAGCAAGGTCACCGTAATCGGAAAAGGGATTTACCGCTTTATGTTTCCTCTTAAACTCTCTCTTTTGATGAGAATACCATCAGAAGGCTAAAGTAAGATTTGTTTTTATTTAATTACATAACTCTGATGAAGACATGGACACTGTAAAGTTTTTAGGTCATGATTGTTTGTGCTGCATTATCAGGAAGTCCGGTTGCTGTTATGTAACTCGAGCATTCTTCTTTAAACTTATATCGAATTTTGAATCTGCGTAGGTCTCCGACGACAAACAATCCCCACATTTGACTCTTTTTCTGGATTTGTTTTCTTATTTCAGTGAAGGGCATTAAAGATCTTGATGTGGGTGGATTTGGATAAGAAGCCAATCTGCTTATCAGATCAGAGGCTGAAATGACCCAAGCTGAACCATAATATCCTAAATCAGGGGAAACAATTGCCATTCAAATAAACTGTTGACTCAGCTCAAGTTGACACTTGAGATTGAAATCCACACAAAGGATTTTTTCCCCTCAATAAATCCTGCTGACCACAAACTGTTCAGTTATGTCAATTAGATTTTATAATTTGGAGGATTAATGAGTCAAATACCTTCCTGACATGAAGTAGTGTTAAATAATCTTAATAATACAAACAAACAAGAAGAAAAAAAACTCAAGCTTCCGATCTAAAATACATTCAGTAAGTTTAGAAAAATGTTACAACCTCTAAAAGACAAACGTGGGAATCTGGAGTCTGTTAAAATGTACCAGCTTTTGGTTTTCCATTCTGAGGCACAATGAAAGCAGCTATCTATAATCTGTGCAGGAAATTACAGCTTGTCTGAGCCAAAGCAACAATACTTTGGCAAAATTATGTAGTGAACACCTTTTTTTTTCTTTGTATACCTCATGCATAATTGAGTTATTTCTCTGATTGCAGAATGAACAAAATAGCATGATATAGATGAAAACATGCAATTCAGATGGTAAGAAATTACAAAATTCAATTTGATTTTGACATTTTTAAGCACCACTTTGTGAACGCCTTAATAAAATAAGTTTCAAGTGTTTTTTTTTGTTTGTTTGTGTGTATTTAATATAAAAAACACATTTCTTTTAAACAATCAGATCTAACAAAACCTACTTACATTTCAATGCTTCACAGCTGTGATGTTGCTTCTGAGACAAAGATGCATCTGCTGATCTGAGAGAAGCGCATGGTGTCGAGAAAAAGGGAGGTTAGAGAGAAACGACACACACACACACCCAGAGCCAAAGCAACCACCAGTCACACATGCACACAACGGCAAACTCATGCACAAAGATCAGCCATTAGATTGACTTCCACCTGTGACGCTCGAGCTGAGCTGTGCTACTCCCCACTTCTGCTGCTCACCAATAATCACTCGGTATTAGGGGAGATTGCTTCATTCTTGTTTTAGTTTTTTCTTGTGAATACATTGCCCACTTGTGGGAGGGTTTGTATAGCAGGAGGTGTTCCGTTTTTGGTGGATTTTCCCTTTATTTTTGCTTTCATGCTGAAAATTAGAGAAGAAAACAATTATTGGTGTGAAAGAAATGCTGAAAATGAATAAACAAACAAAACATCTAAACTTTGGTGCTTAGAGGGAGTTTTTATAAAATGTTTGAGTGTGAATTTCCAAGATAGTTGTTAAAATTGCCATTTTACCAATTTGACACTTGAACTGGTTGTGTTTTTCACATCATAATGTGACTTTTGATTTTTTCAGCGTACCTTTTCAAACAATGGATTTTGAATTGAACACTTATTAGCAAATAAAAGGGCAGAACTGTAGTTGAAAAGTGTTTCCTTTCTTTATAGCATGTGCTTGCTAGCATAAAAAAAATCACAGATTTTACTGATAATCACAGACGGAGTTGGCTGTCATATCCTCTTCAGTGTTGAGTGTCATATGTGACAATTGAAAAACAAATGGCACCGACTCACTAGAGCAGTGGTTCTCAAACTTTTTTCAGTGATGTACCCCCTTAAAAATATAATTTTAGTCAAGTACCCCCTGACACGGGCAAAACATTTTTGGAATAAAAAAGAGGTACAGTGCTGTAAATACTCTGTAAATACTGAATATAAAATTCAGTGTATTAACACACATTTATATTTTATCAAACTTTTTACAAAATAATTTTTCCCAAGACTTATTATGAGGAGCCTACTGATTTTTTAAAGATATTTTGAAAAGCTTCACGTACCCCCTGCAGTACCTCCACGTACCCCCAGGGGTACGCGTACCCCCATTTGAGAACCACTGCACTAGAGAATGGAAAAAATCTATTTATACTCTATAGCTGAAAAGAAAATATCAGCATCATAAAAAAACATATATGGACAGGTGATGGGTCCAACAAGACATGTAAGTCCATACTAAGAAAAAAAAAAAGAGAATAAAGTAATAAAATTACAAGAATAGTCATAATATTATGAGAATAAAATCATTATATATGAAGAAAATCATAATTAAAAAATAAAAGTTATAATATTAATGTTTCCTTGTAGTATTGTGATTTTATTCTTATAATTGTATTATTTGTTAATGTCTAACACTCCAGTACATAAAATGTAAGAATTGGGTAGTAGAGCAGTAAATACAGCAGGATAACCGCTATCTGTCAAACCTGTCCTTTTGAAAGTAATTAAAATAATACACTGCAAAAATACATGGTTTTACCACATAATTTTGGTCTAGTTTATTGGGCAAATATTTTAGTATGCTTGAAACAAGACAAAACTAACTTACAAGTAACTTTGGAGCAAGAAATAGAAGCTTGTTTTAAGTCAGTAATTCCTAAACATCGATGAAAAAAATACTTGTTCCATTGGCAGATTATTTCACTTATAATAAGACACTTTTCCCATGTTATGAGTGAATTAATCTGCCAAAGGAAAGAGCGATTTTTCATCAATATTAAGGAATTATTTGCTTAAAATTATTCCTAACTTAAAATATGCTATATCTTGCTGAAAACTTTTAAGTTAGTTTGGTAATATCAGGTGTAGTAAGATATTTGCACTAGAAGCTAAACCAAAAACACTTGTTAAGATTTTGTGAGATTTGGGTTGGTAGTATTTCATTTTGTTGTAGAAAACATGATTCTTTTTTTAATAGCTTGTAATTTTTGACAAATTTGATGTATATCTTGTATATACATCATATATGTGTATATGTTCTGTCATTTTATGAGTTTATGTTTCCTCTATAAGCTATTAAATTAAACAATGTAAATTGAAAACTTGTCTTAAAAGTATTTTTTAGCTTCCTTTATGAATTATTTCTCATTAAAATAAAATTGGGACAACTTATCCCACAACCAGGTTGGTTATCACAAATGAACAAGTTGTATTTGGTGTTGTATATCTTTAGACGAAAAAAAAAAACTTTTAAGAAGGGTAATGTTTCTCTATTCCAACAAAACACACTGAGCATGGCATTATTTTCAAATTTACATGAAAGTAAAAAATGTTACTACCAACCCCTATAATAAGAATCCTACATTTTTAATTTTGCTTTATTTTTAAGAACTTGTTCAACAGTTAAGCAGGAATTTACACTATAAACTTTGAGAATGTCTTTACCTACCTCAAAACCTCACCTTTACCCATAATCATACTTAACATTAACACCACAATGTCATAAACAGCGTTTTCCCTTACACAGCCTTAAAAATGTACAAAAGACTAGATGCTAACTATTTTTTTTCCATTCATGCTAGGCTACATGCAGTATTGTCTCCATGGTTACGGTTAGAGTACATACTCGGTGATGCGGTATTTGGTATCTTATTAATTATACTTATAAAGTATATGAACGTTAATCTTCTTACTTTTTCAATGTGTTCGATGCAAATCCGCGGTTACACCGAGGGCTGACAGTCATTATGATTGACGGCTGCTATCCATCGCTGCCTTATCTTTCCTCATTAAAAGTTATTAAAATAAAATGACAAGTTTGGTTTTCATCCTTGTCTGTGTGGCTGGCAGCGCGGCATCCTATGACAATTTTTAAGGTGAAATCAGCTAAATAAAAGCGATATTAGGTTGCAGATATCTGTTTTTAGACTTGCTTGAAAGGAGCGCATTGGTTGTTTTGACGTCTGTCATGGCAGAGCTCTGGAGAGCGTGACGTCACGTGACTTTTATTCCGTAAATTACTGCCAACTGTGCTTTAAAATATTGAAGATGATAACTGATGTGGCACAAGGTGAAGGTAAATTTGTTTACTAACTGAATCAAACTTTCACTGCTAATATGTAAGTTAGCTTTAATCAGTTTTTGTGCATGTTTATGTCAGTTATTGACATTTAGATCTCTAGAGCTAGTTCACAACCCTACGTGACCAGCGGTTCTAATATAGGGCAAAGTAGAGATTTCCATTGCTGGACCTGTGAGGTGTTCACACCACCAAACCAGTGGCTGGGGCTATGAACACACACAGACACACACGCACACATACACACACACACATGGCCAACCCACCCCCCTCTACTGTCTCAGGCTGCAGCTGCTTTCTTGAAGTCTGGCAGCCAGGCAGCAGAACTGAATCAAGTCTGTCAAACTCAGCGAGACTAAAACCTTTGGGGGACATGTGTTCCTTCAAAATAAAAGCACAGACACCGACTTACATAGTTTCCATTGTAAGTGGATGCGATGTTCCCTCAACAGACGCCATTGTCTGACTACACTAGGTGGTCAGTAGATTTAACTGGTTATATTTACTCAGTTACATTTATTTGAGTAACTTTTTTGGGAAAAAATACTTTTAGGAGTACTTTTACTATTACTGCAGTAATTTTATTACAAAGTATCACTACTCTTACTTGAGTTTAATTTCTGAATACTTTATCCACTGTGAGTAACTTCACCAGGCACACGCCTGCAGTTTTTGTTAAAGCTAACTGTTGTCACAAATAATGCTAAGTTGACATTTTAATGCACTTTTAACTAAACTTTTAGTGCAACTTTACATTACAAATGTCATTACAAATGGCAGTTCATGACAACAGCTGTATCATTTATTTAGCTATTTATGACAGTGTCATGTCAATCTCATGCACACCTCTTCAAGGCTCACAAGTTTCACATTAAAAGAAACTGATTGAGTTAATGTCATTTTGTCCTTAAAACACCTGAATTTCCACATAACTTTATAGTTGGTTCATCTGCAATTTTTAAATATTAAATGATTTTTTGACCAGTTACTCAGTACTTTAGAAGTATTTTACCAAATAATTACCAAGTAATCACTGTCAATCACTCTCTGTGAGGCGCTGCTCATCCGCCCCCTCTTGCTCTCTGCTGTGCTAGCATAGCCTGTTGTGAATGCTAGGCTAGTTAGCATAGCCACTGATGACAACAGATAAACGGTTTTCCTGTAATAATAAGTTGTTTCTCTGCCATTAGCACATTGAGCAGCGAGTACATGAGGTTGACTGACAGCACCAAGACCCTTCTCCTGTTTCTGGTTTTTTGGTTGGGAGGGTTGCATCTCTTCATGTAGCAGTAGTAGCTCAGGGAGTATTAAAAAACATAGTTTTTAAAATAAAAGCTACATACTGCAGCTTTACACAAGTAATCTTTATCTCTCATTTCTGGTTTACATTCTAATGACGAACTCAAACTTTATTCTGAAAGGACGTGGGATTGTTTCCTGTTTGTGCTTCGGGGCAGCTTGACTAAACTTTCTCGGCTCTCTGGTTCTGTAAAGTTAAAGGAGCCGAGGTTTAGTCTGCCGCCGCCGGCGCCGCCTCCTCTCCGCTCGGCTGCAGGGCGACAGAGGACAGACTCTCACCAGACTCTCCTGCAAGGGGACACGGGCAGGTAAGACCAGGCGGTCCGGCTCCTGCTCCCTTCTTTTCTTCTCTTCTTTCATGCACAGATCAAAGTGGGGGGGAGCAGGACTGATGCTGGCAGGACGCAGTTCTCAACTCTTACCTCTGCTGCCTCTGCAGCACTGTTTCTGCTTAAGCTTTGCATGTCTTTCATCAAGATTTTGTGTGTTCTCTAGTTTCATAAAATGCACAAGTGCTTTTCTTTGGACTCAGTCTTCATTTCCTAAAGGAGTCTTCTTTTTCTCAGGAGTATATTTAGGCTTTTTGGTCGCCTCGGTGGCTGATGACAGGGCAGGCTTATGCGTCTTTTACAGGTCAGTGGATGATGTGGCTGTCAGCTGCCATCAGGTAACTGAAGGCTGGCATTGTTTCCTTCACCGGGTGGGGGAGCAACTCGCAGTTCTGCAAAAATAAAAGCACTAAATCCAGTTACAATGGACATGTCGGTGTCATCACAGCCAACTTTTACATTCTGCATGCAGAGCTTATGTAACTTCATCCCAGGTAGTTCACAGATGTGCAACACAGTTACGTTTTTAAGTCAAGCTCATCCTTTTGGTTCAATCAGTGCTGCTTTTGCAGATTTTGTTTTAGGTCTTATTGATACATTTTATATGTACAGTGGGTCAGAAAAGTATTCGCACCCCTAACTTTTCCACATTTTGTCACATTAGAGTTTAGAGGGTGGGCAGAATATCCAAAAATTATACTCAAGTAAGAGTAGCACTACTTCAACATATGTTTACTCAAGTACAAGCAAAAGACATCTAAAGAATCACTCAAGTTAGAGTAAAAAAGAAAAACAACGGTAATTTGATTACTTATCTTTAATATTTAAAAACCCATTATCAGATGGACCAAAATATAAAGTAATGTGGAAATTTTGTTATTTTAAGGACAAAGATGACAATAATTCATATAAGTAACAAAAAATAACAAAATCAGGCAAAAGAAACTTTTTCCAAAACAGTTTCTTTCAATAAAAAACGTATGAAACTTTTACAAAAACTGCAGGTTTGTGTGTCTAATGTCTGGTGAATTTATGTTTACATATTTGTTTTTCATTCAGCAGGTAGAAAATACAGAAATGTTACTCAAGTTAAAGTAAAAGGTACAGCTTAGTGAAAATACTCTTAAGTACATTTTTTCAAAAAGTTGCTCAAGTAAATCTGGAATTTAGTGAGAAAACTCAACACAAAGTGGGATACGGAATGAAAATTTTACATGATTTAAAACAGTTTTTGCAAATAAAAAACTGAAAAGTGCGGTGTGCAAACGAACTCGACTAATTACCTTCAGAAGTTGCCTGATGACTTTTAGTGACTAATCTAATCTCGGTACAGATACAGCTGTTCTGTGATAGCTTTAGGTTGGTTAAGAGCAGGACATTTTTTACAATTAAAAAACTGAAAAACTGTGAGCGACACAAAGTCCCTGAGAACCTCAGGGAGAACATTCAAACTCGATGCAGAAAAACCTTCCATTCTTCCTGCTGCGAGGCAACAGTACCACCAACTTCACTGCAGAAGGACTTTCTGCTGAGCTTTCTTTGTTAAAACATTCCTGCTTCATGATTTACTGTATCGTCAACAACTCGGTGTGAAACTTGCCCAAACACTTGAAAAGGTTTTGATTCTCAGTTTCCTCAAGGCTGCGGTTGTCGCTCCTTGTACAGCTTTTTCTACCACATGTTTTCCTTCCACTCAACTTTTAATTAGCATGCTTAGATGCAACACTCTCGTCCATAATTTTGTGTAGGACAGAAAATTACATAAAAATCCCTTTTTTGTTGACCTTATGTAATATTTTGGGGTTTTGATTATTCAAGTTTTTAAATAATGGTTTCACATATCGCTCTGTAGGTGATAAATTTAATACCTACTGGTATATAACCTTTATATTTAGAATTAAATAAGAAAATTCAATTACATTTTTGAAGATTTTCTAATTTATTAAGAAGCTTTTGCGTTTTTGTTCCAAGAATATCTAAAATATTCATATTTATTATTAACATTACGGGAAAAAAAGTGGACTCAAACTGTTTTTAAAGTTGCTGACAACTTTGATCTTGGGCTGCAACTAACAGTCATTTTAGTAATTAATTATTTTGACACCTGATTTGTTTAAAAAATGGCACATTCTGCAGATTTTTCAATTCACCATTTAAGCCTTTTTATACAATATTTGAAATACATTAAAAGGTGCAAAGAAAAAATCCTTTTAAAATTTTGTTCCATAAAATACAAGTAGATATTGTTGCAAAGTATGGATCTGCTAAAGAAATACTTCTAACATTGACATGGGAAAGGCTCTGGACTTTGACAAATTTTTTCCATTAATGGATAAAAATTTCAGGTGAAGCTAAAACGTCAGGGATAGCACAGACAAATATGTGTTTTTTTTTTTTTTTACCTTAAATGCAAAATGTGTAGATATTGTTTGCACAGTTTGGGCCTAATTACTAATCTGAGCGTGTTGTTCTTTCAGAAAATTGACTTTTTTTGATTAATCAATTATTAAATTAGTTGACCATTATTTAAAGAATTGATTAATCACAATTGTTCTGACTAATTGTTTCAGCCCTACTTAGATCATCAGTTTTATAGTGATACTGATGAAACTATGCTAAACATGAGGAGCTTCCTGTTCTATCTGTGACAGTCACTTTGTGCATATTAGCAGTTTTGGATCACTGCCTCAGAGCATTTAAAAGGCAGAGTAAGAAAACCCTCTGTTGCTATCTGTGCGCTCTGTTCCCTTCACTGCTGGCTCGCTCGCTTTGTGTTGAGTCAGCTCTCTCTCTCTCTCACTAAATATTGTTTCAGACTCGAGAGGCACATTTTCAGAGCGAGGGGAGCACATCCGAGGCTCTCCCGCCTGTTTACGTTCCCACTTTTCATCTGCACTCTGTTTATTTGGGGAAATCTGCAAAGGAATGCCAGGCCTCTTTCTCTCTCTCTGTCTTTGTGGCAGACAGAGAGTTTAGTCTGAGATGTAGCTTTCTCTCTCACCTGTTTGGGTTTTCTTTTAAACATGAAGATTCTCTTGATTCTAGACTTCATATTTCTATAATGAAAGCAGAATTATGACGTTGGACTTACGAGCCATTTGATCCCCTCCCAACCCCAAAGTCCTATTAAAAATGACTGCCAGTTTAATGAAATAATAAACTGAACCTAAAACTGATTCATGAGCTACTCCCTGATCAAAGTGGAGGCAGTTTGGGGGAGAGTGCTGCTCTCGGAGCTAAGCTGTGGGACACTTAGCATCTGTTCACTCCACACAGACTTTACTTTGAGCCGGTCATATGGCTTTGATTAGCGTACTTTGGTTTCGGATAGCTCTACTCTCCCTGGCAGCAGCTAAAGACAAGGACATCATAATTAGCTCCAGCATTTAAAGGAAAAAGCTTCAAAGGGGACCTATTATACAAAACTTGCATTTTGTACGTTTTTGTATTTCCTTTTGGGTCTCTACTGCTTCTAAAAACAGCCAGCGCTTTAAAAAGAACCACCCAGCTGTTTTTTAGTGATAAGTTTATGTTTTTTGGTGTCTGGAAAATGAATAACTTCAAAAACCGCTTGAATGTAATGTCATAAATCAACAGGTACGGCTCGTGGCCTAGCAACCCCAGAGAAGCCCAGACTGTTACCTAGCAACCCCAGGGGAGCTCCACACGTCACCTAGCATCCAGAGCTCCAGAACATTTGGTGTTTAGTTCTTGACTTAACATCCAGAAACCACTTGCTGTATTCATGTTTGTTGTGCAGGAGGCTCTACTAATGCTTTTCAAAATGTACAGTTGTATAAATGCGCATCTGTTTGCGGCCATTTTCACATGCGAGTGTAAACGTTGAGCTGGGAGGCGTGGACGTCAGCAGTTTATTTGGATTCAAAGTGAGAAGAGGCACAAAAACAGCAAAAATTAAAACTAAGCTAAAATCTCATTATCCCAGAATGATTTTGTCCAAAAAATGTAATTAACCTGTTTTTTTTATAGCCCATAGAGCTGTCTTAACCTGTTTAAGATAACGTAATAGGTCACCTTTAAGTGTGAAAAGCATCACACACTGCTAACCAAGAAGATGATCATGAAGATGTTTTGGCTTCATTGCATTATAGTTTGGCCCACCTACGTCCAGCTTTTCTCCGTCTTTCTAACAACAAGCCTTTTCTTTTCTGCCCTGCAAGCTGCGACAGCGTTGGAGGCTGTGTGGCCTGTCTGCAGCCCAGACCACTTTCCCTGCTGGCCACGGCCGCAGCTGTACGCTCCTTTTTCGCAGCTCATCCAAGCAAAACACGGAGTGGAGAGTTTTGTCGCTTTGGCCTGCTGACAAACATGCGTTTTTGTTTCACAAAAATGATACGGCCCAGAGGGAAGGTTTTGCACAACACACCGCAGGAAGATGTACAGCGCCGTCACCTCTGCATGACAGCCCACTCTCAATTATATCTGGAGTAATATTTCATAGGTGGAAATGGTGCAGGAAAGTGCTTGCGTGTTGTTGTTGTGGGGGATTTCTGAGGGGCTTTGCTTTAAAAAGCTCTTAGGGTCAGACCAGGGGTCCTTTCCTCCTCCCTCCTTCCTGGGTTTAAATAAACACCAGGAGAGTTAGTGGTAATGAAAAGTATTTGATATCAAGCAGCCTACTTTAATACGTTAACAATAAATTGTAAGCGGGGAGGAGGAGTAATGAAAATGGAGGGGAGTTTAGCTCTTTCGCAGGAAATGACTGGGAAAAGGCCAGAGGGAGGAGGATGAGAGGGGGAGTTTTTTAGTTGTTCTGCTTATGAGGGACGCTGCAACAGCACAAAGACCCATTAGCCTGCTTTTACTGTATCTGCTGCACATTACACATTACTCCTGACATGAAGCAGGAGACGCTTTTCTCACAATTCCTCAACTTTCGGTTTAAGGTACCTGTTTTTACTTTTTTTCCTTCCTCTTTTCAGGAGGGAATTTGTTCCCCTCTGCTATCATCACCAAAAGGTTTCCCATCTGCCTCTGATTACCTTTGGCTGTAGTTGGTTAGTTGCCAGCCATCCGGGCCAGTGTGGCGTCTCTGCTCGCTTTTGAATCCCCAAACGGCTCGAAGGGAGCCGGGAAGGAAGGTGGGCAGTTTTTAGACCACATGACAGCAGGAGCCGAACGTTTTGGCTAAAAATTGCCTCGTCAGCTAAAAAAACAAGTCTGAGAGAAGAGCATTAAATGGTTTGTTAAAAAGTCAGAGGAAATATCTGGTTGACATGAATGGTAATTGAGTTAATTGCCAGGTCTGTAATTAATAAATCTAAAACTATCAACAAAGAAATTCAACTTTTTAAATTCAAAACCCCTTATTCTTTCTTAATTATTGAGTAAATATGCATATGAGCTCAACAAATTTAGTTTATTCCCATCCAGCCTTCAGTTGTTTCAGGAGTTATTAATATATCTAATTTGAAAAATACTTCTTTAGAAACGTGGACACTGACATTAGCATTGTGGACGTCTGCGTTAGCTGCTACGTGTTTAGCATTGAGATGCTACTTTCGGCTCTAATAGCTTCAAATTAGGCTAAATCCTTTTAGCACAATTTGAATTCAGCAATAGTCTTTCCCACTCTACTGTCCTATCAGATCGTGTATTGATGCAAAAATTAACTCCAAAGTGGGCCAAGAAAAGCGGCTTTGTTGTCTGTTGTTGTTTGCAGATTTTGCTTGTGCGTCAGATTTACAAGCGTACCGGAAACACAACACGAAGGTTCCGGTTCGGGACGTTTGCTTGTAAAAAGTTTTAATTAATTTTTTTAACACGTTAAAATCAATGTAATTAACTAATCGAAAAGAGTTCATTCTAGACCCTATTATGTATAATGAATCAAATTAATGGATAACTGAGACTCAAGGTAGCTTTTTGAGGCAAATTCTAAAATATTCATACACTATTTTACAGGTATGTTTTTAATATTTCTGGGTGGCCCAGTTAGTTGCACCATTGCCTTGCATCAAGAAGGTCCTGGGTTTGACTCTTTGCATGTTCTCGTTGTACTCCAACATCCTGCCACAGTTCAAAAGCATGACTGTTAGACTACTTAGTCTCTCTAAATTAGGTATGACTCAGTACCCTGTATACTAAAATATTTTTGAGACAAATGTGAGGCCAAATTGGGTCACCATTGAGACATTGAGCACAGCAGAAAATCAATAACAGAACCGCTGAAAAAGACTCATTGTAGTGGCAAGTTCAGACCCCAATCTGGTTGAAACCTGTGGAGAAACATGTTTTCACAAATTCCAATAAACTGAAGTAATTTTGTAAAGAAGAGTGAGCAAAACTTTGTTCACAGCAATATGAGAGATTGATAAAGTCATAAAGAAAATGGCTTCTTCTAGTTGTTACTGCTGAGGGTGGTTTTAAAATCCACTCAGTCTTGAATAATGTTTGTTTTTCTTTTACTGTCGAATCACTCATGGGAAGAGGATTTTTCCCATGAAGGTAGAAGTCAGAGTAAAGTACAGTACTCGTTTGAGGCGTGAATAAGCTCCATATAGGCACACATACCATCAGCTCCTGACATGCTGTCCAATTAGGAGTTTCGGGCCGGCTGCCAGCAAGTCACTCAGCCATACAACCAAACATCAGAGGCCGCCAGCCTGGCGGTGATGGCATCCTGCTGCTTCTCTCAAATTAGCTAATTTTACCCCAGAAGCTTCAACATAATACCCACTTCAAACTCTGTTTATGGATTCAGAGTTTGCCTTCTTTTGTAATCACTCTTTCCGGTGCACGTGCCTGGACAGAGCTGTTGGTTCTTTTCTTTTTGTTTGTGTGAAACTATTAAGTGTGAAAGGTAAAACTTAATGTGTATAAACTTCAAAGGCTTTTATATATATATATATATATATATATAATCGATAGATACACAATCAGTATCAATGGATAATACGTCTGATAGAATATTCGATAATTTCGCTGAACCGCACAGCATTCTGGGGGATGTAGGCAGGTGAAAGGCTTTAGCCCCCTGGTGTACAAACTTTTTGCTAATTTAAATGACTGACCACAAAATTCATTAAATCAAATAAACAAAAAATATTTACTGTGATTTTTTTGTTTGTTTTGGTTTACCTGCTCAACAATAAATAATTTTTTTAAATGAAATCTGTATATCTGTATATTAAACCTAAAAAGGGCTTCAGACTGTAGCCTTATTAAAAAAAATATTTTCAAAATTCACTAAATCAAAAATGCAAAAATGTATTTAAAGCTTAGGACTGTTGCCTTACTTAAAGAAAAACAGACAATTTCTAAATGTTTTGGATCTTCAATTGTTTTGCTTCATTGGCTAGATTTGTTCTAACTCGAGTTGTGGTCAGAGGCCGAACAAAATCATTTCAAGGGCCAAAAACTGTCCCGGGGCCACACTTTGGACACCCCTGCTTTAGCCGCTCAACCTCTCATAGCTAGCCAAAGCAAGGTTGGTGGAATCAACTAACTCACTCATTCTATGGTTATGTAGCAACAACCTGCTGAGAAACTAGTGCAGCAGCAGTTTAAGGTTTCTTCACTGCGCTTCATAACTGCTTAAAAACAAAGAAACACATGGAGTGGAGGGAAAACTGTGATTAAGCAGGAAAGGTCACACCACCAGTTTGGTAATATTTCAGATCTTTAAAACAAAAAACTGATGAATAATTACTGATATTGGCTGACATAAAATGCTTATATTGTGATACGTTTTTCAGATGCATCGTCCAGCCCTGTGTCAGACGGATCTCATGCTCTCTCTGTCTGTGGATATGTTTAGTTTTCTCTACTCCTCCCTCCTCTTTCAGTCTAAATTCGTCCCACTGCTCGCTGTCATTCACTTTACCGGCTTTCCTCCTAAACCGTTCCTCTTCCACAGGGCAGCGGAGAGAGGCCGAAAAGCTGCCAGCGCTGCTGTTTCACCCCCATCGCAGAAGTCAAGTCTGGTGTTTTCTCCGTCTATGAGGAGCTTCGCCATCGCTCAGTGACAGACAGACACGCTGCAGGTGCAGAGAGTCTCTGGTCATCCTGCAGCTATGGCCCGACCAAGCGCTGAGCTGTCCCTCTGCTAGGCGACGGGGCATCCGACAGGGCAGGAGACATGTTGGGACAGAGGACCGAGGACCACCGCACTGAAGTCTGTTACTATAGCAAATACTGTAGTAACCATGGAAAAGCTATGGAGGACTGCTCTGGTCTGCACTGTCGTTGTCGTCCTGGTTGCCACCAAGATCACAGGAGGTCACAAGGATGAGTTTGCTAAATCACAAGGTAAGAAAAAAAAAAATAGAACGTACACCGGTTGAACTTTTTTTCACATTTTGTCACGTTACAGCAGGGCTTAGCAACCTGCTATAGAATAAAACTCGCCTAGAGACATAAAACAATTTTCTAACTTTGCTTTATTATGAAATCTAACAAAATTAAACAATTCTTTTGCTACTTTCAGACTTAGAACAAAATGAATGAATGAAAAGAATATGGTATAATGTTGTAGAATGAGGTGAGCCTTTTCTATAAATATTCAAAATATTTATAGAATATTTTCCATATAATTATAACTAGCTTAAAAGCTTTTTACTTTAAGAGCTTTTAATTAGCTTTTCTGCTAGTTATAACCCTACTTAACAGCTAGTTAAAATTAACTATCTTTTAAAAAGCTAGTTATTTTTAAAAGATAGTTACTTTAAAAGATTTAAGCTTTAAAAGCTTTTAACTAGCTTATAAGCTAATTAAAAGTTACTGTCTTTTAAAAGCTAGTTATTTATAAGCTTTTAAATGAAACTTTTAAACTAGCTTTTACTTTTAAAAAGCTAGTTTAAAAGTAACTAGGATTTAAAAAGTTAATTACTTTTAGCTTTAATAATAATAATTAGTCATTTGTAGATATCATGGATGCACCAAATCTACTCTTTTCACTTTTGATACTGTTATCTGTTTAGTATCATCCAATACTAATCCAATACAGAAAAACAGTGTTGAATTGATTTAAAACAGGTGGTCCTTTCCTCCTCCCGCCTTACTGGGTTTAAATAAACAAAAGGATAGAGAGAATTAGACAGAGTAGATCTGTCCTTAATGATCGGGCCTTATTGATTGGGCACAGTGTCACCAATATCTGATCTAGAATGTTTTAAAATATTGGTTCCAATACTGATATTAGTATCAGATCGGTGCATCTCTAGTAGATATAAAAAGCAGATTTAGCAAAATAAGTTACAGAAAAAACTTCTAAAAGACAATTTCTTGAATAATCAAGAACATTTCCTTTTTGGTTTTGCAAGAGGCAAAGAGCCACAGATTGAAATACCCGTGAAATTAACATTAATTTCAAAATTTTATTGGGATTTTATATGATAAAACAGCAGAAAGAATCACATTATTTCCTACATTTACTGTATGTTCTGTATTTACATACATCCACTTCATTTTAACTCGTCCTTAAACAGGAAGCTTCAAAAATGTATGTAAGCAGTTGAAATTGGATTGGAAATAAAACCATAAAAAAAGAAAATCAATAATCATAATTTTATTATTAAAATAAAAATAACTCTGACTGATAGCAGTCTAGAGATAAAGACCATTTTTAATGTATTTTAAGGCTGAGGAGCCCAGTCTGTTTGCTGTCATTTCAGTAAAAGAAAACAAATTTTCATGCTGTGAATTAAATTAATATAATTAAACGTAAGTTGCATAAAATAGACATAAGAAAAGATGTTAGGTCTGCCTTATAGCTAAGCTTTTGGCACCTTTTAATTAGCTTTTTCAACTGAAGCTCAAAGACACAAACACCTTTAAAGACATATATCCCCCCAGGGTCCATTCATCATTATAAGGACAAGACAGCCCCTGTGTATTTCCTAAATTTGCCCTCTGACCTCTAAGAGGCATCTGGCTGTAATAGCCGGTAATGCTTCCGCCTTTACAGAAACCTCCCCTCAGACTCTGATTTGGGTTTTTAACCTCAAAGTTGCCTTCAGAACCGCCCAATGAATTAGTGTTAGACCTTTAGTTAATGGACTTTTCCTGCAGAAATAAACCCACATGTTAAACCTTCAATCTGTGCTTCTGCTTTAGGCTTTTTAAGGTCATTGTTTGCTTGTTCCTGGCTGCTACTTTCTTTGGTTTCATGCATACTTCCAAAAACTAACAACTAGCCCGCAAGGTTCTGCAGCAGAAACCAACTTTTAGGAAAACATAACAGTTGCCAGTAAGTTACTGGAGAGAGACACAACCCAATGCGAAAACCAAGAAGTCCTCTAATTTCTGGAGTCATATATTGTTTCCTTTGTGCATGTGGCTGTTTCCTGTTGTGGCAACTTAGATGGGTCTGATTGCTGTGCAGAATGAGATCAAATATGTTAAAAAAAGTGAAAAAAATAGATATTATACCAGTTTTACCATTGAGAGTCCTGCTCTATAGTAAGGGGAGTCCAAAGTTTTTTCAAAGGGCCAAAACTGATGAGTCAAAAGAACCTAAGAGGCAAAAAAGTCAAAGATTAAGACACCAGTTTTGGTGTTGTTTTTTGTAAAAAAAGGGATTTTGCACATTTTTTGTATTAAAAGAAAGTTAATCTTGTTTTCACATTATTTTGGGCTTGATTGAAGAAATTGTTGGTCACTTTCTTTTCAAAACATATGCTATCTTTAGCCAAGTTTAATAAATTAAATAAAAGTTGATTTAAGTGCAGCAAAAATTGGTTTCCAGTAACATGGTTCTGCTTATTATTAAAGCTTAGTTATAAAAAGACATCAACATTTTCCATTTTCCAAAACTATACTCCACTCTGATTTAAATATAAAAAATTGCATCTGCTTCAACCACCTCTGCTGGACATTTTTGAATTTTTTGCAGGGCCATAAACGGTCCCTGGGCCGCAATTTGGAAACCCCTGCTCTAGAGTAACCAGCTTTGTTTTAGTTTACATATGCAACATTTCCTCTGAGGTTTATCTCATAAAGGTTGTGAGTTGTAATCTAATTAGGAGAAGAAAAAAGGAGCAAAACTTTTTTTGCTATGTGCAACAGTGATTTTTAGATGCATTCTTTCACGTTTTTCTTGTAAAATAGTAAAATTCCAATTAGGGGTGGGCAACGTGGACTTAAGGTTTATCACTATATTTTGTGGGATTATTTTAATAGTGATAAAAGTGACGATAAGAACTATTAATTATGTCAGTTTTAGGTAACTGTACGGCTGGGACGGTGTGTCACTACTGCCTCACAAACAGAGAAACTGCTCTTGAAAACATTCCCTTTTGACACCAGTCACATAAAGAACTGTGATTTGTGTCACTAGACTGCGCACAGTAACTGCAATTTCTTCATATTTTGAAATTTATTGATATTTATTGATCCCTGTGATTGCAAAAACAGTGGAGAAAATAGTAAAACGAACAATCCCAACACTATGGACAGTTTCTTAAAGATAATTAATTGGAATTTATACAATACAATAAATCACAATTCTTATCAACATAGAAAATTTATCACAAAAAATGATAAATGATAAACAATACAATAAATGCCCACCCCTAACTCCAACCAACATTTACTGCTGCTGATGTGAGAGGCGGCCATATTGAAACCCAAGTTGGTCTAAAAATTCCTAACTGGGGTAGGAATTTTCCACTGGGAAGTCTGACTTCGTTGGGCGTTTCAGCTGATTTTTCCAACTGGGAAATCGTAATTTCTGACTTTCAGCTACAAATTTAATCAGTGACTAATCTGGAAAATTCAACCTGCAGCAGACATACCCAGATAGAATGTAAATGAAAGTCTGAAGGCCACCAAAGGAAATCCTTTTAACACCTTGGCTGCACCGAAATAGAATCAAAAACAAAAGAGACCTTTATCATTTATTCATATATTCAAACTTTCTGTATCTTTTTAATCCAGTTGACTATACTTTGATTGTTCTGTAGTTTGTTGACGAAAATATTTATGAGCTTGTCATCACCGTTAAACAATTGTTTAACGATTGTTAAGCTTTTTTTTTTTTTTTTTTTTTTACTTTTGTGACACTTTTGGTCAGCCCCAGTTGTCTTTAAATAGCATACTATAATTTACAGTAATTTCCTTTGAAGACAACTGCTAAAAAAGATAATGAAATTCTAGTTAAAGATAATAATTACTGGATTTCCCTTGTGTCTGCATGATTACAAGGCATTACATCCCACTGGGCATTTTTCATTTTATTTAAAGAGAAATCTAAAATCTTTTCCTCTTTTATTTTACTCCTAACAAGCATCAGGTCTTCTGTATGTCATTTATATCTGAATCCTCGCCCATGACTGTCATGCCAAGACAAATGAACACCCAAACTTTCAACCCAAATTTGACATTTTAGCATCCAACAAAATGAAGTTAATTACAGTCTCCATTTCTCTTGGAAGGCAGTGTTCTAGATGTTTTTTAGAGGGACTTAATCTCAGTCAGCCACAAGAACATTAACTGAGTTATGCGCAGATGTTGGAAGATAAGGGCTGGCATGGAGTCGCCATTCCTGCTTATTTCAAACCTCGAGCCAACGGCTGCATTTCAATTCATCCGCACTAAATTCTGAAAAATTATGTCTGATATTGTCTAGTAAAAACAAAAAAAATAAGTTTTAAATTGTTGAAACGGAAAACTTTGCCTAAAACATCAGACTAGGTGATAGACCCAATAATGAGTGTCTAATGAGGTCAAAGACTCGATCAGCAAGCGTCTTTAAAATTGTATTTTTGATCAAATTGTAGAGTTTTTGCTCACCAAATCTTTAAGAGTCAGAATTAGCATTTCTATAGCTTTACTTGATGTTCTCTATAGAGGGCATGAACCTCATGTCATTTGCTGCATTTTCATTACAAATGTGTGCAAAACTTTGTCGACATAATGTCACAAAGACACAATTTTGCAATGGCGGTGTTTCCGTTACATAAGAAACGCAACTGACTTGACGGAACACCTGGCTCCGCCCTAATGCGGACGTACAGCAAACCCGACAAACAAACAGTGTAATAATGGCGGAACCGGGGACATTTTGTGAGTCACATTTGCCTAAGTCAACAATAAAGCAAAGACGGCGGGAAAGAAAATTCTCCAAAGAGTCCTGAATCGGTTCTGTAAGATTACTAGCAGGAAACAACGGAGAAATAAACGATAAAGTCCAAGAGAAAAACGATGAAAACTGTGTGGGACGCATTTTGCACGTACTAACAGGTGAGTAATGGTTAAAATAATACCGGCTTGTGAAAATCTGCCGTCAGGAAAATGCTTAAAAATAAACAGTAGCATAAAACGGTGCTTAAATGTAAATACCGAAGTTAGTGCAGCTTATGTTTTCATGCTGCCATAACTACCATTGGAATTTACCCACATAAAATCAAGCATAACTACCTTAACGTATTGATCTGGAAATGATTATGTTTTAGCATTTTTTATTTTAATCAGACTGAGTTATGTTTATTTACTCAGCAGTTAGCCTTGAACAGTTAGCCTTGAACTATTAGTATTGAGCCGTTAGCATTGTGAAGGTAGCCTTGAACTATTAGCATTGAGCCGTTAGCATTGTGAAGTTAGCCTTGAACCGTTAGCCTTGAACTAATAGCATTGAGCCGTTAGCATTGTGAAGTTAGCCTTGAACCGTTAGCCTTGAACTAATAGCATCGAGCCGTTAGCATTGTGAAGTTAGCCTTGAACCGTTAGCCTTGAACTATTAGCATTGAGCCGTTAGCATTGTGAAGTAGGCCTTGAACTATTAGTATTGAGCCGTTAGCATTGTGAAGGTAGCCTTGAACTATTAGCATTGAGCCGTTAGCATTGTGAAGTTAGCCTTGAACCGTTAGCCTTGAACTAATAGCATTGAGCCGTTAGCATTGTGAAGTTAGCCTTGAACCGTTAGCCTTGAACTATTAGCATTGAACCGTTAGCCTTGAACTATTAGCATTGAGCCGTTAGCATTGTGAAGTTAGCCTTGAACTGCTAGCATTGAGCTGTTAACCAGATTACAACAGTGTTTAGGATAAAACAACATTTATGACAAAGGGGATACCCAAGTATAGTTTTCTTTATTCACTTGTGTTTATTTATTTTCATAATTGCTGTATGTCTGCATGTGGGGGGAGCCGGCGTCATGTCAATTAAAATCACACTTGATAAGTCATTACAAAACATGTAGCGTCATTATTTTTCAACTACTTCCTGTCGATTTCTTCTTCGTGGTTTGTGTCTATGATAATGTTTTGTTGATCATGTGACTTGTGTGACGCGAAAAAAAGTGTTTCAATTGCAGTTTTTCGAAATAAACCAATTTATATACAGCCAAAAACCCAGCTCATACCAGCGGCAAGACTATTTATCAAAAAACACATTTTTTTTGTTTGTTTTTTTAAATCGGTGGTTACATTAAGCGAACTTATTGTGCAATTGTATGGTGAAAGGAAACGCGGCTGGTGATTGTAGGCTTCATGAGTGGCTTAAAAAAAGAAAAGAAAGTAAAAATAAGGATTTACATCCAGAGTTGGATTTGCTTGTGTGCCTCAGATTATTCTGGTCAAACATCTCATTTGTTAATTTCTCTACTGGAAACAGAATTAGACAAAAATATCCTTTATTGTCCCACACTGGGGAAAGTCAGGTGTAATAGTGATTCACAAGAAGTAAAAAACATAAGAATATAAATAATGTACTCTGATGTAGTACAACTGAGTTTATTACTTTAAAATAAGTAAATAATGTGCATGTGTATTGAACATTAAAAATACACTAAACTATTTTCAATAGTGCATCTGTGCATTGCAGAAAACAGATGTGTAACAAGAGCATAAATGTTATTTAAAAATAAACCAAACAGTGCAAATGATGGAATGCCAGCTGTATTTAAACACATTGATTTTATTGCGAGCTGTAATGGTTATAGAGTTTTACAGTTTTTAAGCACATAATTAAATTGATTAGTATTGACCCAGAAGGAATTATATTATTTCTAAAGATGGAGCTCTGCTTTATCTAAAAATTATTATATTAAACAACAAAAATATAAACAGATCATTTCTGGTCCTCAGAGATGATATGAATTAACTATATTTTCTTTTCTTTTATAAAACTTGGTGCAGAAGAGACCGATCAGTGTTCTGGCCTGGAGGGAGTTGCTCTTTTCCACCCAGAGTACTTCCTTCCACTATTTTCATTTAGCGATAACAGATCCAGGGGCGTGTTTTTTATCAGCACACTAACTTCTGTATGAGCCCATTAGTTTGGGTGTTTTCTCCTGTTAAAATCAGCAGCCATGTTTCCACTTCTTCTTGTTTCCATTGATGCTTCAGTTTCTTAGTAGATTCATGTTTCCTTCTTGTGTATTATAATTTTTCTTTTGAACGGCTAAGTTATAAGCAGAGTTAGGTAGTAACTCTGCTTACTACCTAAGCAGAGTAGTAAGCACTGAATCCACAGAGTAGTACTAAATGTAGTAAGTACTTACATTTACTCAAATTTTTTGGGGAAAAAAGTATGTTTCAGAGTATTTCTACTACACTGTACTTTTTACTTTTACTTGAGTAATTTTACTATGAAGTGTCGCTACTCTCACTTGAGTAAATTCATGCCCTTTTGGAACAAAGTATGGAGAAAATAGTCAAACACAAACTTTCCAATAATTTTATTAGTTTTTTCTTTAAAATCATAAATGGACATTTATCAGGGCAACAATGAATTTTTTATGATAAACAATATGATAAATGCCCACATCATATTGAGATTTAGATAATTGAGTAGAAATAAGTTAAAGGTAATTTCTTTTTACAGACGTTTTGGAATTTAATAAAAAAATAGGGTTGTTAAGTTTATTAACAAAACAGGAGTTCATTTGTAAAATTAATTTAGACTTTGATTGATTGATTGACTTTTTCCAAATTAAAATTACAAAAAAATTCTAAATACCTTGTTTTATCCAAGTAAATGTCACTCAAAATTTTATTAGTGTAGATAAATGTTAGGCTACATTCAGAGAGATCAAAACTTACAGAAATTTTATCAGAAAAGTTACATTCAGAGCCTTTTTTCTTCTAAAATACAACACGTTTGCTTCTTGCACAACTTCTTTGACTCAGAAACAACAAACTATCAGAGACTCATAAATTAGTTCTTGCAGCCGTCCTCTTAAAGTCTCCAGTAAAGTTTGTTGTGATCTTGTAACGTTTCAATGTGTCCTGTTAAACAGTCTGTTTAAAACGTCTAAATCAAGTTATTAAAGCGACATACAGTAGGTGTTGGTGGTCTGGACAGACTGTGTGTGAGGCAGAGGAAGTTGATGGGAAACCCTGTGGAGAAAAAACCTGCAGCAGCTGTTAAAAAAACACTCTACTGGTGTTTTATTGATACAGTAGACTAATTTGTGTTGGTGGTCTTTGTTATTCTGTGTGAGGTCTTAGTAATTTGCATTTCTTTTATGTGTTATTATAACAGAGCCCTTGTTGTTTTCTCTGCAGGAGTTTTTCCTGTGCTTCAGAGATGATGCTGTTGCCACCTTGTTGTGGTTTGTGACAGCTCTGAGTTTCAGGATTACAGCTCTAACGTTTGTGACCTGTATGATGTTCTGTGGGATTTTTAAAAGGAAACTACAATTTCTTACTTTGTTTTACTTTCCTCATATATATTTATTTATTTTCTTTCCTACTTACTGCTATCTACTTTATTACTTTTACTTTCTGTCTTATTTGTACTTATGTACTTTTGCTTATTTATATAGAGCTCAGATTGTTAATATTTATATGTATAAATATAAATATTAACAATCTGAGCTCTGGAAAAAAGAGCTCAGACGTTCTTTTTACTTTCACTCACTTTTACTTACATTTTTATGTATTTTTGCTTTTCTTTATTATTGTTCCTTCTGTACCCTTCCGTTCCTATTTTACCTACTTTTTTTCTTATTTGTACTTACTCCACTTAATTTGTTTTAAACATTTTTCATACTTTCTTTGTTTTGTCTTTATCTCTTCACTTTTACATTTAGTTATTTTCTTACCTACTTAATTTTACTTACTCACATTTGCTTTCTTACATACAATCCTCCTCACTATCATTTACTCTTCTTTTAGCTTACTTTCCTACTTAATTTGACAAACCTTTCATTTTCTTACCGTTTCTTATTTCTACCTACTTTTGCTTGCTTTCACTCACTTTTCCTTACCTTCTTACTTATTTTTACTTTCTCTCTCCTTTACTCTTGCTTTCTTACTTTGACTTTCTCCTCTACTTTTATTTACTTTTCCTTCTTCCAGCTTCCCTAAATTGCAATAAATTACAAGAAAGATATAAAAAATAACCAGAGAAACAGACAAGAGACGCATGGTAAGAGGAGCTGCAGAGATACGCAGCTAAGGTGGGAGAATATGTTGAGAAGCCAATCTTTAGTTGTGTAAATTTGGCCACAGTAGAAAACTAGGGGTGAACACATCAATTAGAGGAAAACTCTGCATATTCATGCTAGAGAGGTCCAGTCAAAGTCCAGATTTAAAACCAACTCACTACTTGTGGAAATACTTTCTATCTAGTCTGTGTGAGCTCAACCTGTTTTACAAGAATATTGGGAGAAATTTGAGTATTTAGATATGAATGCTGGTGGCGACATAAATAAATATGAGACGAAATGAGTTGCAACTTTAATTGCACTTCCTCTTTATAATTATGTGTTAATTTATGTTGGTTTATCATAAACTCCAATGAGACAAACTGAAGATTTTCATCCTAAAGTAACAAAACATGAGAAAGTTAAAACACTGTGAATACTTTTGTAAGGTGCTGTACTGCTAAAAAACACAGGTTACCTTTTCATTCTGTGCGTTTTTACATTAAATCTCCAACAGGCCCCAGACAGACAGGAAGTATACAATTTCAAGGTAGCCATAGCAACCCCCATTTGGCCTCATGAATGGAGAGTGGTTGTAGTAAGTTGGGACTTTTCAGTGGAGAACCAGAAGGTCTGATTCTCTTTTCCAGCTTGTTGCAAATACAGAATCACTCACTGATTAAACTGAATTTTGATGGATATTTTGTTTAACTTTGATATTTTTATTCTTTCTTTGTTTTCTACGTTCACAGCTGCTTTTTTGTCCAGCCTAGGCCAGTATGAGATCGCCATCCCAGTACGTGTAGGACCAAATGGCGAGATGCTGGACACAGACAGGACAAAATACCACCAAAGAAGACGACGAAGCACTGAAGACAGGCTGCCTGACTCTGTATTATGCTTTTTCAGACTCCGCATTGGATCATTTTCAGACCGATCCAGGCGTTTTACGGCTCTCACGTCTCCTCCTCCTTTGTCTCTTAGCTCTTCTACCAGCTGTCCACGTCGCAGAACAACTTCCTGCTGAACCTGACGCTGCAGGGAGGCCTGCTGTCCCGCCAGTTTAGAGTGGAGTACTGGAAGAGGGGCCAGGTAGCCTGGAGTCACCCATACTCTCCCCATTGTCATTACACGGGTCACCTCCAGGACCAGCCGCACTCTAGCAAAGTGGCCCTGAGCAACTGCAACGGCCTGGTAAGACCCACACCCTGCTGCTGCTGAATCAGAAACTCTTGATTCCTACCTCAAATCAGAACATTTGAGCACACCTCAATCCTCTTAAAACTTAAAGCTAACTTGCTATGCTTTGTTGAACAGGTTAGGATTGGTCTATGACCTATAGAGAACATGTTTATTACATTTTTAGCACAAAATCATTCTTAAATTATGAAATTTTAGTTCTGTTATTCCTGTCTATTTCGATCCCCTTTCAGAATGAGATGTTTAAGGCGTCTTGTCACTTGTCACTTATCTTTTCTAGCAGTGGTAAAACCAGCTGAACAAATGTTCTGGAACTTAGCTTTTGTTGCTAGGTGATGGATTGTGCTTCACTTGGGTCGCTAGGTAACGATGCAGTCCCTCCTTCATTAGGTTTTTAAAACATTAACTTATTGTCAAAAATGCTTGTTTGGGTTTTTTTAAGTACTTGGGCAGTTGAGCCCCAAATGGAAGCATATTAATGTGCAAAATGTGAATTTTGCAAAATAGGTCCTGTTTAAATCCCAAACCACTCTGCTATGGTATCTCATGTGCAGTTGTGTTGAATCTTATCTTAAAATAAGTATCTTAAAGGAGGCATTTCTCTAATCTCTGGGTTTTATTCCCACAGAAAAATGACCAAATATAGAGAAGAATGTGGTTCCTGCTGTTGTAGATTTACAAGTTGGCAAGAAAATGTAGTAAAACATCCAGATTCATTTTCTGTTTTCCTTTGCTTTGTCAACTTCAAACACTTTTTTTTGTATTAAATACAATAAAAACCAAACTTTCTTTCCTTCTCACAACGTTTATAAGATCTTAAATGTCTTTATTTTCCTAGTTATATATAAATAGTTATATATCCTAACAGTTCGTGTTATAGATGCTACGTCATCATCCATGTATGGTAGCGTCTTCCTGTTACAGTGGGCGTGATTCAAAAGGCTCTTCTTGTTTCATATTTTTAAATGATTTATTTACGTACTTTGAAAAACAATGAAAAGTAAATGGCAAGTAAGGTTTTTGGCTTTACCTAAAATTTGTAGTACAGGATTTTCTGTCATCTTTTCAGACATTTCAAGGTTTAATCTCTCCTAAACACGCTGAAAAAAAGAGAGCCTGTCAATGAATTTAATACTTTCAATTAGTCGGTAATCAAATTAAGTTTAGTTAATTAAGTAAATAAATTGTCCAGTTAAACAAATGTGAATAAAGTAAGTTTGACCAACTTAATTCAGTTATTTTTTGTTTTTTTAACTCAAATCAGGAGTTTGAGTTGAGCAGTAACTCAGAGCTGCTCCAACAGCTCTGAGTTGGAGCTGTCTTCTTTCTTCAGTGTAGTTTTGGTAATTTTCTGCATTACAAAATTTTTTTGGACTCTTAATTTTAAAGAGTTCTTTGAAAAATCTTGCTAAAGTTTACTTCCTATATTATCCTGTGAATAAGGCATTATTTAGAACCAAATCATAGTCAGATTTGGTTAACTCTTTTTTAGTAATGTGCTATTTAAAAAACGCTGAAATAAAAGTTCAACTAATCTAAAAAGTTGTTGCATTTTGGTTTTTTAGTTTCTCCAGAAACATTTTTCTAATCAGGGATGTTTTGGTTTTGATCACGGATTCAGTGGTGTCAAATCTACCTCACCACAGAGTAATTTTTTTCAGTGTAGAAAACATGAGATGATGAGTTGTTTAGACTTGTTTAGCGCTTACTGTATCGAAGCAAAGATTCCCTTTTCATTCAGAGTTTTCTCATGAGGTCATCTCTTCGAATCACAACAGATCGCCGCCATCTGTTTGATGATGCTTCCAAGTTTCTGCTCATCCAAACCCTTTGACCGGCGATTCTCAATCGTGATGCATCAACGCACTCTGCTCTACCCGCCGCGTATCCTCTCACTACAAAACAGCAGGACCCACAATAGTGTTTCGGACGTGCTCAGAAAGCGTTAAAAAGCCTCACACGTAATTAGTGTTGGTCGGACCAGCATGAGGGCATTCACCAGTGAGCCCGCTGTGTGTCCGAGGGAGCGTCACTAACCTCATTATGGGATTTAAAAGGCGCTTTGAACGTCGCCGCGGCGAGTCGATGGGGAGACACTTGCTCTGAACGGGGCCGACACATCTGAGCAGAATCAAAGGAAGTGTTAGTGTATCGCTCTCTGTCTCACTCACTCATTTTTCTCGCTCTCATTCACCCTTTCATGCTCTCTTGTGTGTTCCTGATCCTCTGCTCAAACAAGTCCAGCGTTTCTCCGTGGGAGGGGATGGGCATCACTCTCTCAATATATGGACCACTCTAAATCTGAAACATATGTTATGATTAGTTATATAGCCCTTTTCAGACTGTGGTAACAAAAAATTACTACCCATTCACAGATAATTTTCCTCTATTTTTTATTCATTAAAACTTTTATTTAATGAAGTAAGCTATTAAAGCTGCAGTATTTAACTTTTATGAAAATTATTGTTTCAGATATTTGTTAAAACTCTCACTATGTTGTGACAGTTTGCTATCTAGAAACAACCAATCGGAGCCAGGAGGTGGGTCTTAGCACTGTCAATCACCCCTCCACATGGCGATGCTCAGCCCTTTGCTGTCTGCTATGCTGCAGCTAGTACTAGCCTATCATGAATGTTCAGGCTAGTTAGCATGGCCACTGATGATGGCGGATAAATGGTGGCTGAAAAACAATATAAGCGTGTCATATCAGTCAATATTTATAATTATTGATTCGTTTTTTGTTTTAAATATCTGAAATTCAACCAAACTGGTGGTGTGATCTTTCCTGTTTTATCCATAGTTTTCACTCCATGGTGTTGTTTTTCATATTTAAGGAGTTATGAGGCAGGGTGGTGAAACCTTAAACTGGTGCTGTGCCAGTTACTCAGCAGGTTGTTGCTAGGTAACTATAGAATGAATGAGTTGCTAGGTAACCAATAAGAGAGAGAGAGTTGGTTGATTCCACCAACTTTTATTAGCTAGCTAATAAAAGCTAGCTAATAATCTATCTATCACCCAGAATACTTTGCCGTTCTGGATCGGAGTTAATTGAAATGATTGAATATCGATCGATATTGATCACGTGTCTACCACCATATATATTTTTGTTATTTATTGTCTAGCGCTATTTAGCAGTAAACGTATCAGGATTTTATTGCAGGCTTTCATGTTATCCTGCTTTGTTTTACCTCTTTGCTCTCCTTATCTGTGTCTCACAGCAGGGGGTGATTGTTGCAGGTGGAGAGGAGTACCTCATTGAACCGCTTGTCTCACCAGATAACCAAACCCGGACAGAGAGAGGGGAGAGGACAGAAGGGCGCCCCCATGTGGTTTACAAACGCTCATCACTGCACTATCAGTACAAGGGCCGCTCCTGCGGGGTCATTGGTGAGAAAATTTGTATTCTGGTGTTGATTAGCAAACAAGACCTTCCTGAAAAGTTTTTCCTATTAAGTACCTGGGTGGAGAACCTTCTACTCTTCTGCCTTTTTTGAGTTTATTTCCACAATATACTCTAGAAATCATGAATGTATGTGGTTTACCTCAGACGAGAAGCCAATGAAAGGCGCTTCGTGGTGGCAGCGGACCCTGAAGACGCCGCCTCACCATGTCGGCCGCAGCCAGCTGCCCCTGAAGCGCTCGGTCAGTCAGGAGCGCTACGTGGAGACGCTGGTGGTGGCCGACAAGATGATGGTGGGATACCACGGCCGCAGGGACATTGAGCAGTACATTCTGGCCGTCATGAATATTGTAAGTGTCACAACACAAAAGATTCACAGACATACAAGCTACAAATTAAATGAACTATTTACTACTTACATCATATGAACTCTATCTGATGTAAGTAGCAAACAGTAATATACAGTTCCATATTATAGAGGGACTATCAGTCGACGTCACGTTGCATCAGCAGCCACTCTACTGAGCATGTTGCCTTTAGAACGCAGGCAAGAATACATTATTATAACTAAACTATTTACAGTAAGGCTAATAAAAACATTTACAACTTGCAGCCAGCGCAGCTCACCTCTCTTCACCTGGTGCAACTCTTGTACACAGCTTTGCGGCGTCTGCAGTTGTCACAGGTTTTATTTTTGGGAGAGCGTCTCTGTACCTTGCACTCCCTCGCGTTCAACCTGCTGCATTTTTTAATTTCTGAAGGCTTAGTTTATCACCTGCCTCAATGGATTCATCTACATCTTCATTTTCCCTCTAAATGAGACCAAAACAGGAAGAAAATATTGTATTTTATTTGTCCTTTGCACACTAAATTATATATATATATTTTTTTTTTAAATAAAAAAGTTAATTTTATAAAAACCCTATTCCGGCACCCTTATTGCTCATCATGTGTATGTTTATCTTATTTATAGAGACTTGACATATCTTAGTGAAAGCTGATGATCTTACCATGAACAAATTGCGTTTGGGACATTTGCTCTCATTTATCAACTCACCTGTATATAACGCTTATCGGTCATTAAGATGCGTCTCATTCACTAATGTCAATTTGGTAGCATAACTTATTTTATCACGCTGTGATAAACAATTGTAGTACACTGACAACATGCTAGCTAATGTTAGAACAGCTAGATCAAGGCAGGTAACCATGGCAACCAGTGAGCGTTTAAAGGCCGCCCGGCTCTTGCTGCTCCAGTCAAGCTGTGTTTACAAACAAATAATCCCCTCTATATTCAGAGTTGGGTAGTAACTAGTTACTTTTACTCAATTACATTTTCTTGAATAAAGTTTCTAATTAACTGTCAACAGTGTGATCTTCCCAATAAAATAATTAGTCATGGCAGTTTTCTAACAGTAGACAATAAAAATTTTGCCCCAATGAAAGCATGTCAAGCACGGTGTAGGAGGGTGATGATTTGGGCTGTCATGAAAGCACAGGACCTGCAAATCTCCTTAGAGTGCAATGATTACTTCACAATGATGTGAGCGACTGAGTCATGGACAAAATGACTTTCAATGCTGATAAGGTTTGCTCTACAAGCTGCTTTTATTATTATTATTATTATTTTTTTTGCTTTGGCTTCATACTTTCTCAATAGATAATGACAATGTGGAAGTTTAGAATCTGTATAATTTTTATTATATTGTTATATGTGAAACACTCCAAATAAAAGAGGATGTACTTCCTTTCCATCATGTTTGTATCAAAAAATATCATGAACTGAATTAAATTAGCTATAAAACTAATCAGTATTGTTAAAAATAGCAGGAAAGAAGCAAAGCTAGTATTTAGTGTGTTCTTCCTACAAGGGGGAATCCAATTTCAAGTCGCCTCCTTTTTGTTTCATTGAGGATCTTCTCGTGCTAAACTCCGAAACCACACAGGCTCACAAGCTAGGAATGTATTTAATGAAAGACTTTTTAAAGAAAAAAGTCCAGACAACATCAAATAATTGAACTTAATTTAGAAAAAGACTAACCTTAACCAGACAGTATGGTCAGAGTGAAGCTTCGGTGCCACTTATTACTTTAGTTGTGGACAGAAGAGTCTGTTTACAGGAAATGTTTGGTTGGAGGTAGTTTGTGAACTTTTTATTTCCACATTAAACCACAAACTTTAATGTATTTTAATGGGAACACAAAGTAGAGGATAAGTGTAAAATGTAATTTAAACACCTGACATTAAAAGTAAATTCAAACATTAGAAAACAAACAATATCATGAAGATGAAGAGCCACATTAGACATGTTAGGCATGGTAACTCTGGAGGAGCTGCAGAGATCCAAGGCTCAGGTGGGAGAATTTATTGATGCCTTTAAGTTGTGGGAAGAGCAAAAAGAAGAAAACTTCCATGCAGTTCTGCCAAAAGCTGCATCTTTCCACAGGAAAGTTGTGGAAGACGATATTTTGGTCAGATGAAAAAAAGGGCTGAAAAGATTAATCAGATTAATCTTGATGAATCAGTTATTGAAATAATCGTCAATTAGACCTGTCACAATAATCATTAAATCAATTAATCGCATAATAAATTAAAACAAGTTCAATAATTTTCATTGGCCTGATTTATCATTTTTCTTTTTTTCTTTCGTTCTACCAAAAACTGGATGATAAAAGTCTTCAGTTTGGTGCTTTGGTCTCAACTAGCCCGTTTTTTTGAAGGACAGTTTTGTTTACAAAGACTTCAAAATTTATTTTATTTGTCATTTTGTTTATTTATTTTAGATATTTAAAATATCTTCCAGTTCCAGTGTTAAATGTTCATTAAAATTGAAAGTTTACGGATCTTGGAGAATGTGTTCATTGTTATCTTTATCATTACATCGCTTAAAAAAGGGTCTCAAAATTACATTTTCATTTATCGCGATGACTTCTGAAACAATTTCTCGTACTGCAAAATTTATCATAACAGGCCTATTATCAGTAATCATTAACTGGCGTTAAAAAGGCCATTTGCTGAAAGTACAACACACTTAGAGTAAGTAAACTCTGTAAGTAAACCAAAACTGTACAAAAATATTTTGTAACATTTGCTCTGTGTTTTGTCTTTGTCCTAAATGTGTAAATTTTAATGTTTTTATTTGTTTATTTTATTTTTGTTAATCATTCTCTTGTCTGATTGGTAATTTGTTATTTTGTAGATTAATACCTCTGTTTGTTAGTCTGTAATGTTTGTTTTGCTTGCAGTGATTGGTGAGTAAATTAAAAAGTTAAGTATTTTTAGCTGCAGACTCATCCTTTGCTACAACTGACCAAGAGTTCACTAAAGGAATGCTGTATTGTCTCATTTAAAAAAATAATAGAATTATTTTAATTGAGTGAATCTAAAACTGTTCCACTTGGGGAATTCTGGGTAAGATATTTGTACAGACAAAGAATTAGTTTTTTTTTATCTTAAATGCAAATTATATATATAGAATAGAATAGAATAGAAGTACTTTATTCATCCCAGCAGGGAAATTACTTCGCAGTTACAGCATAGAGACAAGACACAATAACAACTACCACTGAGTAGTAGTTGTCTATAAATTGTAAAAATATGAAATGCTGTTAATATAAAAAGCAACTTAAGAGCAGTCCTTGCAAAGATTTAAAAAAAAATGCAGATATGTATATGTAAATATATGTACAGCAAGTGTGCCATAGTGCAGTTGTGCAAAATCGGACTGATTAGTGCAGAACAATGATTTAGCTTTTATTGTACAGTGAGATGGCATGTGGCAGGAAGGATTTCCTGTATCTGTCCCTACGACAGCGGAGGTGGAGCAGCCTATGTGAGAAGGTGCTCCGCTGTCTGTCCACTATGTGGTGGAGAGGGTGCTGTTTATTGTCCATAATAGACAGAACCTATATATTTACACCTTCTGATTGTGTTGTGTTTTTCCATAGAATCACCTTTTTATTAGAATATGTATAGTCCAGTTAATGATTAGTCGATTACTAAATCCGTTGACGATGATTTCAATAATCGATTAATCATTTCAGCCCTAGTTTAAAGTGGACATTTTTGTCCCAGTGTTGTCTGGTCTGAGCTGTGCTGAGGTCTGCCAGTGCGTCGGCCGTTTTTAAGACTGGTCTTTTCTTGTTTCCCTGGAGGTCAGGTTGCCAAACTGTTCCATGATTCTAGCCTGGGGAATGCAGTCAACATCGTGGTGACACGACTCATCCTGCTCATGGAAGACCAGGTCGGTCAAAAGCTGCATGTCTCTCTCTGAGTTTGTCCTCATAAATCTCTGTGTAAATTAGTGGCTTAAGTGTTGTTTCCTCCACCCCACCCAGCGAACTTCGTGTGTGTGTAGGCGTGGGCGTGTGTGTGTGGCTGTGGCTGTTATGAATGGCTGCTGTAGTGACGGGAATGAGAGGATGTAAGGAGGGTAAGTAGAGAGAGATGATTGAACGGAAGTGGGAAAAGTCGGGCAGTGAGGGGAGTTTTGTACCTGTCACACAGAGCTGCCTTGTGACTGTCGTGTATGTTGCTGTGGTAAACAGGCAGCTCTCTGACGCTTTCCCAGGATGTAGAACATCTACGAAATGGATTTAAATACGCTGTACCACACTACTCTCTGTGGTACAGTAATCTCATGTTCCTTTAAATTTTGCCTTCAAACAGCCTCACTTTGTTTTATGCTTTCTTAAACAAGTTAGGATAGATCTATGGGCAATACAAAACATGTTCAGCACATTTTTTTTTGTACCAGATCATTCTCAGCTGATGAGATTTTAGTGTGCTCAGTTCTGCCTATTTTGAGCTCCTTCCAGAACAAACTGTTCTGTCACTTCAAATGTAAATAAGCTGCTGCTGGCCACTCTCCCCCAACTCAACATTTCCACTTGCACATGAAAATGGCTGCAAACAAATACAACCATAAAACTTTAAAAAGCAAAAGTAGAGCCTCCTGCACAACAAACAACAATGCAGCAAGTGGTTTCTGGTTGGTAAGATAACAACAAAACTCTCATCTTTTTCAGCAGCCACTGAAAAGCAGTAAAACCGGCTGACAAAATGTTCTGGAACTCAGCTTGGGTTGCTAGGTAATGGGGCTGGGCTTGACTGGGGTTGCTAGGTGACTGGTGACTTTATATGTGGAAGGTTTTTGAAACAGGTCACTTTCCAAGCACCAAAAAACATTAATTTATTGCCAAAAACGGACTGAATCTTTTTTCATCAATATTAAGGAATTATTGACGTAAAACAAACTTCTACATCTTGCTGAAAATTTATTTGTAAGTTCGTTTAGATTTTTCTCAACTGTAAGATATTTGTACTAGAAACTTGACCAACTATACTTTTTCAGATGAAATTGTGAAATGCTTGCTTTCTCAAGGTTCTGTGTTCGCAGAAGCTGATTTTAGTGTTGGATTATAAACTAAAAATGTCACCAAGGAAAGCTTATTCTTGATTTTTAATCCTGCTGAGGTCAGCATGCACCTCCAGAAGAAGCACCGGGACTAAAACCGCCGCACTGAGCTGCTTGCATGATGTAAGCCAGAGACCGGCGGCCAGAGTCCCCCACCTGACCACAGGGCAGGAGTTCAGCTCATAAAAAGTCCATGACCTTACCAGTGGAGCTCTGGAGATGACTGAACCACCTGCCTGCCTTGTAAATGACTGTATTAGCTAGCCATTAACAGCATGTGGTGGGACTCCTGGACCCGCTCCTTCGGATATTACGCAGTGGCTTTGAGGTTTCCTCCTTAGCTGTCTTGTTAAGGAACATTTATGATTCATCGTGCCTTAAAATAATCTCTGGAGCCTCCCGCCCGGATGTGTTTGTTATCTAAATGAGTGAACATGTAAATGTTAGTCTTATTAGCGGTGTATTAGCTTTTCCGTGAGGGGGCAGGGTGGGTTCACCAGTTTTGCTCTGCAAAAGCAGAGCAGGGGTTTCTGCAAGAGGTTTCCAAGTCCGAAAAGAAAGTCAAAGCTGTGCCTGGAAAGGGAAAACGATGCCATGAGTGGGCCCAGAGATGAGGGACTGTGGGATGAGACAATTACCAGTTATGTCACCGCATGCATTCCTGGGTTACGAATTCTCGCCAGCTGTGGCCAGCAGAGCACTCCCTCAGCTCCCACATAATGCGGCGAATCTACACAGTTTTAACAGCTAGGAAAGACTAACAGAGTGTGAGGGGAAAATAACCTCAGAACAGAGCAACTGTTTTGAATTTAACAAAACAAAATGCATAACTTTATTTTTCCAGACGTGCCTCTGAGTTTGCGATTCCCTCCTTTCTTCTCTTCCAGCCAACACTGGAGATCAACCATCATGCTGGGAAGTCTTTGGACAGTTTCTGTAAGTGGCAGAAAACCATCCAGCACCGCAGCAGCAGCTACGGAAACGCCATCCCGGACAACGGCATCGCTCACCACGACACCGCCGTGCTCATCACCAGGTAACGCAAGATAAACACAGAAGGAAATGTGAAAGGGAAACATTGTTGACTCATGAATCAACCAGGGCTTTAAATATGATATTTACTTTGTGTTTATTATGTTATTCCCTCATCAAAAACATACCTGGAGTGTTGCATTGATCCTTCCATGCATGTTTGAGAAATCCTTTAATCGCCATGGCAACCATTCAACTGTGCAAAACTCCTGATTGGACCTAGTTCCACCTTTGAGATACAGCTTTTCCTTGAAGCTGCTGTTTCCAAACACTCAACTCCTTCAGACTAGCCAGCAGCAATAGCAGACACCTGGTACTATGCATCTGCTGAGCTCATTATAGGAGCTACTTCTCAGTGAAACTTTGGTAAAAATGTTATTAAAGGGCTAATAGAAGAGCCATGTGATGATGACTTCCTGAAGCCAGAGTCTGTAAAGAGACAGAGGCCTAATTTCAAGGCGTTAAATTACGAAGTCAAATTAAGTCGTATTTCATACATACAACATTTTTATAACAACTCAAGGTAGAATAGTTACTTTACTGTGCTATAAAACGGCACTATATTCCTGGAAAACATAATACTGCCCCTTCAGCATGTTAATTTTGATGATTTAATCACATAGATTTTATTGTGTTAAAAACTTTAATGTGTTTTCTTTTTTGATGTACAAAATTTCAGAGTGTAACCTTTAATTGTGTCTCTGGTAGACTACTGCCCCTGTAATTTAAGATGATGGTGGCAGTGTTTTGGCTGTTTTGCTGCCTCTTCCCATAACTGATGGAATCACAAATTCTGCTTGTTAAATGAATAACTCAAAGAATAGTGTCTGGTCGTTGATATGTGACCTTAAGCTTCGGTTTTGCAGCAGGACGATAATCTGAGTCCACTTTTCTATTTCTCAAAAAACAATTTTAAGTAAAGGTTTTTAGTTAAATCTGCATTAAATACTGTGGTCTGACTTTAAACGGGCCTTGTATGCTAAAAAGTTGCCAATGTTAGTGAATTAAAGCAACTCTGCAAATATAAAGGAAAAAAAATTGGCAAGAATGAGGCCGCAAAAAGATATCCAAAACGAAGCAGCGTGTTTGTTTTTTCTTAATCTCTGAGGAAAATCGCAGGTGTTTTACAGGAATTGGTTGATCCAAATTAATCAGAAAAAAACTCTCAGCTGTTGTCTGAGAAACTGTTTTTCCACAGTCTCATGAGTACATTAAAGAAAATGCATTTGCTTTCTAAACAGATCTTTGAAATCATCTGTCGTCTGTGAGAACAAGCAGAACCACAGATGGGATTCAAACCCAGAAGCATTTTGCTGCCAGGCAACTATAGTACTAGTAAAACTCCTATATTATTCTAGAGCAGGGATGTTACATTCGTTTTTATTTTGGGCCATATCAAGATTATGAATGTCCTCAAAGGGCTGGTTGTGGTAAAATTGGTTGATGATATCTATTAATAAACCTCAAAAATTTGAATAAGTAGTCACCTCTGCAGTCAATGAGTAATTCTTAAAGTTAAATAATACTGAACATCATTTCACATTGATGTAATTTGGCAGAATACATATGAAAACTGGCAGGAGATTGTGGCTACTGGAAATATTATTCTGCCTTTAGTCTTCTGAGATCAAAAGTCAAGATTTTGAGAAAAATTTAAATTTTGACCTTTTTTCCCAGAATTTTGTTTTTTTTTCCCTGAGAATTTTGACTTTTGATCTTAAAAGAATAAAGTAAGAATAATTCTGGTAAATTAAAAATTTAGTCAAAATTTTAAGAAAAAATAGTCAAAAGTGTTTGAAAAAATTCAGAATTTTTTTTTCTGTGGCCCTAATCTCCTTTCATTGAGAACTGCTTTCAATTGATTGATAAAATATTATTAAAACACACAACGGTTATTTTCAAGTCCTATTTATGTGCCCGTCTGGTCCACATAAAACTTTATGGCGGGCCAGATGTGGCCAGCGGGCCTTGAGTTTGATGCATGTGTACTGAAGGGCCTAACATTTAAATTGGCTTTACGGGAACAGTTTTGTTTTTGCAGAAGCTTTTATCAAGCAAAGGGTGGAAGCTGTCCAGACAGATGACACCTCAGTGACCATCAATGGCTTCCGTCTATTGTTCTTATGAAGTTTAATCAGTCGGTCACTGTCTCTGAAAATGCTGGACACTGTTCAGAATCAGCTGTATTGGGCAAAACTGTATGTGCAAAAAGAAGGAATTAAAGCATACAGAGATTAGGTGTAAGATTATAAGGTTTATATTAATTAAGGGCAAAGAAACAATATGTACACATATTTTCAGTTAGTTTTTATTTTTAAAATCACATTATATATCACACTACACACGACGAACATAGAAGGGTTACATCTGGTGCTGTGACCCGGATTCAGATGTGACCCTTCTATGTTCGTCTCAGGTACACTAGGTTGACTTCCTGATGGACACATTCAGGTTCACTGTATTTATTCTAACAAAAGAGGAAATTAAGTTGGTGGTTAACATCTGTCAGGCAGCTTCTGCCTCACAGTTACCAACGGCAACAGAAAAAAGGGGGAGGAGCTGTCAGTTACTGGATGCTATGGTAACAATCAACTTAGAAGAACCAAAGTCTTTTAAAACAACTTCTTGACTAAATGACTAAACAAAATAAATTAAAAGATTAAATTAACAAATTTGACACACTTTGCATCTATAATATTGTTAAAATAAAACCTTGTTACATTTGTATAATCATCAATCAACCATCCTTAAAGATATTAGTGTTACTTTTCCTGACTAGAAATGCATGATCCACTGTTTTCACTTCTGATACACAAAAACAAATTTACTTAAAATTGTTTAATTTTTTTAAACACAGTCAAAAATCTGCTTATTTACAAATTCATTTGATAGCCTTGCACCAGTACAGAACACTTAAATACACCAATAGCTTCACAAGCTTGGTGAAAAAATGTAAAAACAACACGACTTTAATTTGCTCAGTCAGTGTAATTATGAGTAAAACAGTCAGTGTAAAATAAATAATAAAGAAGCTGAAGAGATAAAAACATGTAAAATAAACTGCAACAATCTTTCTTTCAAATGGTTCAGAAAGTGCAGTTAGGAACTCGAAATATAATGTAAAAAAATAAGTAATAAAACACAATATCGCTCAGAGCACAAAGCACAAAGCATAGAATTATAATGAATAGATCTGCCCTAAATCAGCAAGAGTATTTTTGAATACCTCCGCACAAGAAATTGCTCATTTTTAAATAACTGTTCTGTCTCGTCTCCAGGTACGACATCTGCATCCAGAAAAACAAGCCCTGTGAAACTCTAGGTAACATTCACTCACAGATGTGCGATCTGCACCCATTCATAATCCACAGTGACATAGAGGACAGGCTGTGCCTCTTGCAGGGTACACTGAGCACCACATCACCACAACATTAGCCCAACTCTGACCCATAAAGCATGCTAGGTTTGACTCATAAATTAAAGCTAATTATCAGTCTCATATGTGGTCTTCATGGCGGCAGAAATGATCTGTGATTGTAATTAACATGAAGATGTGTTGTGCATGTGGAGTGAGATTCATTGTATGGAGAATCTATGTGTCTGAATCCATGTTGATGTTTGTCAGGTCTGGCTCCGGTGGGAGGGATGTGTGAGCCAGAGAGGAGTTGCAGCATCAACGAGGACATCGGTCTGGGAACAGCCTTCACCATCGCCCATGAGATCGGTCACACGTAAGTCACTCGTTCATCTGAAAATGGTTTTTATTTTGTTCTGGGTGTATGTAACTTTCACAAAATATGTTTCTTCCATATTTATTAAAATATGGAACATGTTCCAGTCATGACATGTCACTATGTCATGACTGGAAGTTTTTTATTTTTACCTCAAAGTTATTATATATCTATTATTCTTATCTCGATTAGATAAAGTAAGTAAGTACTTTTTTCTTTTACTTGAGCAATGCTATTATTATTGCTACTCTCACTTGAGTAGATTGATTTTGTATTAAAGACGTAGACTTCAGAGACCGGAAAAATTTGATTTGTAGATTTCTGCAACATATGAGCTAATGTTGATGCAAGTTTGAGCATAATAACTCAACATTTTATACATGTCACTGTTTACATCCTTATTGTTTATTTTGTATTAATAAACATGGTTATTTTACTTCAAATTTTACATAAAGGTTTGTTTATGTATTTATATTAAAGTAAACTTTAACCTGCTAAATTCCTCTGGAGCTGGGTCTGATTGCAGTCTGCAAAAATCCCCTGCTCCTGGTCAAAAACAACCAATCAGAGCTAGGAGGAGGGTCTAAGCGCTGTCAATCACCCTCCTGTACGATGCTCAATGTCCAAAAGACGGAGAAACAACTCTCAATTCCATGAAAACATATGCCGTCAGCTAACATTAGCATTCATGGTAGGCTACGTTGTGGTTTTTTGTTTTTGTTCAGTCTGTCAGATTGGATCGAGAGTGTCTGCTAAAAAGAGTTTTCAAGTTGTGATGCACATTGTTAGTTTTCCATCACATGTAGTCCAAAAGGTTTTGGTTTTATCGGACCGGAACCTCTGCATGGCTTGTGGCAAACTGAGCAACACTTCTTCCAGTTTTTTTTCAAAATCAGATTTTTATTTCCCCTCTTCTGTAATGGTTAGCTTGTGGATTTTCATTTTTCTCATCGGAGGCTGAACAGCGCTCCATGTCTTCTTTAAAATTTGGGGTTTTGTTTTTTAATCTAAAAAAGGCTTTAAACTTTCCCACTTTCAGCAATAATGTAGACTGAGTCTACGTTCACACAGCAGGTCTTGATGCTTAATTCTGTTTTTTTCTTTTTGTTTTTTTGTGGAAATCTGATTTTTCTACATGGTTGATGATACAATTTGTTAAATACAACCACAATAAATCTTCTGGGTTTATGACCCCAAAGCGATCCTCATCTGCAGAAGAAAAACATAAAAACGTAGATATCGCACAGCAGCGCATTCTTCACTGAAGTAACAAGGACGTCTATGGATGGATTTTAAAAGTGAACTTTTATGCTTCCTTGAACAGGTTAGTGTTTGTAATGTGCAAAGGGAATGAATAGTTTGCAGGCCAATGCTTAGTCTGTCCAACAGAAGATGTTCCCCACAAGATTCTTTAATATTCTGTTTTGTTCACTTTTGGTGCAACGTCAAAGTTGCAGAGTTTAATATTTGAAACTAATGTTCTTGGAGTTCCTCTTGGTTATCCACAGAGGCCGTTTTTCTCCCCGTTGCTGCTGCAGGAATTATTAGCTGTCTGCTTGGCCTCAAAGTGTTGTCCCTGTGTGATCATGGGCTTTAGATTTGGAATGAACCATGACGGGATGGGGAACGCCTGCGGGCCACGCAGCCAGGAGACCGCCAAGCTGATGGCTGACCACATCACCATGAAGACAAACCCGTTCATCTGGTCGGCCTGCAGCCGGGATTATATCACCAGCTTCCTGGAGTGAGTGAGCCCATCAGATATCTCCTTCCTAGAAATAAATAGCTAATTACTGGAGTGCAGGAAAAAATGTAAGAACTTGTTTGATGGTTTATATATTCTAACTGCTCCTGCTTTTAATAAAATGTCACATCAGAATAAAAACATCAAAAGTGCAGGGTTTATGTTTGTTCTTTGTTTTACGATTAGTATTTCTATTTTTCTCCTCTGTTTGATGTGCTTCAGCTCAGGTTTGGGCTCCTGTCTGAACAACATGCCGCCAAAGCAGGAGTTTGTTTACCCCACCACCGCCCCCGGTCAGGCCTATGACGCAGACGAGCAGTGCCGTTTCCAGTACGGCATCCGATCCCGGCAGTGTAAATATGCGGTGAGCACACAAATATTACCTATTTTTATTCATTTCTAAGTTTTATTTAATCATTGATTATGATTATTGAAATCATCATCAATAATTTATTCATTGATTAATCGTTAACTGGAATATTGACCCTTTGCAACTACGTCACTTAATCATTTGAGGCACCATGATGGAAAAGTAGATTTTTCCAGTTTATTTATGGTTACTTGTTCGAGTCGAGCTAAATTGTCTGTGAACGTAACACACCTGGTTGGGGCTCATAGACGGTATTTATAAAAGTTGGAAACAGCTAGCTTAGAAACCGACTCATACCTCCTGTCCGCTCCAAATTCGCGGTTACACTGAGGGCTTATGGTCATTATGATTAACAGCTGCTATCCATCGGCGCCGGAACCTCATTATAAGGTTTAATGAGGTTCTTCATTAAACCTTATAAAATAAAATGACAAGTTTGATTTTTATCCTTGTCTTTTTGTGCAGCTAACCACGCAACACCCTAAGACCACTTTTACTGCCAAGTCATCTAAATAGAAGTGACATCAGGCTGCATATGACTGCTTTTAGCCTACCCCCGACGGACTTTTAACAAGCGCATTGGTTGCTTTGTTGTGTTTCACATGTAGTTAGAATTTTTTTCCGCTGCTCACTGAAGGAGTGTTATGTTGTTTATTTTCTTTTTTGTAAAAGGAATTGATTTTTTTTGTATCTGCGTTTTCTTATGTTTTTGTAATATTGTTTGAAAAGGCTTAAGTGGTTAAATTAAAAATCTACAAAATGTTCCAATTTTTTTAATCCGATTGTTAGAATATTCTAAAATAATTTAGTTGCAGCTGTAGTTTACTCACATCTTTTAAGTCAGTAGACAGCTGGTCTGACTTTGGACTTCATAAAACACAGCAGATCACTATTCCAGCTGCAGTTAACGCCTTCTAAATCTCCCCTAAACGTCCTTCCTCATAATACTCTCCAGGCTTCTGTTATCCCAGTAATTTGTTTATCCTTTTTATACCAGAGTTTTGGATAAACCAGTCCTCTTCAGAAATGACTTTTTTTTTGTGACTTACCTTACTTGTTGAGGATGTCAATGACCTTCCACTGGACAAATCAGCAGTCCGGCCCCTGGTTGTGTTGGCCATTATATTGGTCTTAAAGGGGAATTATTATGCAAAATTCACATTTTTAAAATTGTTATATTTTGGTTTCTACTGCTCCTAAAAACAATCCAATTACTTAAAAACTTCACCCAGCTTTTTTTTTTGGAAATAACTTAATGTTATTTTGGTGTCTGGAAAATAAAACATTTTATTGTTGAGTCACACTGCACCTAGCAACCCAAGCTGTATTGGGATGTACAATGGCTGCTGGAAAAGATGAAGCGTTTTGTTGTTGACTTACCACCCTTGCTGCATTCTTGTTGGTTGATCAGGAGGCTCCACTTCTCCTTTTCAAAGATGTGCAGTTGTATAATTACTCATCTGTTTGCAGCCATTTTGATGGGTGTAATGGGCGTGGCCAGCAGCCGCTTATTTGGGCTTAAAGTGACAAGATGCCCTAAAACTGACCAGACTAAAGTCTCATTATCTAAGAAGGATTTTGTGGAAAAACATAGACAACTCCTAACATGTGCAAGTAAGCATAGTTGGTCAACTGTGAATTATTTTACTAATTTCTGGAGCAGAACTTTTGGTTTCAATAGTTTTATAGTTGAAAAATTTCCATCCATCCATCCATTTTCTGTTCACCCTTGTCCCTAATGGGGTCGGGAGGGTTGCTGGTGCCCATCTCCAGCTACGTTCCGGGCGAGAGGCGGGGTACACCCTGGACAGGTCGCCAGTCTGTCGCAGAGTTGAAAAATTTACTTTATAAATTTACTATATATCAATCTGTGTGCATTAAAATTATGTAAGTGTGTATGGGTTTCAGTTTTCTTTTATTTACCTTCTAAAATAAACTACTTTTCTGATGACATTTTGATTTATTGATATGTTCTTGCATAAACTTGTGCATCATTTTTGCACAAACTCTTGTTTTTATGTCATCTTCTCTTTAGCTGTTTATTAAAATGAACTTAGAAAAAGAGATTCAGCTCAGCTTCTCCGCCTTGATTCTCACTCTTGATTCATTTGAAGACTCTCATCTTTAAATCTGTAATACATAACACATCTTGCAATACTTTCACGGGACAGCGTTCTTTTTATTGCATAGTCAGGATTTTACGAGGCCGCCTTCAGAGCGAACGGACATCTGGAACAGCGCGCGGCTTTATAGACCCATTATTATAGATACTATGTAGTCAGCGTATGTACACAATAAAACATTACCCTAAAGTGTTGACGGCTCTGGAGGGAAAAGAGGTGAAGGTGAATGACAGTTTCTGCCTGTTGATCATAAATAAGACCAATAATATTTCTCATATTCTCTTTTTTGTGTCCGTCGGCTTCTCCGATGGTTTTATTTTTCTCTCTCTGACTCATACAGGAAGTCTGCAGCGAACTTTGGTGCATGAGTAAGAGCAACCGCTGCATCACCAGCAGTATACCTGCAGCAGAGGGAACCATCTGTCAGACAAATACCATAGAGAAAGGGGTGAGCTCTGAAAATAATCACACAGTATTTAAATATTTAATTTGTTTTTCTATTTAACCTCAAGATAAAAAAACGTAGAGATTAAAAATCTAATTTACAAGGATGTCCGTTAATGTTTATCTAAAGTTTCACTTGGACTGGTTGTTGCAAGAATAAAAAAAATATGTTTCTGGTCTAAAGTTTCCATTTATTCATTCATTCATTAAGGTCAGTTGTTGTGGTAAATTGAACAAATTGGAAGGAATAATGAAAAGCCAGATCAAGGCCTGTCAATATAACAAATTTTACTGAACAATAAATTATTCCAAAAGGTAGAACAAATGATAATATTGTTGTTTTAAGACCATTTTCAAGTAATGTAATGGTAATGGCTTAATAATGCAAGAATACTTGATGAGTGTTTGTAAACACACAACTGTGTATTTATATATTAGAATTTTTTTTAACCTGTGCGTGTATGTGTGTGTGTGTGCTGCAGTGGTGCTTCAAACGGGTGTGTGTTGCATATGGGACTCGTCCAGAGGGGGTGGATGGAGGCTGGGGTCTGTGGTCCGCCTGGGGGGAGTGCAGCAGGACCTGTGGAGGTGGAGTCTCCTCCTCCGTCAGACACTGCGACAGCCCCAGGTACTGCCTACAATGATCCACACTGTGGAAAAACAAAAAACATTGCAGTTATTCTGAAATAAGTGACAGAAACTCAAAACAAGCTAATCAAAGACTTGATTGTAAAGTTTTTGAGACTACAAAGAAACTGAAATTTGAAGTGATGGACTAATTGTGGAGGATAGGATATGAGAAAGTTGCAGGGAAATGTGATGTGATAGGAGGGAATAAAATAAACCAGAAGGACGCTGGGAACCAGAAGGACGCTGGAAATAAGGAAGCAGAAAGCAAGCAAAAAAAAAAAAAACGAGATTAAAAAACACAAAATCTAATATTTAAAGCTTAGAGGAATGAAAGACTGACTGACAAAAGCAAACATATATCTGTCCATCCATCTCTTTAGCCATCCATCCATCTATTTATCCATCTGTCCGTCCATCCATACATCCATCCGCTAATGTTCAGAGCATTTGAACAAACATCTGATTCAGCTCGGCTGACTCTTTTTGATTTTTGGTTCCTCGACTCCAAACTGCCCAGAAAACGAAGCTCCTCTCTTTACCTCTTTTGTTTTGACCCAGATGTTTTCTCTGAAAAGCTGATTTCAGTTGCTTGTTTTCTCAAATCTGGTTCATGATCCACATCTCATGATCATGGGATCATGGGTGAGTTAAAAGGCAGACAAGCCAGTAGATTGAGAGCTTTGTTGTCCATCTTGTGGCCTCTGTAAAAGCAGTCATTAGACCAGAGATAATTAAACCTCTTTTCCACAGAGACCATCTGTTCTGACGCCTTACATCAGACCCTCACTCTGACTGATGTTTGTCTACCTTTTACACTATATTTGTATATATTTTTCCTCTCAGTCGTTCCATGAAGAGGGCAGTTATTTAAATTAAAGTTCTTCTCACTCTGTATCAATCGTTGTCAGCAGATAGCTCATCTTGAAATTATTAAAGAGGGGAATGGTCTGACCCAAATCTGGGGCCAACAATTTTCTCCTGTTTCATTTCAGACTATTATTTTCCACATTTGCTTTGGTTTTACTCTCCCGAAAAGTGATGTAAATATTGAGAAAGCTGCCAGCTGCACACCAAACAGATGTATTTTTAAAATGTAGAAAAGTTGTCTTGTTGTGAAATCGATGTAGCTAAAATAAAGTCCAATCAGTGCAGCTAAAGATAAGGATGGAGCCATGAAACAACTGAGCTTTGACGTCAGTATGTGTGCTGATGTAATGGAGGACTGATGTAGTCGATATGTGACAGATTGATCCTGCTGTTTTTGACTGCAGGCCAACCATCGGAGGAAAATACTGTCTGGGAGAAAGAAAACGTTTCAGGTCCTGCAATATTGATGTGAGTTTTACTCAATCTTTGCTATCAATTCGTCTGCACTCATTCAACTATACTATGAATATTGTTAGTGATTTTTGGCTTGCATGTAGTGTGTGAATGCAGAGTAAAACACAGAGAAAATCTAAATGTACGAAGAAGAATTTGTGCATTTGTGTCCAATGCAGGAGTGTCCTGCAGGCTCCAGGGACTTCAGAGAAATCCAGTGCTCCGACTTTGACAGCACTCCTTTCAGGGGAAAATTTTACACCTGGAAACCGTACAGAGGAGGTGAGCATGTTTTTTTTAATTTAGTATTTGCTGAAGCGTAGTGTTAGTATTGATATGTCCATCGTTTTAGCTGCTATTGTCCTCTGCCTCGCTGCTTTTGTTAACTTTTCCACATGTTCTCATGTTACAATTACAAACTTCAATGTTTTTGTTACCAACTCAAAATTGTGCATGATTGTGAAATGCGGTGGTGGGCACACTTCCACAAATACGTTAATATACAGCAGAGCAAATTTTTTGCTTAGCTCTTTAACAGCTTTGCTAACTTTGAATACATTTAGCACATTTATGGTGCGTTCACAGCATCAGGAGCATCTGGTTTACATTCAAAGTCTATGTGGATGCGTGTCGGGGCGCTTTTCGTGTGTCTAGCGCTGCACGACTGAAGCGATTTGAGCATTCAGTGAGTCATCGCCGCTTGATGCAAAGCATCAACTAATCAGAGAGACTCCGCTATGTGACGTAGTGGCCTGTAGCTGGTGTCCTGCCAGGAGATGCAGGCACCAATGCAGGTGACGGAAACCAGCAGCTCGTCCCAACACGCGTCTGGAGCGATTTTGCGTTTGATGCACGTCTAAAGCTGAAGCTGACTTCAAAGTGCACACACATCCAACTCAAAGCGTTGGACACATATTTGACCCACGAAACCCGTTTGGTTTGAACGCAGCATTAGCTTGCCTTAAATTAATTTTCTGAATAAATTCTGAAGTGCTAATTTACTTTGCTGTTTTGTAAACTTTCCGTTGGATGAAATTTGACATCTGTTGGTTGTCGACTTAACAATTCTTTAAGTAGTTAGTTATTCTCATGCTCTTATTTTGAAGGGGGTGAAGACTGTTAATGCGAGGGTTTTGTTTCCTCTCCTCATTTTTTCCACCAGCTGACCAAACTGCTGGAGCTACCCTGGGGTTGCTAGGTAACGGGGCTGGACTCTGCTGGGGTTGCTCGGTAACAGCTCAGTCCCCATAAATTGTGACTTTTTGAAACTGTTTGTTTTCCAGAAACCAAAAAACATTAAATTAATGCCAGAAAACAACTGGGTGTTTTTTTTTTTCTTAGTGCTTCTGCTGCTTTTACAAGCAGTTGAGACCCAAATGGAAGTAAAAAAACATTCAAAATGTTAATTTTGGATAATAAGTCCACTTTCAGAAGTAACCAAACTGCAAACTTTTACACATTAAACACATTAAATGAGGTGCAGAGAAGCTGCAAGGTTCTTCTTTATGCTGATCCGTCTTACTTGATCTGAAAGTAAAAGATGTCAGTAATTGTAGCAACATCGTTTTCTAAGCACATTTTACAAAGCCAGAATGTTCAGCTATTAAATAAAATGGCTTTGTGTCTAAATTGATTTTCTTCTTAAGTCAAATTAGTAGAACTGAGTGAAAGTCGTCCCAGATGGGACTGATTCTCTTTCTGCCAGCAGTTGTAATTCATTACTCGTAGTTTGGTATGATGGTTTATATTTTATGAAGATCACAGACCTTGGAGACATTACGACTTCCTGCTTAGCGTCGCCGGTCCTGAAGTAGAAATTGGATTTAGCTCAGTACATATTGAATTGGATTCATTCAATCTAAGCCTTTTGAGATGTTGTAAATTCTGAGCTTTGTAAATAAACTGAATTGAAGCTGCTTATGTGTGTTGAAGCTGCAGACTGTCCCTCTTGTCTGGTGTGCAGATGCTGGCTGCACCCGAAGTTCTCTGCAGGAATTTCTCGTTTCTGCTAAACGCCGAACGCCGAAAACTGGACGCGAAAGATAAATAGTTTGACTGCTTTAATTTTGAACATAATGGCTTGCAGAGATAGTCGGTGAAACAATTCCAACACCAGGCAACAAGTGGTCTTTTCATCAAGTCAGCTGATTTTCCAAGAAAAATCCCTTGCAGGTGCTAAAATGGGAAAAGTGCCAATTTCTCTTTTCCTTGTTAAAGTCAAACAGCAGCTCTCCATCTCTTCCGTGGTCAGACTTCCAGTTGTGCTTTTCCTCCTTTTACGTGGATAACTCTTGTCTTTTTTGCCTTCCTCATTTCCCCATTCTTTCCATCTCTAAATTTATTTAGTTTAGCTTCATGTGATTTCTTCTTATTTCTATCTTGACGTGGAAAACAGAAACAGGCCGTCTCTGTCAGTTCAGACAGCCAAGGACAGCTCATTTATTAAAGGAAAAACCTTTCACTTATTTTCTTTTCTTGAAACAAGCTGTTCTATGTCAATGTTTTTAGTCCAGCAGCCTTCACGTTCAACCTTCACAATGCACACCTGAAAGCTTCCATTACCCTGCCAAAACTCGGCACCATGGGAGTTGTAGTTTCCCGTAGTCTGAACAATTTATTGTCTGTGAGTTTGACCGGTACATTCTCGCTTTCTCTTGCTAGCACAAGCTGTGACTGCCAGCACAAACAAACACGGGATGATGTCAGCAGTCGCTCTAATAAGAAACTGTTGATCTGTTTCACACATGAATGAAGATTTGTTGAAACGCATATTTTGTTAAATTTATTGGCCACTTCCCTTTACCACTCCAGACTGCTAAATACTGACCCTCTGGGTAAAGATGACATTTATCCCAAAGAAGTGGCAGGAAACTACTAGCTAACTGCTGAATTGTAGCATTCAGAGGCGCAGTGGACCCGCCGTGTTAGCTATTCATGAGCGACTGTGGTCCATAAATTTCTAGAATCCGAAAATACTTAAGACCCCATCTTAATACACTTGTACCTGGCTTTTTTCATAGTTGAAATGCCAAATATACTTTAAAGGGGATGCATAATGCAGAATTTACACCTTTACACTTATATTTGGGTCTCTACTGCTTCTAAAAACAACCCAAGCTCTTAATGAACAACACCACCCAGATAGTTTTTGGCAATAAGTTCATGTTTTTTGGTCTCTGGAAAATGATCTGTTTCAAAAACAACTGGAATCTAACGTTACCAATTAGCAAGCATGACTCATCACCTATCAACCCCAGCAAAGCCCAGCCTGTTACCTAGCAACCTCAGCAGAGCTCTGCCCGTCACCTAGCAACCCAGGCTGGTTTAAAGAACCCCATCTTATTTCTGTTTTTAGATTTCAGAATGAAGAAAAACAGTTTTCAGAAAAGAAGATGGATATATTTTCTTCTGTGGGATGTTGACATTTATGGAAAACAAAAAAGTACATAATTTCCAACTTTTAAAAAAATCGGAAACAATATTAGTATTTTTAATGTCATTTTGTCATGGAAACTCAATGTATTACATAAAAAAGCTTATACCACCATTTGATATTAGATTTATATTTAAAACATGAGTTGATTTTTTAGCATTTTAAGCCAGAGTTGCATTGAAACCTTGTGTAAGGTCCAAAGAGCCAATTAAGCCACATGTTTCTTTAGAGTGGAAATAAAATAAACATCTAGAGAAACTTTAGGAGTAGCTAAAGATTAGGGAGCTCATCACAAAAGAGAAATCATCTAAATATCATAGGAATCATGCAGAAAGCTTTACAGCAGTTGAGAATCTATTGAGAAGGGTAGAAATAATTTTTAACATCCTGTTTTCAATCAGTTTTAGTTTTATTTTCCTTCAAAATTGGTGATGTCTGTTTCATTTCCACTCAAAATTTCCTAAAACAGCAAACAAATCCTCTCCTAAGCGTGTCTTCTCTGTCTTTTATGTGCATTAACGCTTTGTGTGCTGGTTCTGTTGCGTTGTGTGGGTCCAGGTGGGGTGAAGTCCTGCTCTCTCAACTGCCTCGCCGAAGGATACAACTTCTACACGGAGCGAGCTCCCGCCGTGGTGGACGGCACTCCATGTCGAGACGACTCTCTGGATGTTTGTGTAAACGGAGAGTGTAAGGTCAGTAAAAAGGATTTTGTTTAAACAAATCCTTGCGAGCATTTGGTTTGAGTCCAATAAAAGTTACTAAAACGTGAGTAAGCAGGTTTAAGTCGAATCAACAGGAGATTGTCTTGATCTTAGTCACTTTGAAGCCTGAACAGCTTTGGCCATCTGGTTTACACGTTGGCTGATGTTGCTCGTTAGAATCAGCTGCTCGGATGATAAAACTAGGCGTAACCTTGGCAGAAGACTCAGATTCACATTAATGATCTTGATCCCAGCTGTTAATAAAAACAAAATGATGCCAGTGTGCTTTGATGAAACGGAGACTACCTGGTGCTCCGAATGGTCCAGCTGACACAACAAAACTTTATTGAATAATTGCTCATGCTTTTCCTAGAAATCTCACAATAAAACAGTTCGTACTTCAGCCCTTTTAAGTGTGTAAATACGAACCACCTCAAACATTACTAACATCCTAATCTCTGTCTTCCAACCTTTTTAACCTCACCTTAGCTCCTCTTTTTAATATGACTCAGAGGTTTGTTAGATTATGAAGCAGAGGTGGTCTGAAATCCAAAGAGACGGTTGTGTTTATCAAAAGTCCTCCTTTTTTCTCTTGCGCTCTGCTCTGCTCTGCTCTGCAGGAACTCGGTGACCTTCCAGCTCAGTTGTTAGTCTGTGTGCTGCAGGCTGGCTTTCATTCCCTGCACTCCCATTTTCTGCCCTTTTCTACTTTCTGACTTCCTTCTACTTTTTTTTCTTGCAGTTTTTCTTTCTGCAATCCAGGCTCTCCTCTTTTTCTATTTTAGCCAGCTTACTCGTGGTTTATGTCCACCTGTCTCTTGCTTTAACATCTGTTGCTAGATAATCAGAGGTTTTAGAAAAGTAGCAGTGTATCTGAAAATAAGATCTAGTTTATTCAATGTGGATGTTCTGGTTAATGGAAGTTAATGGAGCAAATGTTTGCAGTAAGAGAGCAGGAGCATTTCTGTCTGAGGTTTGCTGTTTTCCATTAGTTTCTCTTCATTAGTTTAGATACAAGAATAGTATGAAATTTGATTTAACTCAGATTTGATGCAAAGATGTTTCCAGGTTTCAATAACTGTGTATAAATAAACCAAAGTCACAATAACAAATTTTGCCTGGTTGATGAATTGTTCCAGTAATATTGCGATAAACAATAATATTATTTGGAAACTATTTTCAAGTATTACAATGGCAATGACATTATAATGCAAGTAGACCCTCTCAAAAATCAATAAACTAGAACTGGAAGCCATTTTGAATATCTAAAATATATTTTAAAAAACGAAACAACAAATAAAATGAATACTGAAGTCGCTTTTTGTCATCCAGTCTTTGTGTAAAATCAGTTTTTCTAGTCATACAGTAACATTAAGCTATAACATGATTAATTTTGTGTTAATTCAAGTGAATGAAGCAAAAAGTATTTACATTTTATATATAATTTTGTTCACTAAAATGTTATTATAAATAGTCGACTAAAACAAAATAAAATTTTAGACAAAAGACTAAAACTGAATTTGCTGTCAAAATTAACTCTGCCTAAGTAACCCTGGCATCAACCAGCCGCCGCATGCAGAAACAGAAATCGGAGCAGTAGTCGTTCATTTTCTATAGTTTAGTTTCAGTTTTGTTCCCTGTTTAAGAGTTTGAGTGAAACCACCTGCTTCGCTCATCATGAAATTTATTTATGTCGACAGCTTTGAGTTCAGCGACCAAAGAGCGTTGTGTCTGCTCAGGATCAGACAAAAAAACACGCAGCACACATCTGGGTTTTCTATCTGATATTTCTATGTTTTGAAAAAGCGGTCTGGAAGACATTAGGAGGTAATTCGTCAGCTCGGCCTCTGACACCTCTCAGCTCACCGACTGTGCCCTCTTCCGCCCGTGACCCCGGTTGACCTCTGCAGCTCACTTGTTCCTGTCTTTTTATCGCAGCACGTGGGCTGTGATCGTGTGCTCGGGTCAGACGTGCGTGAAGATCGCTGTCGGATCTGCGGTGGCGATGGGAGCAGCTGCATCTCCGTGGAGGGAGTCTTCAACGACTCGCTGCCTGAAGGAGGTAGAAATCAAAATGCTTCACCTGTTATTCTTCTGCTTTCATCATCCAAATCTAGTCAATTCAGGCAAAGTTTAATTCCAACTTTGGAGCAACAGGAAGCTTTCACCATTTGAAGGTATGCAACACAATCTGTAGTCGAGAAAATATGCATATCTGGCTATTGCTATCTTGGAAAGATGGATTTTGGGCAAATTAGAGGATGAAAACATACTTTCATGATCATGTATTTACACAAGCACTGGCTTAACTTTGCTGAACACTGCAAGGATTTCAGAGTAAATGATTTTGTTGCCATTATCGTTATCAATTATTTCAACTTTTTTCCCATCAGAAATGTCTGTCCAGTCCTGTAACATTTCAGTGAAAAGAGTCCAAAGTTTGGCATCCCATAAATGTGAATCATGAATCAGAATATTCAAAGTGGATTGTTTGCATTCAAACAACACTGAAACACTTTTCAATCTCATTAAAAGTGTTTCAGAAGTGGTTGTGCCTGCATAAACTCTAAACAGATTTTCACTAAGAGCAACTGTTTGTCCAAACAACTTCCTGAATTTGTAAAGGATCATTATGTAAGAACTAAAAGCTGGAATCAACGTCACCATAACACACATGTAACAGGGTTTTATTTCAACAATATTATAGATGTGAAGTTTGTCCAAATTTGTTTATTTGTTCTTTGAATTTATTTTGTTTAGTCAATAAGTTGTTTCTCCATACTTTAGTTGGTGTTTTAAGTTCTGTTCTGCCGCTCTTGCTAGTTGGTGGTTACCATAGCAACCAGTAACTGACAGCTCCTCCCCCTTTTTCTGTTGCCGTCGATAACTGTGGGGCAGAAGATGCTGGTCTGATATTAACCACCAACCTGATTTGTTTTGTTTGGGGTTTTTTTTGTTGTTGGAATAAATACAGTGAACCTGAACATGTCTGTCGTGACGTCAACCTACTGGTCCTGAGTCGAACTCAGAAAGGCCACACACAGATGCTACGTTCAAAAACACCGCGGCATGTAAATCCGACCACTGCGGCTTGCGGTCCGGCTGCTATCAAATGTATTTTAGGTGACCGTCTGCCCACAACACCAACTCCAGAGTCGCTCATGTTTATATTGGCTAATTAAGCCTCTCCTGGTTGCCTACATGTCCCAGAATCCCTTGTGGTTCTGGATTGGAGTTCAGTGAGTTCTGTCACATGTTTTCTATTGATATTGATCAGGTGTCTATGGCGATATACATTATTATTGATTTATTGTCTATCCATGTCTGGAAGCCTCCAGAAACTGAAGCAAGGTTGGAAAGAGGAGTGGATAAAATTCTTCCACAACAAAAAAAACAAACTACAAAATTCTACAACATCCATCTATGCTTTTTAATAAAATCGATTTATAATGCTGTATCTGTCAAAAGCAGCACAATAAAGTGAGTTTAAATTAAATGAAGCTTTACTTTTCAAAGTGAAGCAGACAAGGTCACAATGACAGCACAGCGCTTTTTCATCTCAAACTCAAACTCCAGGCGCAGGACTGGAGGCTTATTCTGGTACCGGTCAGGATTTATGACTGGGAGAATCACTCAGTCATGTCTACAGCAAGCTTTTGATTTCTCCCAACTCCAAAAAAGCCTCCAGCCAACACTTCTCCTCTGCTGTCTGCTTCAGTGATTTAAAGTCTCCCTCTGGAGTTTTTGACCTGCAGTGGAGTTTTGGGGCAACTTTTATATGTGTGGCTTTCCGTTTTGTTTGTCTCACACATGACATGCAAGCACACAATTCACATACATTACAGTAAACCACTTCTATTTTGTTGGTTTTGTTGTTTGCCAATAGACTCTGCAATGTGCAGATTATAAAGCTGTGAGGCAGTAAATATAAGTGTAAGCACAAAAAAACAAAAGCATGCGAGGCATATAGGCGAAACTTAGTATAAAACTATGCATTGCATTGCAAGAATATCCCAGAAACCTCTTTACTCTATTATTAACATACCAAGTGATAACAATATCCCTATAAGGAGAGTTTTATGACCACAGAATGAAGCCAAACCACTGTGTCTGCACTGTAAAGCTAAGAAAAATGACATGAATGTGTACTGGAGTTCAGCCTGTTCTAGAAAAGTCAGATTTCCCAATGCTCCTGTGGTTTTTATTTAAATTTTATTTGTGCTCCAATTTCAGAATAGATGCATTTACACTGCAAAAACACTTAATTTTACCAAATATTTTTGTTCTCATCTGTAGTGCAAATATTTTGGTATGCTTGAAATTAGACAAAACTAACTAAAAAGAGAGTTTTAGCAAGATTTAGGAGCTTGTTTTCGGTGAATAATTTCTTACTATTGGTTAGTACTAGTACTGATTCCGTTAACAGATTATTTAAATTGTAACAAAGCATTTCCCTATGTTATAAGTGAATTAATCTGCCAGTGCAACTAGCACTTTTTCATCAATATTAAGGAATTATTCACTTAAGTTCTTATATTTTGCTGAAAAGTCACTTGTAAGTTAGTTTTGTCTTATTTCAAGTGTATTGAGTTATTTACGCTAGAAACTAGACATAAATACAAAACTTGGTAAAGTGTAATGCAGTGAAGTTTGTGTTTGTAATGTGAGGAAAATAATAAAAAAGTTACATTTGTTTGAATACTTTATTGTATTGTATATTTTCTGTTTCACCTGTGGTCAGTCCTTAATATTGATTTTAAAAATTACACAATTAAAATTACACATCCTCCTACATGGTCGCCTGAGGTTTGAGCCGCTTTCTGACTGTACTTTATCCTTTTCATTTGAGTCGCTTTTTAAGATTGTAAGTTAAAGTTTCTGAATGTTTTTAGTTTCTTTGGAAGCCTGTTTAGTGTAGCTCCTCTGATGTAGCAACACTGCAAAAACAAAATCTTACCAAGTATTTTTTTTTGTCTAGTTTCTAGTTCAAATGTCTTATTGCACTTGAATTAAGACAAAACATACGTACACATCACATTTCAGTACGACATAGGAGTTTGTTTCAAGTTAATAATCCCTTAATATTAATTTAAAAGTTCTGGTTTTATTGGCACATTATTTCATTAACAGATTTATTCCATAAGTGAAATAATGTCCCAGTGCAGTGCACTTTTTCATCAATATTAAGGGATTGTTGACTGAAAACAAGCTCTTATATTCAGTTAGTTGTCAGTTAGTTTTGTTTTATTTCAATTGTACTGAGATATTTACATTAAAAACTAGACATAAAAACTTGGTAAAATTTAACATTTCTGCATGGTAATGCAGTGAAGTTTGCGTTTTTACTTTGAGATAATATAAAAAGGTTCAATTTGTTTGAATTCTTTTGACATTCTGTTTCACCTGTGCTTTGTTCTTAACATTGATTTTAAAAAGTACAACCTCCAGTTGCAGATTATTTAATTTATAGCAAAGCATTTTATCCATGTTATAGGTGAAATAATCTGCCAAGGGAACTAGTACTTTTTCAATTTTTGACTAAAAATAAGATCTTTCATCTTTCTGAAAGTTACTTGTAAGTTAGTTTTGTTTTACTTCAGATGTTTTGAGATATTTTTACTAGAAACTAGACAAAATATTTGGTAAGATTTTATGTTTTCGCAGTGCATGTCAATTCCCAATTTGTCAAAAATCTGTCAAATAGGTGATGAGGTGTTACTAAATTTTCGCAAAATGTTCTGAAAAACAAAACAAACATCTGAAACCAAAGTCTTTTGTCTCTCAAAGCTACACAATAAAAAAAAGGATCGCTGGAAGGAATTAGATTCCAGTTGAGCTTTTTCATTCTGTCATCCTCCAGTGAGTTGGAGTTATTTATGGTGCTTCAGCACCTGGTCTTCTGGCTGGACGGCAGAGCGAAGCTCAGAAAGTCAGAGTGAGGCGAGATGGAGGTGAGATGAGCAGAAACTTTTATAAAAAAAAAAAAACATGGACGAGAGACAGACAGATGGAGTGAATGGAGGGAAAATGGGAGAAGCCAGGTTCTGGCAGAGATGTTGTTTCTGAGCAGAGACTGGAGGATGTCTGCCCAGGAATGCAGCTGGAAACTGAAGCCCCTGCTTAGCATGTAGATGTCCCACAGAGTTAAACACCACACTGGTCCACAGTGAATAAAACTCCTTCATTTCACTTTCTCCTTTTTTTCTGGGTTTTTTTTTTTTTTTGGTGTTTTCTGCTTCCAGATTATGAAGAAGTGGTGAGAATTCCTAAAGGATCAGTGTTCATCCACATTCAAGAGCTCAACATTTCCCTCAACTACCTTGGTAAGTTGAAGATGGTTTAAACAAACACTTGTCAAAACAGTTTCATTCAGATTTAAAACTAATACTAGTTTTAACTGGAGAGGTACATATACTGGTTTTAAAGCCACTGCTCATACGTTTACAGTTTGCTTCAGTCTATCAAATTGAAAAGTGTATTTTTAAAACCTAAAGAGTAGATGTCTCTTCTCTGTGTTCCAGTCCTGAAGAGCAAAAATGACCAGTATTTTATCAATGGGAAGCTTAACATTGACACGCCTCGAAGGTTCAGCGTTGCCGGGACGATTTTCCACTACAGGCGGCCCACCGACGGTGCAGAAATGCTAGAAGCTCTGGGCCCGACAAACATGACCCTCGTTGTCATGGTAGGACTGGGATAGAAGAAATATAAAGTGTTCAAAAGATGCACAGTTAGAATTTGATAAAGTGACATTAGTGAGTCTATTCCTGTTTTGGATTTGTGTGTTTAGGTGCTGGTGAGGGAGGACAACCAGGGGATCCACTATCGTTTCAACCCGCCTGTCAGCAGGGATCCCATGAGCGGCTTCGCCTGGCAGTACACGTCCTGGTCCCGCTGCTCAGCTTTGTGTGCAGGAGGTAGGAAAGCAAGAAAAAATGCAAATACATGTTTAAATTTGTTTTATCGGCTACACAGTCACTGGCTGATCAACTCATAACCTGGACATAAATAAAGAAATGAAATGTAACTATGAAAACATAAATTTTTCACTTTTTTATTGACATCTACACACATGCGGGTTGCTTTGAGGTCATAAACCGTTCACACAGACGTGACATTGCGGTCGCATTTGATTAATAGGAAAATAATCAGATTTCAGCAAAAAATTGAATGTGTACAAAAATTGACCACCAAGCGCAGTTAACAATAGTCACTCTACTGTTGCGAAGTGGGAAACTTTACTATATTCAGCAACTTTCAGACAAAAGAATTCGGTATTGCACAGAATCAGAATCAGCAGGCCAGGCTTTTTAAAGAGAATAGGAATCAATGAACTCCTAGTTGCCTTCTCTGGACAAATTAGCCATAGATTTTATTTTGTTATACGAGTAAATGGGAAGCTATTTTCACATAAAATTAAAGTACACTGAAAAAACACAAAAATACCATGTATTTTGGACCAGTTTCTAGGGTAAATATCTTAGTACACTTGAAATAAAACAAAAATAACTTTCAAGTAACTCTTCAGCAGGATATGGGAGCCTGTTTTAAGTCAATACTTCTTGAATATTGATGAAAAGTACCAGTTCCACTGGCAGAAATGTCTTGTTAGTGAAAAAATCTGCATGTGAAATCAGGACTTTTACCTTTATTCTATTTATTTATAAAATTATTAACTGTAACCAAGCTTTTATAGCTTGCTGAAAAGTTACTTGTAAGTTAGTTTTGTCTTATTTCAAGTGTGCTAAGATATTTGCACTAGAAACTAGACAGATACTTGCTAAGAGTTGGTGATTTTGCAGTGCAATGAAGTGAAGTTTGAGTGATATAGTGTGTTTGTCTTTTGGCATTGTTTTGTACTTTTTCTGTCTCACCTGTGGTCAGGTGTACAGATCCAGCAGGTCGTGTGTAAGAGGCAGTCGGATCTTTCTGTCGTCTACAATCACTTCTGTGACAAGAAGAACAAACCTAAAGAGAAGAGAAGAACCTGCAACACTGAGCCGTGCTCCCCAAAGTGAGTCCTGATCACTTTGTCTCTGCATGAGAGGGAATTAAAAACTTTTCTTGCATTTCCTTCTTAATGCGGCAGCAGCGTGTGAGGATATTAAAAACAAACAGCAGGTTTATTTCCGCTTCCAGCTGGTGGACGGGAGAGTGGTCGGAGTGCAGCCGCAGCTGCAACGGCGGCCTGCGCACTCGGGAGGTGTTATGTAAAAGGAGGATCTCTGCGGTGGAGGAGAAAGTCCTGGACGACTCGGCCTGCAGCTCCACCCGCCCCTCGTTCACAGAGCCCTGCAGCAACCACAGCTGCCCTCCAGAGTGGCTGGCCTTGGACTGGTCCGAGGTACAAACACGTTTTTGCAGTCTTGCATGCTTTATTTTGACTTTTGCAGCTATTTTAGACAAGAGTTGCTGTTTTGAATCATCCCAAAAACACACAGTTGTTTGCAAAAATAAAACAAGAGTACATTATTGGCCAGGACAAATAACCTCAAAGTTTACATTTGCACATGAAAATGTCTGCTGTGTCTCAGTGCACCTGTCATTCAGGAGGCATCATTTTCTGCTGTGGGAATGACTGTGATGTAGAAGATGACATTTTGGGTTTCTATCGGGTCTAGAAGATCTAAAACATCTCATAGTTTTAAGATGTTTAGGAAAAACAAGATGAACAGAATAAACAGCCAAACCTTTGACATCTAGCATAGCGCTGCCTATGCCGTATGCTAGCAGCAACAGTTGTTGCCATGCCTACATTTGCTCTTCTTATGATTAAAAGCTGCAGGGATAAAATTATAATTACACATCAGTAGAAAACCCTTTAAAGAACACATGCACAAGATATTTCAGTTATATTTGTTTATTATAGTATTTTACTGACTTTCTCTTGTATAACTTTGAGACAGACAGTTACCTGCAGCGGTACAGGCAGGAAGTATAGAGGTCTGGTCATGTTACGGTTCACACTCGCTACATGAAACTGACACTGCATATAATAGACAACGTATTATTCTATTTTAAAACTTTAATAACTTGCCAAAAGCAAAAACAACACTTTTAGAGCTTCCAGGAGTTAAAAAAATGTCTGCCAACTATTTTGTTGCTGGTGGTATTAAATGGGTTAATGGTTTTCTATACACCAGTCAAAAAGAAAAGGGGTGCGTGCCGTGGTGGCGTAGCGGTTAGCGCGACCCGTATTTGGAGGCCTTAAGTCCTCGACGCGGCCGTCGCGGGTTCGACTCCCGGACCCGACAACATTTGCCGCATGTCTTCCCCCCTCTCCTTCCCTGTTTCCTGTCAGCCCACTATCATATATGGGACACTAGAGCCCACAAAAATACCCCCTGGAGGGGTAAAAAAAAACAAAAAAAAAACGGAAGAAAAAAAGGCGGATATCAGTACGTCACTGATTCAAGCTTTTTAACCACGTATTGGTATTTATTCATATTATTGGTTTTTGGTATTTTCTGCCAGTTTTATAATGCTCTTATTATCTTTACCAATTTTTATTTATTTTCTGTTTTATAATTTATCTACCTGCGATGTTTTGAAGCACTTTGGTCAGCTGAGGTTGTTGTTATTATGATATGTAAATAAACTTTGGTCATTCCACAACAAGTACTTTTACTTTCAATGCATTATTTTTAAAATCAAACACTTACTTTTACTCACTAAAGATGTTAGTATGATACTTTTACTAGACCACATTTTGTCTGTCTGTTTGTACTTTTACTTAAGTACAGTTTTGAGTACCGTACTTTCTCCATTAATATGTCAGTTTTTACAAAAACTCTGCAGGCTGTTGGCTTTGCTTCATTTACAGCTGCTGCCCCCTGCTGGAATGACGAAGTTTTATAATTTTTTGCATGCTTATGAACACAGTGACCTATCCGCTCTGACCGTCGGTTTAAAGATAGTTTTCCCTCCTCCTGTCTGCAGTGCACACCCAGTTGTGGTCCTGGCTACCGACACCGCGTGGTGTTGTGTAAGAGCGGGGAGAGCGGCGACACATTGCCAGACTCAAAGTGTCCCAAAAATGGCCGCCCGACCTCCAGGGTGCGCTGTAACCTGCAGCGCTGCCCTCCTCCTGTCTGGGTGACAGGCCCGTGGGGAGAGGTGAGACTCTGAACACATCCTTCACCATTTTTACCTGATCAAAACATTCAGTTCATTATTAAAGAAAGTACACCCTCTTTTACCAGGTTCTAAATTTATGTAAATTCAACCTGGAGTTTACAAAAACAAACAGATCCCTGGGTAAACTGTTAAGCGTGTGGAAAATTAAGTTTAAATTGCTTTTGCTGACTGAGGCTCACAAGCTGAAGCTGGTGTCTTAAGGTTCCACTGCAACATTTTGATCATTTTAAGGTCTGAACTTGGACTAGGCCAGCGGTCTGCAACCTGTACAACCTGAGGAGCCGTTTTTACTCTCATGCCAGGCAATTAAAACTCATTTACAGCCATAAATGTCACATGACTTTTTGAGAAAAGACAACTTGTAAGTTTAGATAAGTATCTACTAATTGTCAGTTGCCATTTTTAAATATACATATATATATATATTTTTTTTTTAGGATTTAAAATTAAGCTAAACATAAAATTTAGCAAAAAGAGGAAGGATCTTTTTTTCTGTGGGACAGAAAAAGTGCATAGATTCCAAACTAATGACAAGAAAAACAGATATAAAAACATTATTTTTAATTATTTTTTTTTTTGTTTAAATTCAATGCAAATATTGTAGGAATAAACTTACAACTGTTAAAAACATGAGAATAGCAACATCTAAATTCTTGTGTTTTTCAGCCAAAATGTTGTAATATATCAGGATTATTTTATTGACAAATTATCCCATATGTGACTGTATAATGCCTATCCATATAAAATAGTTCATTGTCTGAGAAAAAACGTTTAGAAATACACTTTTTCAGTCTCTTTTTATTCAGTAACAACTTCCAAACTGAAGAGTGGTTGCAGTGATATAGCAGAGCTTTATTGTGGTGTGTGCAGTGTTTGGAAAACAAAATTCCCTTTTGAGTTTCCAGCCAGGCAGTCACTGGATCAGGGCTGCCTAATCTGAAATTAAATTTTGTCACTTCAGTCAGTTTCTTGTTGGCTCTCCAGTCCTGATAAATAAAACCTTGAACATAAAGAGGGTGTACTTTCTTTCTACGGCATTGTTTTACTTGATGAATTCATGAAGTCCTCACAACTACTAAATAAACTGAATCTCTACTTTATCTCGTGGAGTAATTTGATCTAGGTAGTTGAAGTAGCCATGTTTGATATATCATTGCTTCATTAGTGACACTTTGACATTTAAGTAAATAATTGTGGGGCATTGAGAGAAGAAAATTAACTTTCTAGGAACTATCAGAAATAGCAGGAAGCTGCATCTTGCAGCTTTTAAAGAGCGTAATTAAAAAATAGGAAGTGTTTATATGCAAGCTTCCTAACTCTTTGTTACCTGTTGGATTAAGTCTAACTGTCAGCCGTAAGTCTTCCTGTTAGTACTGTTAGTTTTATCTTTTAAATTAAGCTTCTGGGAAACCAAGTTGAGATGTGGCAGGATTATCTTTCTGTGAAACGTGTTTTCGTGGTTCAGTGCTCTGCCAGATGTGGTCTGGGTCAGGAGATGCGCTCGGTGCAGTGCCTGGCCCACACTGGCCAGCCATCCAACGAGTGTCTGGAGCATCAGCGGCCCGCCGCCATGCAGCAGTGCAAGAGCAAATGTGACGCCAGTCTGCCCGTCAACTCAGAGAACCCAGAAGGTCAGAGGTCAAATTTCAGTGCTGGTAATATTCTCTAATTAGCATACAACAAAATTTGTTTTTCTGTGACTTTTAGTAGTCTGGATAAAGATAATATATCCCGAGATGAGTAGATAAATTGCTAATATCAGATTGTCCAACACATTTGTGAAGCTGTGGTTCTCCTTCTTTGTCTCTGCAGAGTGTAAAGATGTGAGCACTGTGGCGTACTGCCCCCTGGTGCTCAGGTTCAAGTTCTGCAACCGGCCATATTTCAGACAGATGTGCTGTAAGACCTGCCAGGGACACTGACGCTGCTGCGGTCGCGGGGTCAAACAGTAAGACTGAACCTTTTCCACTGAGCCTCGCTGCAGCAGCCTTCACCGTTTCTCCGTCGGTTCAAGCTTGGGGTCCACTGTCGATGCTGACAAACAGGTTCCTGAAATTAGTCAGAGGGGTGCTTTGTTTTCCTCTCCTCACTGATAATCCAGATTTGAAATCTCTGGACCAAACATCGTTCCGCTGGAGGAGAGGGTCCAGCGCTGAAACCTGGAGAGGAAGGAGGGAGGGAGGCAGCAGCTGATCCTCTCTTTGCCTCTCTAAACTTTGACTTTGTCTTAATATTTTGGTGCTATACGTTTTATTTTGGCTACGGGACTGGTTTCAGTAATCTTAAACTCCACTTCTTATTACTTGAGTGGCTTAAATGTTTAGCCTGTTATACGTTTTTAAAACATCCACTTTGAAAGGAAATGATTTTCACGGTATCTGTGCCCACAACACTGCAAAAACACAAAATCTTACCAATTAATTTTGGTCTAGTTTCTAGTGCAAATATCTTAGTACACTTGAAATAACACAAAACTGACCTACAAGTAACTTTTCAACAAGATATATAAGCTTGTTTCAAACCAATAATTCATTAATATTGATGGGATTTTTTAAAAGTACTTCTTCCATTGCCACTGATAAGATATTTTTATAAATGAAATAATCTGTCTATGGAATAGGTACAATTTCATAAATATGTATAAATTATTGACTTAAAGCTTCTATACTTCTAAGTTAGTTTTCTTATTTTAGATGCACTAAGATATTTGCACTAGAAACTAGACCAAACTACTTAGATTTTGTGTTTTTGCAGTGAAAAAGATTGGCTCCTTTAATTTTAAAACATATTTCTATGTTAGCTTTTACTTGACTTATTGTTTTTATGTCCTTGTTTTGTTGCATATCAGTATAACCATTGAGTCCTCGCAGATATTCGGTTGTAAGAGCAGATTTGGATTTGCACAAAGCGTCTGCAGTCGGAGGACTTGTGTGTTTTGTGTTTCTTGTCCCATCATTTGACTTGATGTCTTTAGTTGTGGAAAACGCTGCGGTCTTGCCATTTGGGTAGTTTCTCCGACAGTTTATCACCTCTGTACAGTTAAATCGCAACACGCAGCAGAGCGTCACTGAAAATTGTTTTCATACAACAGGCTGTCAGATTGTCAGACTTTGGCACAAAGTCTCAGACATTATCAGATTTCACTCCATGCTGCCTGGTTGTAAAATTTTTGTTTTATTTTATTTTTCCCACATGTGTAAAGGTGCAAATACTGAGTGGAAACACAGAGCACAGTGAGCCACAGCTCTGCCAACAGGAAGAGGCCAACAGAGGAGAGAGGCAGCCTCACATTTCTGTCTAATCTGAGCAATTAAATGCGTCATTTATCAGCCTTTTTTTAGGCACGACCTTTCTGACAGTTTCCTTCACAAAACTGCAGATACTGTGTCTAAAACTTTAAACCAACCCTGATTCCATTATAACTTACTTCTGGAGCTCTTATTTCTTTTTAAAGTGGGGATATTTTGGACGATTATCTCATCTTATAACACATTTTCTTTCCTGTGAAAGACAAAAAAAAAATAGAAATGTCCAAACCCAAGAGCACATTTCATCTTTGTGATTCTGAATATTATTTTCTACCTTCTTCACAAAATCTTTTCAGAGATTAAGAAATCACAGCATTTTGTCAGAAACGCTGACACCGTTTTTTGTGGGGGGGTTTCTGGGGAAATTGACACTGAGTTTATTTTTAACGTGACCCTGAAGTGTCCCACTTTTGGTACGACCTCGTCTGATGCAGAGCGGATTCATAAACCGCGTTTCTCCGACTCGTAGAGAGAGATGGAAGAAATGTTGCCTCACGGTGCTTTCAGGGCTCAGTCATCGCGCCTCGTGGCCTCGCTGTGACGCTCACTCTGCTCTCCGAGCTGCCGGGGCTTAGTCAACACTTAGAGCAGCTACTTGTTGCAACACTCAAACGTTTCTCTGTGAAGAAAGGAAGTGACTGTCTGTCTTTGTGAGGGTTGGCTGCACTTGTTCCCGTTATTTCTGGTGGTGCTTCAGTTTTGAATGGTGCTATTTGTTGACTGCCGTTTGTTCCTCATGTATCATGTAAGCAGTTGTTAAAATCTTTTATTTAAAAATCAACTTGAGCCTTTCTTTTTTTTTTTATATTACAGATCTGCAAAGTAGAACGTATAGTGATGAAGTGTATAAGTGCAGCTGTTTATAAAGGTTCATCCACTAGAGGTCCTCTTTGATTCGTGTCTTCATTTATTTGTGTGATCTCTCAGATTTAGCGATGATTAATGTTTAAAATCACAACATTAATTAATCAGATGCCCTGTTTCCTGAATGTAGTCATGTGATCCAGCATGACACACACTTTTCATGCTTACACAGTGTCTTACAAAATTATTTTTATCCCCTGGAATTTTGGATTTTACATTTTTACAACCAATATAATCTGAAAAGTGTGGCATGCTTCTGTATTATATGTAAAATTTCCTTTCCAGCTGAAACTCTTCACCAGTTTCTGTAGCTGAGGACTCACTGTTGGAGCTTAAGGAAGCAATCCACAGTAAAACACTTAAGTTGCTTGTTCTGGAATGACTTTAAAGAAAATAACACCACATTTTAAAATGTCTCAATTATGTCTTTAAATGTGATTAATGGCAGACATGTGTTGGTCCTCTGGTAAATATGTATAAAACATAAGCAATGATCAAATCTAATTTAATTTAATCAAATTACTTTTATTTTAAAACTTGTTGGCATGTTTTATTTTTTTTTAGAAAAATGCTGTTAATCCTAAATAAAGGAAAAGAAAATGACACTTTAATAGCATCCTGCTATTAATGCTTTTTACAGCCCATTTTGACTGCATATAAACGGCTTTCCTGTAACAGTAAGCCATTTCTGCGCCATTAGCACATTTAACAGCACATACATGAGGTTGCTTGACAGCGCTAAGACCCTCCTCCTTCCTCTGATTGGTTGTTTTTGACCGGGAGCGGGGCAGTTTGGCAGATCACTGCAGTTACTCAGGGAGGAGATCTATCTTTTTCGCACATAATCTGTCTCATTACACGTCTTAGCAAATACGAAAAAACAAACATTTAGATCTTTACTAAGGGTAAACGCTAAATATTTCACTGTTGTATCTCCATTGTACTGCTATTATTTTTTCTGTTTTGTATGTTGTTCAATGCTACATCCACTTTTTTCCTTTAAAGGAAGAACTACATTGATGAAACTTTTTGTTCATTTAAGGAAGTGAGCACTGATCTGCTCTCAGTCCGGGACGGATTTTTTTCTCTGAAGGTGATGTAAACACATCATCGGTCATCTATTTCAGAATCAGCCTGTTTACGTGGAAAAACCAAAATGAAGCAATAACTTCTGCTTTTTTGCCCTCGTATTCGGGCTGAACTAATCCGTCGGAGTAAAACCGTAAGCTTTGCTGAATATTCACTTCTGATTGTGCTGCATGTCATCATTACTATGTAATGTGCTGTTTTTGAATTTAAAAATGTCTTAATCGACTTTTGACTGTGACACATTGAAAGGATGACTTTCAAGAGCTACACCTGCTAGTAAAAGCAATTACTTTTTTAGGTTTTCTGGCTTTAAAATGTTTTAAATGCTTTTGGGTCTGAGAAGATGGCAGTCGGTGCATGAATCAGTGCAGCAGGCGCAGCAGCTCCACCCAGAGAGAGATTAGCAGCACAGGAAGGGAGGCGGCAACGGGGAGAACAGACACCAAACAGAAACAAACTGTTTACCCTGCAAAAACACTAAATATTACCAAGTATTTAGGTCTAGTTTCCAGTGCAAATATCTTAGTGCACTTGAAGAGATAAAACTAACTTACAAGTCACTTTTAAGCAAAATATAGGAGATTGTAAGTTAATCATTCCTTAATTTCAATGATAAAAGTGAAGAAAATAATGTCTCGGTAGGGTTAGCTTTGTTGCTAACACTATATGTTAGCAACAATGCTAACATAATGTTATGCTTTGTTGCATTTATAATTTATTTTAAATGCATTTATAATTTATTTTTACCTGAAAATTTATTTTTCTGGTTAAAAAAAATGTTTACCTGGAATCGATGATATTTTTTTCAGGTAAAAATTAACAAAACTATATTTTGTATGTTTGGGTTTTATTCAGTGATGAAGGTTTAAAGTTTTCATTACACTGCAAAAAAATAAACCTCTTACCAAGTATTTTCATCCAGTTTCTAGTGCAAATATCTCTTTACACCTGAAATAAGACTAAACTAACTTTTATGTAACGTTTCAGCAAGATATGAGTTTTTTATATGTGAATAATTCCTTGGTATTGCTGAGAATCCACTCAGATTATCTCACTTAAAACATGGGGAAAACGTGTTGTAAGTCAAATAATCTGCCAATAGAACCAGTACTTTTTATCAATATTAATAAATTAACTTAAAACAAACTCCTACATTATAGTGGAAAGCTACAGTATGTGTAAGTTTTTGTCTTAATTGAAGTGCAATAAAATATTTGCACTGGAAATAGACAAAAATACTTTTTTCCAGTGTTGTTCCAACAGAGGAGAAATGCAAAACAGGCTTTTCAAAGAAACTGAAAACATTCAGTAACTTAATGACTCGTATTTAAATGATGAAGTGCAGTCAGAAAGTGACTCCAGTCCCAGGCGGCCATGCAGGAGGATGCAACTCAAGAAGCCTAAAACAAACCAAAAACTGCCTGGGTTTGGCACCTGCACGCCCACTCGCTCTCCTGTACACTCTTCCTGAACCCATCGGTTATCAAGGGCGTTTGAGGCTGCTTGAAGCAACCACAGCCTGGGTGGAGTCAGCACCTCTCAGACAAAACACCCATCATCATTTGGCAGCACACTAGAGAAAATTATCCCTCTGTGTAAGCACCGTTCCTCCGCTCATCCCTGAAGAATCTGACAGACTAATTTTGGTACGCAGCTTTGATAGCTGCAGCCAACAAACCGGTCATTACTTAATCCTCCCTGGCGGCCGGGAGCATGACAGAAATACAGAAGTAGCTTCTCAGCAGTGTGAGGTGAGCGTGTGCATCACTGTGTGTTCAGTTCTTGTTTCACACACTGCCGGTGGGAGTATGAGGAAGTAGATGTGACAGCTCTGCTGGAGGTCTTGCAGTGTGAGCGCCTGTTGCTGGTTTTCGGCTGTCCCTCTCCTGGATGATGGCCGCAGTCTGACGAGGTCGAACCTTGGACTTTAGCGGCACACACACACACAGCCGACACACACTCTGGACGGTGGACGCCTGAGGAGGAGAAGCCCACAGGAACAATGGTAAAGCACCCCACTTTCATATCCTCTGAGCTTTGACTTGTGTGAACTCAGGTGTGTAACTTTGACATCCGCATTCAGATTTTATCTACAAAGTACAAACAAAAAGTTGGATTTTTGCAATTTATTTAGCAAGAAAAGTGTTTGATGGCTTTAAAACTGATAAAACAATTAAACCAACTGTATTTGAAGTAAAACAGCTTTTTACTGTTTTATGAGGCCAACTACAGTTGGCCTCATTTGTTTATACGACAAATGAGGGTGTCAGACTAGTGCAATTTTCATCTTTACATGACCAGAGATGTGTTGGGGTGTTTAAACTTAAAAACTGTTGAGATTCAGCTCTTCACAGCAGCAGAATGAGTTTCCCCTTTTTCACGACGAGCTTTTTATTGAGGCTGAAGCTCAAAGCTGTAAAATACATTAATTATTTGCTTTAATTCTTGATTTAAGGTTGAATTTTATATTAAAGCATCAGTTTGAACATAAGGAACAAACCTAAAGAGAAAATGTAGGGTTTAAGTGTTGCATTCATTCAAAAATAAGCACCAAAATCCATCATGGTTCAATGGGTATACACATATCGATCTCTTGTGTTGCCTTGAGGGATTTATTGCACTCTTTGGGGCAAAAAGGAGTGCAAAAATGCAACAGGGGGCTGCTACAGGAAAAGACCCCAGAGCATGTACAGAGGCTGCAGGTTTCACAAGAGGCAGGGCTGAGGTGAGAGAGGAGGAAGTGGACTCACAGGAGAGGCCGGTAGTTTCTGTCACAACACTTCCTGAAAATGCTGCCTGTGACTCACGCACACAATCTCTTAAAGATCATCCAAAAGAGCAAATTCACTGTTTCTGCAGCCTCCACTGACGCCTTTGAGCCTTTCAAAATAAAAGTCGCAGCTGACCTGATTGCCACTGATAATCTGTCACAAATTGTTGGGTTTAAAAAAAAGATTAAATGACGGAAATAACATCTACTCTAAGGAAGATAAAACTGTTGAGCAACTGTGTGTGAAGTTCCAGTCTCTGCTTCTATTTTGAAGTTAAATTAACAGTTTTTAAGAAGATCGAAGTGAATAAATGTTTCAAAGCTAAATAAATTTAGGTTGATGCTCTCATTAAAAAGTTAGAACTTTCTGTATGTCTGATTTCTTCGATGACTGAAATAATTCAAAGAAAACTTTAATATCAGGCAAAAGGAGGTAGATTCAGATCCAATGAACACAATGACGTCAACAAAGACCAGATTTTCCTGAGAGAAAACAAGCAGCAAGACGCGATTTTCTAAGATATCTAAAGACAAAGACACTGAGAAAAAGTATATTTTTCAGTCAAGACTGAATGAATTATGTGTCAGTCGCTCAAGATTTTCTTCTTCGGTGTTTTTTTTAGCGGTTGGCAAACAACTAAATCAAAATGTTGCCTCACTGTTTAGTTTTGCACCTGAGAAGAAGCTGTAGAGTAAAATGATCTCAAAGCACTTAAGAAGAAAAAGTTTAGGTTATAGAGAAATATCTTAGCTAAAAAAAAAAATCAAATTATGCCAAGATAATTCACATAACAGATTTCAAAAATGTTTGCAAGAACTGAGAAATTCTTTACAAATATGCCAAATTAGTTCTTTAATCCAGAAACTTTTATACAACGGATATTCAACTCCAGTACTTGAAGTTTGCTATTTAGATTAATTCCTTCTCCCAAAACATCTGAATCAAATAAATGGCTGGTTGCCTCTGTAGAGCTGGATAGACTTGATGATGAGATTTAGTCATTAGCTCCAGGTGCATTGAAGAAGGGATGCATCTAAAAGTTGCAGAAAAGTAGCTCTCAAAAACTATAGTTGGGCAATTTATGTGAAATAAATGCAACTGGAGCATTTTTAATGTTTATGTTGAGTTTACTAACTTTAGTAAACCATTCATTTCTGTTTTGTGATAAATATGTTTGATATCGAGGTATGCGCCTATTGGCGGCACTCTATAAAATGGGAGATGAACACGTTGGAGTAGCTCTGTGCTTTCATTGATACGTCTCTCTTTTCATTCCTGCTTTCTTGGAGGAAAATAGCCTTTTTTGGACAACTGTTCCTTCTTTTTTGGATATTGTGTAGTTGGACTGATTATTTTTGCAATGTTATTCATGTTTTTTGCTATTTTGTCATGATGCGTAACCATAGCAACAGGCTGGTTTACAACGGCCTGTTGAACACCGGAAAAGCTGTCCTTCTGTCATGAATTGGTGCGGTGGATGTGGTGAGGCAGACGCAGCAGACCCAGGATGAGGTAAAGATGGTAATTTTAATACTGAACAACGTTCAAAAACAGTCCACAAAGATTCTGGCGGCACGGCTGAGCGGAAACCAGGGCTCACACCGGTAGCAACAGAATGATAGCGTGGCAAATGAACAGACAGACATCACACAACAAGCGACGAGGAACAAGGAACACAGGTGGAGTTAAATACACAGCGGGTAATCACAGAACGAGACACACCTGGGAACAATCAAGGGGAGGACAGGACAACGAAGAGACTCAAGGACACAGAAAACTTGAAATTAACACACAGAACACGACAGTACCCCCCCTCAAGGGCGGCTACCAGACGCCCAAAAAACAACAACAAAAAAAACACAAGGGTGGGCGGAGGGGCGCTGGACGGGGGGCCAGAGTCCAGAAACAACAAACGACCCAACGGAGTGGGCGGAGGCACAGGAAGGGCCAAGAGTTCAAAAACAACAAAAAACTACCCACAGGGTGGGCGGAGGCAAAGGAGGCGGGAACCACGGAGGTGGTCCGGCGGCTGTCTGCGGCGCTGGAGGCAACGACAACGAGTCTCTGGGGCCGCCCAGAGGCGGCGGCGACGAGTCTCTGGGGCCGCCCAGAGGCGGCGGCGACGAGTCTCTGGGGCCGCCCAGAGGCGGCGGCGACGAGTCTCTGGGGCCGCCCAGAGGCGGCGGCGACGAGTCTCTGGGGCCGCCCAGAGGCAACGGCGACGAGTCTCTGGGGCCGCCCAGAGGCAACGGCGACGAGTCTCTGGGGCCGCCCAGAGGCAACGACGACGAGTCTCTGGGGCCGCCCAGAGGCAACGACGACGAGTCTCTGGGGCCGCCCAGAGGCGGCGGCGACGAGTCTCTGGGGCCGCCCAGAGGCGGCGGCGACGAGGTGTACGGGGGCCGCCCAGCAGCGGCGATGAGCACAGAGAGTCGGGGTCTCGGGAGGAACGCAGAGGGTCTCGGGAGGAACGCAGAGGGTCTCGGTCTCTGGTGCGCCGGCTGGTGCGCCGGCTGGAGGAATGCGGGAGCGAAGCCTCGGAGCCGGCATCGGGGGAATGCCGGAGAAGCCTCGAGGCCGGCAGCGGAGGTGGCGGCTCCGGAAAGCGACGAGGGGCCGGGTCCACCGGCGGCTCACGTCGCTGTCTCCGGGCAGACAGCGGAGGTGGTGTTCCCGTGGGGCGACCAGGGGCCAGGTACACCGGCGGCTCAGGTCGCTGACTTCCCGGTCGGAGGAATCGACGGGGGCCAAATCCGGGGGATGCCAACACCAATCTTGTTCCCGGAAAAGCTCCCGCAGCAGGTCGGCGAGGGCTTCAGCCAGCGCCCTCTCCTCCCTACCGGATCTCCGCCTCGGTCCGCTCTGCCTTTTAGTAGGGAACCTTACTCCAGCTGGGTCCATAATAAGCAGCCTCACCGATCGGTTTGGTCGGGTCCTTCTGTCATGAATTGGTGCGGTGGATGTGGTGAGGCAGACGCAGCAGACCCAGGATGAGGTAAAGATGGTAGTTTTAATACTGAACAACGTTCAAAAACAGTGCACAAAGATTCTGGCGGCACAGTTGAGCGGAAACCAGGGCTCACACCGGTAGCAACAGAATGATAGCGTGGCAAATGAACAGACAGACAGAAATCACACAACAAGCGACCAGGACCCGACGAGGAACAAGGATCACAGGTGGAGTTAAATACACAGCGGGTAATCACAGAACGAGACACACCTGGGAACAATCAAGGGGAGGACAGGACAACGAAGAGACTCAAGGACACAGAAAACTTGAAATTAACACACAGAAAACACAGAACACGACAGAAACAATAGCGGGAGCCAGAAATCCCGGAGAAGTTGAAAATGAGGCGAGGAGAGATAGAGAGAGAAGGAGGATATTAATTTATTTAATTTCACTTTGGGGGCTGCACAGTGGCGCAGTTGGTAGCACTGTTGCCTTGCAGCAAGAAGGTCCTGGGTTCGATTCCCGGCCGGGGTCTTTCTGCATGGAGTTTGCATGTTCTCCCTGTGCATGCGTGGGTTCTCTCCGGGTACTCCGGCTTCCTCCCACAGTCCAAAAACATGTTAGGTTAATTGGTCTATCTAAATTCTCCCTAGGTGTGTGTGAATGGTTGTTTGTCCTGTATGTCTTTGTGTTGCCCTGCGACAGACTGGCGACCTGTCCAGGGTGAACCCCGCCTTCCGCCTGGAACGTAGCTGGAGATGGGCACCAGCAACTCTCCTGACCCCATTAGGGACAAGGGTGAACAGAAAATGGATGGATGGATGGATGGATTTCACTTTGGGATTAATAAAGTATTTTTCAATTGTATTTAATAGTCTTAGTTCAAGGAATGGTTGCATGAAAACAGCTACATGGCCAACTGGGCGATATGTTGGGGTCATGAAGTCAAATCAAAAATCCATCTGATGCAACTCTACACTTTAAGTGAGCATGGAGTGGATTATTCCTCACACTCCATGTGTTTCTGGTATAAAACAAAGCATGAATATGTGGGAAAAAAGCGCCTTCATCCCACTATTTAGTATAACAGGTGATCAGTGATGCTGTGGGCTCATTTCTCATAGAGTGCGTGGAATCATCAATTCTCTTAATAACATCCAATTATTATTTTTAAAAAGGTTGTAAATAAATATCTGGTGGCGAGATGACAAAAATGGGTTGCAACTGGGGTTTTCAGTGGGATAATGATCCAAAACATGCAGCCAAATTATCTAGAGATTCTGCAAAATCTCAAAGTATTTTTGATTTTGTTTCTAGTGCAAACATCTTAACACACTTGAAATGAGACCAAATTAACTTATGTGTAACTTTTCAGCAAGATAGAAGCTTGTTTTATGTAAATAATTCCTGAATATTGAGAAAAATGTACTAATCCCACTGGCAGATTATTTAACTCATAACATGGAAAAAAAAATTGTTATGAGTGAAATAACTTTATAGGAGAGCTGTACCTTTGAAGGAATTATTTTTGTAAAATAAGCACTTATATCTTGCTGAAAAGTTACTTACTGTAGTTTTAATTTATTTGAAGTGTACTAAGATATTTGCACTAGAAACTAGATAAAAAAAATGTTTTGTGTTTTTTGCAGTGAAGAAGAATGGTTAAAGATCTGCTTCTCTGTTTGGTCCAACTTTGTGAAAATGTTATGAAAATAGTGCCTTTTTTATGCAAAGACCAACCCTATATTAATCAGACATAAATTTCAAAATTAAACATCCTTATAAATGTCTTTGCAGATGTTTTTTTTAGCGTCATCAAGTTTTGAAAGCCAGGCTATTACAGTTCTTCACTGCAATGTTCAAAAATAGATGTTTTGTTTTTTTTCTGCTGTATTTTGAGATCAAGAGACATCAGCTGATCATCACAGCCTTACAGGGGGAAAAAACGGCGCGCATTCAAAAGCTTGTTACTTTAAAAGGCCGAAGCTGCGACGTTCCAAATAATCGAAATACTTTCAGTGTTATGTTATTTATAGGACCTTATTAGACAGCTGTGGTTCTAGTATGACTGGACAGGCCCTTTTTCATACATTACAGACGAAAACAATCTAGAATACAAACAGACTTTACTTCAATCTGGAGAGACTCAGACAGAGATAAGAAGACAATTAGAAGAGTTTATTGACAAACAGAATTTAAAGCCTTTGGCGCTCGGGCCCCGGCTGGGGATAACGGTTATCGCAGCGTTAGCGATAGGCTTCAGATGAGCATCCCTGATGCTTTTAGGAACGTCATCCCCCAGGGCCCGGCACTGGTGGTGGAGGTTGAAGAAGGGTGCGGGCCTCAGGACCGGGCGAGTGGAGGAGAAGGGGTGGTGGTGGGTTGAGCTCGGCTGGAGAGCGAAGGACGCCATGAATGAAGGTCCTTATCAGCTGGGACTTGGTCGATGATTGGACGTGACGTGGCTTGGTCCGGCGTTGATAGGTCGACGATTGTGGGCAGGTCGCTTCAATTAACGGGTCCCGGGGGGGTTAAAAGAGTCTTCCAGTTTGAATTTGCGCCTAGGCTTCATATCATGACATCACCAGAAACATTCAGAACTGATATTAATCTGTTAAATACTGGTATTCTGCTTTGCAAAAATAACTTTGGATATGACCCAACTAAAGAAAAACAGTGTCTTCAGTCAGAGGCTTCTTCAAATTCACTGGAAAACCAAGTCTTTTGAGTTACAGCAACATTTAGTTTCCATCTGGAATCAAGAAAGTATTTTTGAATTATTGTAGGTTTTTGGGGTTTTTTTTACCCCTCCAGGGGATCTTTTTTGTGGGCTCTAGTGTCCCTTAAACGACAGTAGGCTGACAGGAAACTGGGAAGGAGAGGGGGGAAGACATGCGGCAAATATCGTTGGGTCCAGGAGTCGAACCCGCGACGGCCGCGTCGAGGACTCAAGGCCTCCAAAAATGGGTCGCGCTAACCACTACGCCACCACGAAACGCCCGTATTTTAGGTTTTTAAGGTTGATCAAACGACACTTTAAGTCTTTAAAACAAACAAAGAACTGCTTAAAATGATCAGTTTCTCCAATTTTACTCTTTATATGTGTGTGTTTGAGTAAAATGAGCTTTGTCCTTTTATTCTATGAACTACTGACAACATGTCTCTGAAATTCTAAGCAAAAAATTTTTGGTTTTATTTGCAGAAAATGAGAATTGGTCAAAATAAGGAAAAGGATGCAGTGCTTTCAGACCTCAAATAATGCAAAGAAAACAAGTTCATCTTTGTTGTATTTAGCCAACAAGCAGTAACAGTTGGCCTCAATTCAAAAGCATTCTTTACGTGTGATTTCCGTGTAACATGGGATTTTTAAATTTAAAAATAAAAACTGAGTCACTATTCTTAGCATTTTCTGTGTGAGAGCTTGATGAAGCAGACTGATTATGACTGAGCTGTGCATGATAGTTAATACAAAAAGTGCTCGCCTTTTGTTAAAATTACCCTACAATCTTGTCTTTAAAGATTTAAAATGTGAATAAATGCCTGAACTTCTTTCTCTCATCACTCTGATGATGAAACACCACAGCAGCGAGCTTCTTGCATGTCAACATCAGTCTCTGTCTCTGACCACAGACCACATTCTGCCAGTGACAAATCGTGAGAAGCTTCACACATCAAACAGACCAGCATCTTTTGGGGAAAAGCAAAGGTTCACATTTAAAGGTGTCAAACTCCAGGTCAGCTGGATTAGAAGACGGCACCTCCACTTATTTAAAAGGTTTCAAAGTAAAAGCTGCAGTTGGACAATCATGGTTTTTGTTTTCAACAACGTCCAAGTAAAAAAAAAAAAACCTGTTTGGGGTTTCTTTAACCAGTTGCCTGGCAGCCGACCTCAGTTTCCTGCAACAATAACCGCAACTGGTTTTGCTTTCAACAAATGTCTGTGAAGATGCCAAACAGGCATTTACTGCTGAGCTCCATCATTTAGTGATATTTATCAAACTAAGTCAGAGGTCATTATTCAGACTTTCTTCAGTAGTGGTTGTAAAAATTGGGCGTAAATGTCAGGATTTCATACACTTAGCTTTAAAAATGCTAAGTGTATTTGTAACTAAACTTTTTCAAAATAAGTTTTTTCAGGTCATCAATAATAATGACCTTAATTTTCACTTATTAACCTGCTAATCTTCCTGCCTGCTTATTTTTTTGCTACAACCCCCCACTTAATTTAGCTCTTTTGTCATATTTAAATGTTTCGGATCATCAAACAAGCATAACTTGACGAATTACAAAACTCTTTTTTCAAACCTGTCCCAATTTGAAAAGGTAATTCCCCTCCAGACCTAATATATAGAAGTGTTTTGCTAAACCTTAGATGAATTTTGATCCTCTTTGTTTTACAGAGTTGCCTTATAATTTAGCCATATCAGAGGATTTTCAAGCATGAACAAGTTTAAGGTTATATCCAAAGCTTCTCAATTGGGTTTCTGTATAAACCTTGACAAGGCTGATCCAAAACGTGTGAACTGTTATTTTTGAGCCGTTCTGGACTGAACTTGCTGCTGGCTAGCAGCTCCAGACTTTCCCACTACCACAATGTCTGCGGTGGGTCTGATGCTTCTTTTTCAAATAGTTTTATACTGGGACACACACCTCAAATAGTTCAGATTTTTTCTCGTCAGTTCACAGAATACTATAACGGTTTTAGGAATCAGCCACTGCTCTTTGGTCAGTTTGTAACTCTCCCATTGATTCTTATTTTTGCCCAGTATCTCTTTTATTGATGAATCATTAACACTGACTCTAAGGGTGATAAACTCGGTTCGATTACGGATCAAAATTGAAACAATTATTACATTTTCAGCTGGTGTGGTTCACTTTCACACTACACTGAACTAAACTCTTTGAAAGACCTATTCCCCTCCTCGCCTGTGGTGGCGCTGAACCAAAAATCACTCAAGCAAAGGAAACAAACTTCTCAAGAAAGCAAAAGCAAAACTTCGTGATAGTTTTTCTTTCCTTCACAAAAATGTAAACAAAAATAGAGTGTGGTCAGATTTTAGTGGTGTAGGATTTCTATTTTGTGTTGACTACAAAAAAAACAACAAAAAAAAAAACGAGCTATTTAATCCGCTGGCGTTAGACTCAAGCATTTGTTTTGGTTGTATTTACCCAGAATGCCCTGCGCCTAGAAAGTCCGGTCTGTTTTGGGGAGGTGTGAATGAGCAATCAGACTGTGCTACAGACCAAGAAAAACAAACTGTCACATTTCTGCTTCATACGTGGAAACAAGTGGACCGGAAACCCCTCTGACAGCAGGAAGCAGACGATAGCGCAGGGTATTCTGGGTAAATAAAACCAAAACAAACACGAGAACGCTCGAATCAAGGGCTAGTGGGAGAAATGGCTCGTAGTATTTTAGCAAAGATAAGAGAGAAATTCTACAACAGCTAAAATCTGATGCCTTGTTTGGATTTCCTGAAGATGGAAGTCGCGCTCATGTCTTCTTCGGAGGTTTTCATGTCGTTTGCCTCAGTGGTTTTTGGTGTAGCGCCACCACAGGCGCGGGGAAGAACAGGTTTTTCAATTAGCTTGGATCGTTTGACGCAGTGTAGAGTGAAAGCAAACCTTACCAGCTGAAAATATAACAAATGTTGCACTTTTGGTACTCAGTAGAACCCAGTCTACCAGAATATTAGGTGTGAAAACACTCATTAACTTTGATTCTAATATATTCTTTAGATAAGGCATGTTTTATAGATCTTTTATATTTATTAACCTACTTCATCTTGTCAGACAGGGTGTATTTAAGCGAAGCTTTTTCACTCAGTAGTCAGCCGTTGGGTTGGTGTAAACTGAATCTAAATATTGTGCCTAATTGGAGTTAATTTCCTTATGTAACAAAGAGGGACCATTATATTTTTACAGTCAAAAGCAGCATGTTTTTACTGTAGCACCGTAATTTCAGAGCACACTTGAATATCAACTGCATCCACTGACTTAAATATTAAACTTTTAATGAAGTAAAATTACTTTTAATGATTGCTATCTTCATTCAGTTGTGCACTGAAACCACTAAAGTTGTCTTCTTTAGTATCAGAGTGGATCAGCCTCATAGACGCTTCCTCAGTCTCTCTTTCATTGTCACTCTAAGCGCGTATAAAAATAGTTTTTGAGCTTGTGCCGTCCTCTTCATCACACACGAGTCCGGCTTTTGGAAACCCATCAGTAATAATCAATATTTTATCATCGTCTAAGCTGCAGTTTTCAAAGCGACTTGTAGTCCAGAAATTATAGTAAAACAAAAATGTTCTTTCAAACTCCTTGATGTTTGGGATCAGGTTATATGTGGTGGATATTCAGTTTTATTTCTTGTTCTGAAACATTTAGGTGTTAAAAGTTGTGACAGGTTTTAACCTTTTATGGTTAACAAATGAGGAAGTGGACAAACAGGATCCTCTTGTCTCCTGCAGCCTTTGAATTGGGCAGATATAATAAAGCGTTTCCTTTAAAGTTTTTGGTAATTGTTGACCAGAAACTGAGGAACAAACTGTTTCGACACATGAGACAGACTCACATCTTGAAACTGGCTTTTAGCAAAGCACAAGAGTTCGATTTGTGTTGCTTTTATGCACTGTAAAACATTTGAATAAGATTTAACTTGGACATGAAGGTTCACCTGCTGCCTTGATAATAAAAGAATTTAAAGTTAATCAAGAGATAATTTGTTTAAACAGCTTTTAAAGCTCTGATAGTTTATTAATCTTCATTTGTGAGTTGTTATAACTTAACACTGTCAAACCAAATAATTATTTCTCATTATATAAGAAAACTGCCCTCACCTAATTAAGCAGGGACACATTTTCATTTACACTGTCAAGTTATTTTCAATTAGAAAGATATTTTTTTAATTTGAGGCCTTTCAAAGATAATCAAAAATATGAGAGGAAACATGAAAATAGGTGGCCGCCAATTTTCAGAAGGGTCTTTACAGATAAATGCTTTTCCACTACTCATTTAGAAGGCTATAAGTAATATAAAAGATGCTCTTTGTTTAATAAAAAAGTATGTTTTTTCTAAATTAATGCCCCTTTTACGTTGTATTATCGTCTTTTCTGTCTGATTCACTTTCCAGCAGAAACAAACTTCTCAAGGAAGGAAAGAAAATAATTTTAATTCTAGCATTGTCAGAGGTCTTACCTGTAATTTAATTTAATTTGCACTTAAAAATGAGCAGATATTACTAATATATCAATACACGTCTTATTTTTATTCTATTAACTGAAGTCTGACAGCTAACTTTTGTTTTATTCACTTTTGTCTTTACATTTACAAGTTGTAACTCTAGTTCTACAAAATGTAATTTTTTTTAAGAGTTTGTGAAGTTAAAGAACAGAATCACAAAGGAAATATTAATTTTATGCACATGCTATGTGTTATAACAATGTGTAATAGCACTTTTGTATGTGTTGTAATAAAATTAGAAAATGTAGTTAACTTGCATGGATGGTCTTTTTAATTCATGGGAGTTAAATTAAATCTTATGTGAAGCAGTTTGATAGTCCGAGGTTGTGTTTTTGAAATCCCGGACGTGTAAAACCAGGAAGAAACACCTGGATGACTAAATTTCTGTGTTTCAGGCGAAGTACCACTGGCAGAGTCAGAATGTGAAGCAGAGCGGCGTGGACGACATGGTCCTGCTGTCCAAGATCACAGAGGACGCCATCGTGGAAAACCTCAAGAAGAGATACATGGACGATTACATTTTTGTATCCTGCAAGCGGTCAGATAATTACCAGATTATCAGAGTTTTAACTTTACTAAATGATGCTTAAATAAGTTAAATGACTTATCAGATTGATTATTATTTAAAAGAAATAAACTTGGATTTCATGCATCTCTCTGCTCTCAAACATAAACAACCCAACGTTTAAACATATATGGTCATAAAATAAACGATTCTCTCTTCCTCCTTACTGTCAGCAGAGACTCACTTCCTTCTTCTCAAAGCACAACTAAACTTTATGCTAATAATGAAAATGCAGCCAAAAGAAATGTCAAACTTTATTCACATTTAGGAAATCTTTTATATGATTTGTATCTATTATTTATAATTATGAATAGTAGTTTAAATCTCAGGAAAAGGCTGTTTTGATTAGCCTTTTTAGCCTAACAGGACGGATTTAAATATTTTTAAAAATAGTTTGCATGTCTGCATGTCTAAGTTTTTACCCCTTTTGCTTAACTAACCGTGCTGTTGGGAAACCAACAAGGCTGTTTCCTCAAAGTCTATGATGAAGCTTTTTCTCTAAGAGTAAAAAAACTTTTTTTGTCTCAATTTGATGCCACTTAAACACTGAGTTTTATGAAAGCTGGGGATATAAGCTTGCAGTTTAGCTCATTTACATGAAATAAAAATACCGTGGGATCTTCGTCTGCTACTAAATCAATCATCGGTTTCACTTCGAAGACAGAGATTATTCGATTATTCCTCGGTTGCTTGGATGTCTGGATTTTTTTAGCTATCAGGAAGCGTGTTGATCTTATGGCCTGTAATAGTCAGAGCTGCAAGCGTTCAGGAAACACTGAGATCATCCAAGAATGAAGGCATGACTTCACTTCATGGATTCCCCCACCTACAGGCTAGCAGCTGTGGGCCCAAAGCCTGTCAGTCGACTGCAAATATCTAGATTTTTCTGTAAAATACATGAAGAATATCTCTGAGATTCAAATCACACGTTAGATCATTTTAGATATGCATTTAAAATTCAGTAAACTGTAAAAAAAAGGAATAACATAAATCATAAGTTCACATGATCAAAGGAAAAATGCACAGATCCAATATTAATATCTGTATCAGTCTCAATTCAGTCTAATTGTGTGCTTTGCTATTTGTGTTACATTATATGTACAAATCCTTTCTGAGTCATTTGAAAGAAAGTTTGTTGCAGTTTATTTTTTACATGTTTGACCAAAGTAGTCAACTTGTTGTTTTTGTCTGTTTCAGTTTCTTTATTATTTATTTTATGTTGGCTTTTATAGTCCTAATTGCACTGACAGAATAAACTAAATTTGAATAGTTTTTTCATATTTTACCAAGCTATTGGTGCGTTCAAGTGAGCCATACTGGTGCAGAGTTAGAAAATACACTTAAGTTTTAAGTTATTCAGCCCCGTTTATCTGAATCGGATCGGTATCAGCCGATACTGAAAGTGGATCGGTGCATCTCTAATTCATATTTCTTCCACATGCATGAAAAAACCAAACAAAAGCGACTTGTTTTTGTTGCAAGAGTTAATCATGCTGACATTATTCACAGAAATACATCTAACTGTCCTGTTTTTACCCGTTATTTTTTATTACTAAGAATCGACTAATCCTAATTATCCCCAGATCAAAATCTGTAATTTGAAGAGGAAACGTTTAAGCAATCTGGCTTTGACTCAGATGTAATTGCTGGCCAGAACAGCCAGACTAAATGTCGTTTTTCTTTTCGACTTTATTGTGTCGCGTCGCTCAGCTTGTGTCTCGGTTCTGATGGCGATCAGACAGAAACTGCAGATGCATTTGAGATAAATTTGCTTTACAAACCACAAAATATTAGCTGGCAACTTTGACTTACATTATGCTAACAGATTCTTTTATTCATTTATTTTTACCAAAACAGAAAAATAACAAGATAAAAGTGAATTATTGGGTTATTTTTCATACATTCTGACATCCATCATTTTGACTCTCTGTTCAAGTTAGCCTTCTCACTTTATTTTTTTAGTTATTTTATGTTTTCATAGCCATTTTCTTACTGTTTAATTTGTGTTTTTAATGTTGTAAAGTTTCCTTGGTTGTTTTGAAAGGCGCTGACAAATAAAATGCATTATTATTATTATTATACTTTGCTGTGTATTTTGCAGCATTAACATTAGATTTACTATGTTAATTATTTTTTCCTTCAGAGAAGGAAAATGTCAGATAAAATCAAGATATTTTGCATTGTGAGAGTGTAGGTGCAAGACAAAGTGGGAGGATTAAATATTCCACTTTATTATGATTCACTCGCACATTAAACCAAAAATATCTGGGTATGTTTGTGACTTTCTTCAAAAGAAAATAACTCAAGGTATATTTAATTTTTAAAAATAGGACTATGGTTCATTCTGCACCAAGAATTATATTAGACACAACCATGTTTTTGAGCTTTCCTTGACTCTGTGGCTCAGACGTACATCGGTCCTGTGTTGATTTCGGTGAACCCGTTTAAACAGATGCCCTACTTCACTGACAGAGAGATTGAACTCTACCAAGGCGCCGTGAGTGAAGAAGTCTTCACATGAACTTCTGCAGACCTGTGATGGTTGTGGTGGAGTGCCTCTTCCTGCTTCTCTTTACCCCAGTTTCTGCCTCTCTGCAGGCCCAGTATGAAAACCCGCCACACATCTACGCTTTGGCAGATAACATGTACAGAAACATGATGATCGACGGCGAGAATCAGTGCGTTATCATCAGGTGAATTCCCAAGTTTTCTCAAACTGCAAATTTTTTTTATGTCAATTCCTCTTTTCTGTTAAATTAAGTAAGTAAAACTGACTTTATTTAGCAACTTTCAAGACTTTAAATCAGAAAACCTGGTAAAAAGTTTTAAATAATTTGAAATAAATCAGGTTTTTGCTGCTTTTTAAAGCTGTTTAAGCAGTTAAAATAGCCGAGAAGAAATAAAAGCACAAATTTCGCCAGGTACGTTGACAAAATGGAACTCAGCTTCGCAGTGTAGCATTTATTGGTTAAAAGCATACATTTATTACCAAAAGAAATACTTTGGTAAAAACATGAAACAAGGTTCCTGGTTGTAAATGTAGCATAGCAGTAAAGAAATAATATTTTCTAGAGCCAACATTCAAGGATTTCAAGTATTTTCTTCATTTAGGTAAATTATTTTTTCCATGCAGTTTTTTATATTTAAAAATGTGGCTGAGGCTTTAAGAGATGTCTTATATATTGTCTGTATAACAGTGATAAAAATGATATTAAATGCCTAAAATGCTTGAATTTGACAAAGAAAGATATTTTGAAAGAATAGTGACCCCAGTACACAACCTAGAGGTACACCATGGGGAGATGGGCTAAAATATGACCCGCAATTTTAAGTAGTTACAGAAAAGGGCTGACCAGATGAATCTGAAATTCACCCATTAAATGTCAAAGAAGGTTTAAACTTTAAACCCGACTGATTCAGATGACTTTAATAAAAGTAAATGACATGAATAACTTAAAAGTTTTACTTTTATTTCTGTTGTGGTTTTGTTTCAGCGGGGAGAGCGGAGCTGGAAAGACGGTGGCTGCCAAATACATCATGGGTTACATTTCCAAAGTGTCTGGAGGTGGATCCAAAGTGCAGGTAGGAACAGGAACCACCAGCATGTATTTTACTTCTGATTCTTAATAACTGGCGTTTATGCATCACAGCACGTAAAAGACATCATTCTACAGTCAAATCCTCTGCTGGAGGCGTTTGGAAACGCCAAGACGGTCCGAAACAACAACTCCAGTCGTTTTGTAAGTGAGCTTTTATTTCTCAAACATCACCTGACACAAGACAAGCCGTGCCAGGAAGTCGCATGTATTTCCTCACATTTCTTCAAAATATTTTATGCTTCAAAACTGTATTTATGTGATTAGTTTTTATCATTTTAATACATTCTGCTTTATGTGGTCTTTTTATATTTACAGAACATATTTTGTATATTATTTTAAATATTATATTTAGTTTCATTTATTTGCACGTTTTTATTAAAAATGTATGTTTATATATATTTTTTTTAAACAATTGTATTTTTTTCATGTGAAAGAAACACTTTAAGAACTTTTTAAAGAAGTTTGTTAAGTTAGTTTTTGTGCAGCCCCAAAATACAAAGACATTCAAAACAACACAAGTAATGTTGGTTCAGTTAGCTTTAGCATTAGCATTAGCTTTAGCTTTACGCATAACATTAATTGGTTTAATGCCTGCAGAACATAGCCTGGCGTTAAACATATCAAACTAAAACCAGATTGATCTTGACTCGGTTTTATTTCTGTAAATAAGAATTCCCTGAAATAAATGTGAAGCTGCTGCACAAACTGTATATTTATTTAAGCCTGGAATGCCAGTTGTTATAATTTCTGGTTACAAAATGCTTAAAATCCTTGTCTCCAACACAGAGTAACACAAAACCCACTCGACTTGACTCACTTCTTCCCCACCACTGATGCTAATGCGCTAATTTCACACCATTAAACCACATGAACTTCCACATGTGCAGCTTTAGCTTGTGAAATTTCCTGTAAGTCTCGGTGAAGCATCATAAAGCCTGTTTATGGGTCACTGCATGCACATAGCGTTCTCGTTTATAATATATATACAAAAAAATGCAGATTTCTGTTTCTGCTGCAGAGCTTGGTGCATTTCCGATCCCAGCAACACAAAACAATATGTGTAGTGGCGCAAATGTGACGACTGATTTTGTGTTTACCAGGGAAAATACTTTGAGATTCAGTTCAGCAGAGGTGGGGAACCAGATGGTGGCAAAATTTCTAACTTCCTGCTGGAGAAGTCGAGGGTGGTGAGCCAGAATGAGAGTGAGAGGAACTTCCACATTTACTACCAGGTCAGAGACGAAAGAACACAGCGCAAAACATCTGCCAATTTGAACCCTGATAATATATTTGCAGCAAAGAACAAGTTACATGTTTGACCATCTGCTTCCAGTTGATAGAGGGCGCCAACGCACAGCAGAAAGAAGGCCTGGGACTCATGACTCCAGACTACTACTACTACCTCAACCAGTCTGGGACCTACAAGGTTGACGGGACCAACGACAGCAAAGACTTCTCTGAGACGATGGTATTTACTCATGAAAACCACAAACACTCCTGTGGAAAGTCTGGCTAAATGTGTCACATCACTAAAGACAAAGATCTACACAGTTTTATTTATTTATTTTTTGTTTTCTTGTAAATGTATGAAAGCACTTTATAAATGAAGCTACTATTATTATTTTTAGTATTATTATTATTATCCGTGTTCATCACTGAGCTGTTGCTCATTTGCAGGAAGCCATGCAGGTTATCGGCATCCCCAGTGACATCCAGACTCAGGTGCTGCAGATCACAGCAGGTATCCTCCATCTAGGCAACATCAGCTTCATAGAGGCCGGAAACCAGAGCGAGGTGGAAAGCACAGACTGTGAGTGTAACATACAAACTAACACGCTCATTAACCTGGTCCAATGATGGGACAGAGTAACAACGCGCCTCCTCTGAGGGCTATGAGTAAATCAGAGCTCACCATTGCAAAACTTGCTGAATCCCAGCTAGTTGTTAAAGTGTGCTCAGCTGATTCGTCAATCTTCTTAACAGTGCTTTGTATTAATACATAGATAGACAGACAGACAGACAGACAGACAGAGAGACAGACAGACAGACAGAGAGACAGAGAGAGAGAGAGAAAGAGATACCAGCGGCTTATAGCCCGCTGCGGCTTATAGTGAGGTGCGCTCTATAGTCCGGAAAATACAGTATTTGCATGTCCGTGCCACTGCCTCATCATTGAAGATTGTTTTTGTTTTTTTTTTTATAACTGATGTGTTTTGTGGTTGCTTCTGTTTGTCTCAGTGCTTGCCTTTCCTGCCTACCTGCTGGGAATCGACCCCACCAGGCTGCAGGACAAGTTGACGAGTCGAAAGATGGACTCCAAGTGGGGCGGGAAGTCCGAATCCATCAACGTAACACTCAACCAGGAGCAGGCGACCTACACGCGTGACGCCTTAGCCAAAGCCCTTTACGCACGTCTCTTTGACTACCTTGTAGAGGTTAGCATGTCGTACTGTCCATTTACAGCCACAGCAGGCTAAATTAAACACATGTTGCTCAGCAGAGATTAGTTTTATGTCCCTCTGACTGCGCTCTGTGTACTTTAGGCCATAAATAAAGCCATCCAGAAACCTTATGAAGAGTTCAGCATCGGTGTGCTCGACATTTATGGCTTTGAGATTTTTCAGGTTTGTGCTTTCACAGCTTACAGGTGTATAACATTTATAAACAGGCAATAAAACATAAAGTGGTGGCTTTATTTAGTGATTTAATATGGATTGTGATGTATTTTCCTCTGCAGAAAAATGGGTTTGAGCAGTTTTGTATAAACTTTGTGAATGAGAAGCTGCAGCAGATCTTTATTGAACTCACTTTAAAGGCTGAGCAGGTAAACAAAAGTTTTTTTTAATGTCTTTTTCACTAAGCTCTGTTGTTCCAAATATCCTGTTTTATTAAGAATGCTTTCTTTTGGTTTATTTCCTCAGGAAGAATATGTTCAGGAAGGCATTAAATGGACCCCCATCGAATATTTTAACAACAAGATTGTGTGTGACCTCATTGAAAATAAACTGGTAAGCTAAATATTTTCCATAAATGAAAAAATATTGACAGCCTTAAGATTAAGATGCATAAATGCCTTAAAAATGTGTTTTATTTGTGTTGCACAATCTCACACATAAGGAATTTGAAATATCCAACCTTTATTTGTGCATTTTCTTAGATTTCCTCTGAAATCAGTGTAACTACAGGACTTTTGTAAATTGTTTTATGTATTTATGTTGCTTGCATAATCTTTAGCTTTGCATGACAGCAAGGCCCATTTTAGTTTGTCATTATTCAAAATAGGAAAGACAAAAGAGCATATAATTCAACATGCTTAATTCAGTCAAAACAATAATTAAGTTTACAATAATTGAAACTGAAACAAACAATGAAGGTTCAGAACCGAATAAAGCTTAAAATAAGATGAGTAAGGGTTCTTTTGTTGTTGCTATGTGGAATAAAACCTGCATTAAATTTCCTCAACATCATTTTTCCTAATCATTATGTTGAAAACTGTTGTTTTTTTTTTTTGTTTAATCATCAGTTTCCCATAGAGTAAAATCCTCTTTTCATAGCTGTTTTATGGAAACCTTTTCACTGGTAAAGTTATTTCCTGGTGCCTCCTGCTTGCAGAGCCCTCCTGGCATCATGAGCGTCCTGGACGACGTCTGCGCCACGATGCACGCCAAGGGCGAGGGCGCAGACGGCACGCTGCTGCAGAAGCTGCAGGCCGCTGTGGGAACCCACGAACATTTCAACAGCTGGAACTCTGGATTTGTTATCCATCATTACGCTGGGAAGGTCAGACTTGATTCATCTGGTGCAGAAATTCCAGTTTTTGAGTTGATTTTTAAGATGTTAATCACACCAGCAGGAACAATAATGCTGGAATCACAGGTGAAGCTTAATTTCTCCTCAGGTGTCGTATGATATCAACGGATTCTGTGAGAGAAATCGAGATGTCCTCTTCCCTGACCTCATTGAGCTCATGCAAAGCAGTGAATTGTAAGCATTTTGAGCAACAACAAAGATCAATTTTTGCAATTCTTCTTGTTAAAAAGAATAAAAATCTAATTTCTTGCTTTAGTAACTTCATCCGCAGCTTGTTCCCTGAAAACCTCAACACGGAAAAGAAAGGCAGGCCGACCACAGCCAGCTCAAAAATCAAAGTAAGTCAATATATAAATAAGTAAATACTTACATTTTCTGTGTTTAATATATTAAAAACCTGATGATGCTTCCAACAGAGACAAGCTAATGAGCTAGTGAGCACTCTGATGAAATGCACACCACACTATATCCGCTGTATTAAACCAAATGAGACGAAAAGGCCGAAAGACTGGGAGGAGAGCAGGTCTGCATGCACATTGTGACGAAACAAAGCGTCCAGCAGGAGATTATTCCATGTTAACAGGGATATTCTGACTATTTTCAGGGCTAAGCATCAGGTGGAATACCTTGGACTGAGGGAAAACATTCGTGTGAGAAGAGCTGGATTTGCTTATCGCCGACTCTTCTCTAAATTTCTGCATAGGTGAGTTTTTTTATGATTTATGTTTAATTGAGTTTGTTCTGAAAGAAAACTGAGATTGTTTTGGGTGCGTTTTGGCTCCAGGTATGCCATCCTTACTGCTGAAACATGGCCGTGTTGGAGGGGACCAGAGCAGCAGGGGGTCCTCCACCTCCTCCGGTCTGTCAACATGGACACCGACCAGTATCAGATGGGACGTACAAAAGTCTTTGTCAAGAATCCAGAATCGGTACTGAGATTTTTGTGTGCAGTTTGTGCTTTGTCATATGTTATTTTGCTTAATGTATGAACAAAAAGAGCCAACTTAGATTAATAAAGAGGCGTTCTATTGGGTGTAGAACAATAGGTGCCTGCCATGCATTGCTATGGGCAGGCCCCAATAAATTGCTACTATTTACTATTTCAGATGTTAAAAGTACGTCTTGTATATTTTATTGTAAAAGCGCGATTTTCTACTACTTTAGTCATTAAGTTTTCCCCACAGATGATGCTAAGCGATACTAAAAAAAAAAAAAATTGTTTTATATTTAACATTATCACATTCCTTTTCTTCTTCAGCTGTTTCTTCTTGAGGAGATGAGAGAAAGGAAGTTTGACACCTTCGCCAGAACCATTCAGAAGGCCTGGAGACGGTACAACGCCAAGAAGAAGTACGAACAGATGAGAGAAGAGGGTGAGCAGCACCGACAGCATGCGTTTCTCCACACTGGTTTTCACACAGCCTGACTTCTGTTTTTTAAACGTGTCCTCACTTCCTCTCGACACGCAGCCTCAGACATCCTGTACAACTCGAAGGAGCGAAGGAAAAACAGCATCAACAGGAACTTTGTTGGCGACTACCTCGGCCTGGAGCAAAGACCCGAGCTGCGGCAGTTCCTGGCGAAGAGGGAGCGCATCGACTTTGCTGATTCGGTCACAAAGTTCGACCGCAGGTTCAAGGTGCCTGTTACAAATAGGAATTAAAACACCAAAGCTAGTGTTCACTCTTATTCTTCCCCTTTCTTGCAATACACAATTGTCAGTTCTTCTTTTTCTTCTCGCACAGTCTATCAAGAGAGACTTGATCTTGACCCCTAAAGGGATCTATCTGATTGGTCTAGAGAAGGTGAAGAAAGGGCCTGAAAAAGGGCAGATTAAGGAGGTGTTAAAACGTAAAATGGAGTTTGCAAACATCATCGGCGTCTCCCTCAGGTAGGCTTCACACATTTATGATGTTTAAATGCAGATGTTTCTGTACCAGAGTTCAAAGATGGCTTTCTTTGAAACAATATTCATGCTAATGTTGCATTTAACAGCAATTTCTTCTGTTAATTTTTTATTTAACTGGGAGAGTTATTGAGAAGAAATTCTTATTTATAATACCAACCTGGTGGAGAGATTAAGCACCACTTTTACAGTAAGCAACAAACATTAGCAACACTGTTGAGATCATAAAACAACAAAAAAACAAAAACAAAATTGAGACAAAAGAATAGGATAAAATTTACATTAAATATATTTATCTGAAACGTGCAGGTTTCAGATGGCATATTTTTTATAATATCTTTAATATCAGTGGAGGGCAATATATGAGCATAAATACAGTAGCTATAGGTGCTAATAAATGTACATTAAAATGTCAAAATTATTTCGTGCTTGAAGTTTGCAGTCTTTCAAGGGCAATTCAAATCGAAGTTAGCGTTTTAGCATTAGCTTCCGCTGAATTCCATGTTTATGCTTTATGGACCTTACCAGAGGGGCCGCGTTTCATTGGCTGATGCCCATTCTACGTGGTCACGTGCGTGGCCGTCTCACAAACACACTTAGCTTCCCGTTAGCTAAGAACAGCATAAAGGCAGCACTTATACAACTTCTACACCTTGAAGCCTGTCTGCTACACAGTCTTACGTTAGCTAAACAGATCAATATGCAACGTGTCTGTATCTGACATACACTAAAGATTTAATTTTAGCAGAAAAGGCTTTGGACTAAACTGTTACTCCTGTTAGCCACGTTAGCACCAAGTACAGCTAGTCAATCAACCATCGGTGTGTTCAGGGAAGCGCTGATTAATAATTGAGAAATAAATATCAAGCCTGGAAACTTGATATCGTAACGGACTGAATGTTATGTTTTTAACGTAATCTTTGCTCGTCTTGCGGGGCGCAGGCGGTTGCCACGGTAACAGGCGGTTGCCACGGTAACAGGTGTGCTTAAACTACAAAGAGAGAGTAAAAAGGTAGGAGTGGTTTTGAGTTGATCACCTGTTCGGGTTATTTTTCCTTTGTTTACCTTTGCTGTGGCGCATTACAGCCGCTGTAGTTTCTAAACGTTGGACTAATTACCTCGTTTACGTCATTCACAACAAACATCAAATAGAACAAATATATTTCATAAAATTTTAACAAACAAATGGCTTCTACCGTGGTAATTATGTGAAATTAAATTAATTATATCCCAACTTCAGAAGATTTGCCTTTACCTTTACAGAGCTCTTTGGTTCCTCCTATCAGTCTGTAGCTTCTCATATTGACGTCATCAAACCAAATTTCAGATCTACCATAACTGACTGACACCTGCTGGCCTCAGGTTTGCAACCAGCTTGTGACTGAGAAACCAGTAACCTCCTCCCAGATGATGACATGAACTTGTTAGTTCCTCTGTCCATTGTAGTAGCTGATATATTGTGAAAATCCGGTAGAAATGATGCACTAATCCAGTCATGTTTACATGTGCTGCCAGCTTGATAAGGTCTGTTGTTAGCAGATTTAGTGTTTATGATTAGTTCTTTAATATTAGCTTTTTAGTTAGCAACCCAGTACTAGGTATTACAGGAATCAAACTCTTCTCAGAATTGCTGAATAGTCTTCTTGCATGTTTCCGCTGGTATTTTTAGAATTTATTTTTGGTGATGTGCTCTAGTGTTTGAGGTCGGAAGGCCTACTTACAGCTAATCTTTTAGCTCTCAGATTCTCTCAGTTTCAAGTCCTTGGCCGCTTCAAGACATTAATATTGCAGAAAAAATGACATGTTAGTAACATAGAAAGATTTGGGACTTAACTCCTGGTAAATATTGTTTGCAATTAGAAATCTTACATCCTTTCTAATTGCATTATCCCACGGCATCAATTGCTGGCACAGTTTTTTACAATGTTGTGTAGGCTCTTATGCAGATATGCAGTGGTTTATTGGGTGCAGCATGTTACCTTATGTACTGTACAGAACAAATTGATAGTCAGACTTAAACGCAGAAACTCCCCCCTAACATCTGTTTCCACATTTAAACCGGGGCTAAATCTCATCAGAAGGAAGCAGCTAAACAGTCGTTATTTTACAATATACCATAAAGACAGCAATAAATTAAACTGATGAGCACATTTGCTGCATAACACCTGCCATCAGTGCTGGAATAAAGCTTCATTTTTTAAATTTATTATGTTTCAGTAATAAGAAAAAAGTTAAGGAACTGACTGGAAGTCTATGTGTTTCTATGAATACAGAATAATTTCATATGATGATACATTGACTTCTAACTTGATCTTATTTCTGCTTCTAAGAAGTACTGCTTCCTTTTTCTTTTATTAATCTTAGGACAGAAGTTTCAAAGCTCACTTTTCCTCTTTTCAGTTCCAGACAAGATGATTTCTTCATTCTGCACGAGGCCCAGTATGACAGTCTGCTGGAGTCCAACTTTAAGACGGAGTTTCTCAGTTTGCTCTCTAAACGCTACGAGGAAGTAACTCAGAGGAAGCTGACCGTCTCCTTTTCTGACAGGTAGAACAACAGAAAGTGTTCAGAGGCCTGTTGATGCAGAAATAAAAGGATCTGACGCAGATTTTCTGTGTTTCAGACTGGAGTTCAAAGTGAAGAAGGAGGGCTGGGGCGGAGGAACCTCCAGGGTTGTAGTTTTTCAAAGGGGTCAAGGAGATTTGGCTCAGCTCAAACAGGGAGGGAAGACTCTCACCATTTCTGTAGGAGACGGTCTCCCCAAGTCCTCCAGTGAGTCAAAACGAATAATTAAAGTATCTTTGCAGCAAACCTTATCATATTGTTCTATGTTAAGATGTTTTAATACGTAATTTTGTCTTTAGAGCCAACCAGGAAGTCTGGTCTAGACGTTCGAGGAGGAGGGAGAAACCACGTACCTAACAGAGGTGTGACTCTCCTTAAGCTGGATTTATGTTCTCATTTGCATTTACTTTGACTTATGTTTGCATTTGGATTTAATTTATTAATCCCTGGCACAATAGCTGAACACACGGGTATTGTTTACTATTCTAACAGCTCTAAGCAGCACCAGTTCTTCAGATTGCACTTCAAATTCATAAATGTTAGAGCTCAGTTTTAAATAGCTCTTAAAGATACACTGAAAAGAAAAAAAAGTAATCCTACTTAAATATATTGCATTAATAGGTCACAAGTAATGATATTAAGTCTATCCAAGTTAATCTATTATGTTTATTAAGCTGTCAGGTTAAACAAATGTAAATAAATTAAGTCTGACAAACTTCATTCAGTTAACACAACATTTTTAAACTGGAGCTCCATCTTTTTTTTCAGTGAAATATAAAAAATATACAAACCCTTGCAAACAAAAAGTTGGCGTTTTTTTAATGAGTTAATTTAAAAAGTGAAATTTGTGTTTTACTTGCTTTCATTAAACACTGATTGATAAATTTCAAGTTTTTATTTTGGTGAATGTATCTCTCAACTAATGAAAACTCTAAATTTAACTTCAACAAACAGAAGATGAAAAAAAAGCTTAAAACAGAAAAGTTTTGTTGTTCTCATGTTATGGCCATGGGGAGACAATCACTAAAACTCTCTCTATATAAGCCACCCTGTAACACTGCAATATGTAATAATGTAATAAAATTGACCTTTGAAATGTAGAAAATTATTAAAACCACATTATATAATAATTGATGCAAAATGTAATAAAACATATCGAAGGTTCTGGTTATGAGTCTGAAAAAGCAACTAAATGAACAAAGTTTCAATTTAAATGCATATAGGATCTAGAAAAAGATTGTTATTAAAAGTAAAATGATTATGATGAACACTAAAAGTTTGTAATTGTTTATTACATAATGTAATTTCTAGAAAATATCTACCTCTGCATTTTGTAATAATCAGTGCAAAATATAATAACATTATTACAAATATGGCACAAAGTACGTATTGTAAAATGCATTCAGGGATTTTAGTTAATTTTGCATTGATTATTACATAATGTGGATTATTGATGTTTTATTACATTTTGAAGCCAGACTATAATATTACATTACATTACATTACAACAATATGTTTTATTACAACATATTGCAGAGTCACTACATAATGTGTACATAATCACTACATAAAGGATATGTACATAATTACATATTTTTCATGTAGTGCTGCATCTGACTGAACGTTGAGTGGAAGGAAAAAGTGTGGTAGAATAAAAGGCACAGCTAAGCTAAATTTTAGAGCACTGCTTGCTTCCCTATGCTGTTTCCACCAGTATGTGCTGCAGTGTGCTGCAGCACACAGTGATGTGCTGCAGGGATTATGATATCACTGTTTTGGATTGGCGTGTCATCAGGAGGATTCATGCAGAATGAGCCCCAGGAATGGAGAAACCTTTCAGTAGGACAGCATTTGGATCTTAAAAATAACTGGGGTTTTTTGTCTTATGTGATAATCCAGGCAGGAATGGGGCTTACACAAGAAAAGCTGAATTTGTAGAACCAATTCAATTCAGTGCATTTACAAATCGCAACAAATATCGTAAACAATTGCCTTGAATATTTGTTATTGTTGTCAGTAAGCTGCAACAAAAAAAGTCTGGAGCATTAAACTTTATGTTTGAAGCTTCAGCTTCAGGACTTCTATAAGTTAAGTTCTCTAACCTTTAAGAGGAAAATATGTCTTCTAACTTTTATTTCATTTTTTCTAGCACATGCCAATGGCGGAGCCAAGTTTTCTAGAGCCCACCCCAACCAGCAAGCAGATATCACATATTCCTCCCCACACAAACAACCGCGGCTTCCCAACACGCCGCTTCCCAACGCGCCGTTTCCCAACGCGCCGCTTCCCAAACTGGACACCCAACGGAGCCGCCGGGCCCCGAACCAGCACAACCAGGGGAACCTGGACTTCCTCAACGTGCCTGACCAAGGCATGTCAGGGTAAGAGAGGCCAGCTGGTGAGACGCAGACGAACAAAAGGTGCTTTGAGAGGATGGGTGCAGCTCTGAGTAAAGTTAGTGCAAACACGTTGCAGCGGGTTGTTAGGACTTGTCAAGGTGAGGTCTGTTTGCCTCCATGAGGCATGACACAACAAAAAGTGCCCGTTTATAAAACTTTCTGTCCCTTACAGATGATGTACCGTCAGTACAAATAAGAAGTCTAAGGTGGAAAATGTAAAGAATGAAAAAAATAGTTCTATACATGACTGATGGACACCAAGAATAAAGTCATAATATTACGAGAATAAAGTCTTACAAGATTAAAATTGTAATAATATGAGAATAAACATGATAATAACATGACAACAAAGTCAAAATAATAAAGAATAAAGTCATTATGTTACCAAATTAAAGTTATAATGTAACTAGAATAAGGTAGAATATCAGAAGAATGAAGTGGTAATTTTATGAAAATTCTTCCACAAAAGCATAAATTAAAAATAAAAAAAAAAATCTTGAGCATCCTCTGAACTTATTCTTTTGTATCAGATTTAAAAAGAAGGAAATACTTAATCTTTTAACACGTGAGCAACAAATTATTATCAGTAACAGGGATTTTAAAATATTGTGCCAACAGTTGAGTTAAAGAAGCACACGGACTTGACGAGCTGGTCGTGTCACTTCTCGATTTCTACTGAAACTCTTCTCTCTTTATTTTACGACTTTCTTCTGTTAACGTTGCATCATTATTCTGCTGGTATTATGACTTTATTCTGGTAATATTATGATAATATTGTCATAATTTGAAAAAAGAAATCTCTTAGTCTGGCCCTAATAATCCATCATACCAATCTAGAACAAACTGATGACAAATGTTTTAGCCCCTTTAAAGGGACACCACCAGTTTATTAGGTTTATATGTTGGTTACTTACTTTTAATTAAATTCAGTTAGATTTATTTATTTAGTATTAGATCACAATGCAAAACGGTCCAGTGATATAAATCTGCAGAATTAAATCAGAATCAAATTTATTTTAAGTCAGACTAATATCCAAATGTCCAAATCATTTAATTATAAATAGCTCGTGCTAAAACGTTCACCGTCTAAACAAGGAAGCACTTACTTTGAGAATGAAAAAAGAGAAAGCTACACCAGTTGCGGCCGGGTTACTTACTTTGAGAAAAAACATAACGGGGAGTAAACAAAATCAAGTAAACACATTTAGCTCCATTAAATGCTACAACCTGTAAGAAGACTCAACAAAGAAGCATTAGACCAGGAATACTTTCTATGGGATAGAAAACTAGAACAGTACACATAATTAATAAGTAATGGCTTTTTTAAAAGCTAACTTGACCAAGGAGTATGGACCTTACCACAGGGGCTGCTTTTCATTGGCTGATGCCCATTCTACGTAGTAGCGCGGCTACAACGTGCGTGGCCGTCTCACAAACACACTTAGCTTCCCGTTAGCTAAGTACAGCATAATGGCAGAACTGATACAACTTCTACACCTTGAAGCCTGTCTGCTACACAGTCTTACGTTAGCTAAACAGATCAATATCCAATGTGTCTGTATCTGTCATACACTAAAGATTTTATTTTAGCAGGAAAGCCTTTGGACTAAACTGTTACTCGTGTTAGCCACGTTAGCACCAAGTACAGCTAGTCAATCAACCGTCTGTGTGTTCAGGGAAGCGCTGATTAATAATCCAGAAATAAATATCAAGCCTGGAAACTTGATATCGTAACGGACTGAATGTTTTGTTTTTAACTTAATCTTTGCTCGTCTAGCGGGGCGCAGGCAGTTGCCACGGTAACAGGTGTGCTTAAACTACAAAGAGAGTAAAAAGGTAGGAGTGGTTTTGAGTTGATCACCTGTTCGGGTTATTTTACCTTTGCTGTGGCGCATTACTATGTAATGTTTACATAGAAACAACGCGCTGCGAGGCTTTGTTTGTGAGACTTGCGGTCATATGGGTCGGTTGTGGGCGGAGCTTGGTAAGGTCCATAGTTACTTTCTATGTCATCATTGACTCCATCTTGGATAAACAGCAGAGACGGGTAGAGCAGCAAAAAATTCTGCTGCTTCAAAATATTACTCAAATTCAAGTAAAAAGTATGATGTAGTAAAACTACAGCTAGAAGAATTTTTTATTTTTTAAGTTACTATAATAAATCTAATTGGTTACTACTCACTTGTGGCCAGAAATACTTTTTACTTTCTACTTTACTAAACTCCTTTTCACCATCTACAATAACTCTGTAGAATTTGAAATTTAATTTCCCTATGGGATCAATAAAGTATTTTATAATTTGAATTCAAACCAACATCATCATAAATACACAATTTTGTACTTTTTCTATGCCTAGCTTTATTTAGCTCATTATATCTTTTGTTTGCTTGCCATTGTTTTTCTTTGTGTGCATTATTTACACCCCTTTACTTGTTTGTTCTTGTTTTGTGATAGGAAGCAGAGGAAAAGGAGCATCAGCCATCGACCGCCTCCTGCCCCGAAGCCTCAGCCGCGACCTCAGGGTCCGCGCTGCCGGGCCTTGTATCAGTACATCGGACAGGACACGGACGAGATCAGCTTTGAGGCCAACGACGTGTTTGACCTCGTCAAAGAGGGTATGTGGCCAATCAGATTAAAGTAATGCAGTTTGAATCCCTGAGTGAAGATTCCCCTTACACTTTTTTCAAATTAAACAAAACATTTGTGATACGTTTGTGCAGCACCAGTTTTTGTTTGTGCTGCTATCATTTTAAAAATATTAGCAAATGTCTCCAGATGTCAGCAATGGTCAACAAGGCTAGCACACATTTACAAAATCAAACAAAATGCGGTGCTGCAGCAAAAAAAAAAATTGTTTGTGCTGCAGTTATAATTTTAAGATTTATTTTTTAAATGTTTCCAGAGGTCAACCTGTTCTTCCCCTCCCACTTTAACAAAATCCAACAAAATTGATATAAATTAATTATGCTACGTTTATACTGGTTTGTGCCGCTAAAATATCTCTAGCATAGTTGAAAGACACCAAATTTGCTTTATTTTGTAAATGTCTACTGGCTGGTTGACCTTTGATGACCTCTGGGAACACTTATTAATATCTTTAAAATGGCAGCAGCACAAACGTAGCACAGCTGATTGACACCAAATGTGCTTGATTTTGTAAATGTGGGCTGGCTGGTTGATCTTTGATGACCTCTGGGAACACAGCGACATAAACAAAATTGTTGCAGCACAAAGAGCACAATCTTTGACACCGATTTAGTATAATTTGAAGAAAATTTGAGGGCCAACTTCACTCAGGTAGCTTGAATTCTTGAACATTGACGGTGTTTTTTGTTTTTCCCCTGCAGATCCATCAGGGTGGTGGACCGGCAGGATTCAAGGAAGGGAAGGTCTCTTCCCCGGTAACTATGTGGAGAAGATTTGATGAGGACTTTTCATGGACATTCTTGTGTTTAACAAGAACAAGGCGTGTTTTGTCCATAGCAGCAGACCCTGTTTGCTTACAAAAAAAAAGCCTGCAAGTTATTCAAAGTTACATGGAGGATCTAATGTAAGGGTGACATTTTGCTGACATTTGAGCCCTGCCTAATTACCTGTGGCAGCATAAGGTATGAAGACAAGACAGGAGGCGTCATCATGATTGTTAAAACAGGACGACAATGAGCTGCTCCGGTTTCATCTCCTTTAAGTCAAACGATCCCGCTCTGAATGGCCTAGCAAAGGATCTTTGACTTTATCTTCCAGAATAACTCCGGGCTTCAGCTGAAAATGAACTGAACAAAAAGAAATCTGTGTTTACCTCCACGCTGTAAACAGGCTTTACAACAAAAACAGAAACTGGACTGATACTTTGGCGCTCAAGTAACGAACTTGCTTCAGATCAAATAAAATCTTTTTAGAGGAAAATTTTAGTTTTTATTGTTTTTTTAAGTCAGGATTATTGGTATTTTGTTATCAAGGAATATATTTTCATACATCTTAAAGCAAACTATTTGCATGGGTATGTATTGCATTGACAGTAAGTTATAAGAGATTTTGCAGCAACAAATCAGAAGAAAATTCATTTACGGATATACCGTAATTTCTGGGCTATTGCGAACGTCTGAACATTGAAATATGGACCATAAATGGTTTACAGTGCCTGTAACATCGATGCTTAAAAAAGAAAGGAAAAGTAATTTATCACTATGTTCTTCTTCCTCCAGTGCATTAAAACCACTAAAGTCGTCTTCTTTATTGAAAGAAGTCGGTATTGAAAAGCCTCACACACACTTCCTCAGTCTCTTTTCCATTGTCACTTTCGTCTTGGGAAAAAATTGTTTTGTTCTCTTCATCACACAGCAGTCCAGCATTTCTATGGTAAAAAGCATTTATATTAGCCGCATCGCAGTGTTTTACATTTGTGAAGAAATGTAGCAGCTCATAGTCCAGAAATTATAGTATTTGTACAATAACACATTTCTTTGTTTTATGTTTGATTATTTTTTAAATATTAAAGTCAAGTATTTTTAAAGTATCTTGTCTTTTGATTCCTTTATTTGGAAGTGACAAATATGGTTGTAGTAAAAGTGAAATCAAATAAAAGTTAGTTAAAAATATATTTAACAGAGCAACTGTGACAGTTAATCTCACATACCAATCATATTTTTGGAAGCAGACCACTTTTATTTCAACATTTGGTGTTTTTCTTGTTTTCAGTTATATTTCCAATGAGGATTTTCTTTGCTGATCCTTTTTGACAGACTATAATATCAAACAATACAACACTTTTCACACTTCACTTAAAGTCTTTCAAGAATGTAGCCTATAGCTAGAATGTTAGGGCTAGAGAGTTTTGTTAGTCACTTGAAAACAGGTTTGTTCACTTAAGCTAACGTTAGCCTTTAACCTGCTAGGCAGTTAACTTAAACTACTGCTAAGCTATATATTAAACAGTTTTAAGTCTTGAGTAAGAATGTGATCACATTTCATTTGCTTGACAACCAGATCCAGAGGTTTTAAGGTTTTTGTTGGCTGCAACACGACACAGTTAGCCTAGCATGCAACACGAAAGAAACTGGGTTCAAACAATAACTGCAGATTTTGGGGGATTTGAATGTTGCCATCTAGCTCTCAATTATACAATGATGAAAAAAATATATATAGGCATTATACTATTAGTCACACTAGAAAACAGGTTGTTTATTGAGATAGCTTTTTCTCAGGTAGTTAGCACAAGTTAGCGGTAATAATACTGATCAACATTCACACTGTCAGAACTCTACTTAACCTTGTATTAATTGTATTCTAATTCATTTGCCAGTGAATGAAAATGTTAGTGCTGCTGTGGGTTGTAACTGCTCGAATCGCAATAATTAAATGAATGTGTAAAGTTTTCTGAAACATAACACAATCCAGAGCCAACTCTGTTAGCAGAATAACCCACAGAGGGTTATTCTTTACCCAGCAGTTTTAAGAATGTTCTGTACCTTAATTCACACATTCAAAACATTGTAATAGTTTCTAAAAGTATACATATGTGCCTTTTTTTAATAGTTCATTGACTATTATTTTGTCTAAATTCTCCATTTTATGTAGGGACTCGTGATTCTAAACAAGCAGCAAGCAGAAAAAAGTACATATCCAATGTTTTTTACAACAACTTAGTGTTGGTTTTACTGATTTACCTTTTGAAGAATCTTGAAATAAAAGGAGTTACAACATTTAATTCCCCTTTGGGATCAATGAGATATTTCTGAACTGAATTAAAACAGAAGAAATATCTGTACCAAAGTTAAGAAGACAATTTAGTTCTTAAAGGCTCAACGCTCAGCAGTCGGCTGTAATTGGATTGATCAAATCCTCCTGAATTTTGTTACATCCTCTTGTTTCTTTAGCTGCTCAATATGTTCATGTATGTGGCACGCTAACACTCACTGCTGAGGATCTTTAAATCTACTAACACTTTATTTCGCAATGATTCTGAAGTAAAACTAGGTTTTTCCAACCAAATTTAAGGTTTCTTTTCCAGCAGCCAGCCTTCCCGATAATCTTTTTTTGTTGTTTTTTAAAATTATATTTATTATTATTATTATCCATCCAGCCCTGTTCATGACGGCACATTGTTGAGTTTGGTGAGTTGAAAAAGAATCCCAAAATAATTCAGCAGAACTGAGTATCTTTACAAAAATAAATAAATACAAATACACAAATAGAATATAAATGAAATGTGATTATTTTTATAGCTTGCTATTTCTCTAATTCTAGCAAATATTTATGCTGTTATGAAGCAATTAGTACATGATACAAAATTATTTGTTTGAGTTAAACAGAAGCAGATTGGCTCAAAATTGTAACACATTTTTATTAAGAGCTCTTAAAAAGTTATTGTATTGTTACTAAAATATTGCCGTATGTCTATGGAGAGCCATTTCAACCAAAATTAAATAAATAATAGGGGAAATTATTTAATTGTGGCTGAAATGGCTCTCCATAGAAATAAATCCGAGAATAAATAAATGAATAAATATAAATGGGTATAAAGATGAAATTACTCATTGATTTATTTATTTTACTCATTTATTTATGTAATTTTGGCTGAGTTGGCTCTCCATATATGTCTGCCTCGCAAAGTTACTTTAAATATTAAGCTATAAACTGGAAAACAGTGAGGGGTTTTGTGACAGATTGTAAATTCAAAATTTGTTTCTTCTCCATTATTTATTGCGTAATGAGTAATTTTACACCTGCTGGTAAAATATTATTTAAATTGCTTTATAAAAGTCACCAACACCTTGTATGTGTGGAAACAATCAGGGGCAGAAAAACATCTGAGGATGTTCAGAAACCCTGAAGACTAAACGTGCAAAAACAACGATATAGGATGAGACACGCGCTTTTAAAAACAAATGGCATTTCCAGCTTTTCAGGAACCAACACACAGTTATAAAGAAATTCCTCCGGCATTAGATCTGAACCACCCACAAGCTGCATTTACAGCCTTTTCTGAGATGGCTCGACCGGTCGAGTTTGTTTTTGAAGGTAAGACCGGGGATTACTCATGCTGGCAGCAGGCGGGCTGGGCTGGCTCCAACCGTGCGCTCCTCGATCTAATCTCCGCTTTACGGTTAAGGAAAAGCGAGAAAAACGAGTTTCGGATGCATTCGTTTTAAAAAAAAAATGTATTATCTGAAAACATGTAACTCTAACGACGTGAAGCATGATGAACGGATAACCTCACTTCGTCACAGAGCGGCAGGGTTTCGGTCCTCCCCCCAGGTCAATCCACCTGTTGCACCACCTGGAGCGGAGCAGCGCACAGAGGAGCGCAACCATGGGAGGTAGGAAGTCCGAATCTGATCATTTATTACTGATATTGGTTTGGATTTTAAAGTATGTAACGTTTTCAGCTAGGCTGGATGAATGAACTGTAACATTTATGAATGGAAATGACTTGAATATTCGCATTGTTGACTGACTGAGCGGATGAACAATAGTGACAATCAACACCGTTTGTTTTAACCTGTAACTTTCGTATTGTATGTATGCAATAACTGGTGATTTAGTGCATATGTATTTATACAAAATTTATTTCATTATCTCAAGTAAGACACCACAAATAGACTGTTTTCGAACCTTTATTTCTGTTAATTATTGTGATTTTCTACTTACATCTAATGAAAATATTAGAATATTACATTATACAAAAAAAGAACAAAAAAAAACAAACAAGTTTTAATACACAAACTGTGGGATTAGTGAAAAAGTGGGATTAGTGAAAATTATGTTTAATATCTGCTTAAAGTTGATTGGATTTAAAACTATAACCTTTAAGGAAATGACCTGAACATTCACATTGTTTGCAGACTGACTGAGCGGGACGGGACAACAATACGACAGTCCAACAACACACAAACCTTTATAAATATTGTGTATAAATATAAATATATAAATATAATATAAATATTGTTTATAAATATTTGTGTAGCAATAAATATTGTTACACAAATAAGAGGGTTTCAGGTTAACTTTATCTATTCGTTGTCAATTCAATAATGTTCAACCCGAATTTAAACACCACTTCAGGCGGAAAAACCACTACAATGTTCACTGCAAACTTAAGATGCGCTCGATTCACTGCAAAATGATGACATGCAATCCAAACTCGAGATCACACCAAACAGAATCGGGTCTCAGATATTTAAGAATAACAGCGACATGGAATGAGAGTATTCAGGAAGTGACCCAAAGACAGGAGGACAAAACAAACAAAATAAATGGAAGGTTGTTAGCCCACCCTCACAAACACTAAGAGACAAACAATCCAACACTAGGCCCTCCGCCTACATGTGCAATGGGAGATAGGAAGTGCAATGTAACACACATTACACATGTGCAATGTAACAGGTGACGCCTAGTGGTGCCACCTGTTACATTGCACATGTGCGATTGATTTGCAAAGTGGATCCAGAGTGGAGTGGGTCTCCTCTGCTCTGACTGCAGGCGGTTTGAGTTGCTGAATATGGTGACAAAGTTGGCAACCGTTCTCACCACAGCTTTCTTTCATTCATCCCCACCCTTGGCCACGCCCCTTGGTGTCATATATATCTCGCACGGGTGAACAAAACACTTAACGTTTACATAATAGCTGTGAAAGGCTGTCTATGTTAGCTTAAAAAAAAATATTTTTGAGCTAACATAGAGCTAAACGATTTATTAACTTACCTTCGAAGTTCTTTATGAAGTTTTACACATACAGCTTAAATCATTTGTCATTGTTGGAGCTTTTAAGAATGTCTGAATAATTACATAAACATAATTAATAATCCTGCAGCGACTAAGGAGCCATTGCTAACATACTGCGCACCGGAAGTGGCCTAAAGAATACGGAAGTGCTAAAACAGAAGCCCGTGGCACATTGGAAATTTGGTTCAAAATTTTTGTGGGCGGGGTTATGTTTTCACAGGGAGGTTGGTTACACTTTAACTTTGAAAAAAGATAACATCGGGCATAAATCCGACCTGGAATTGTTTGTTTAATAAGGCAGGTGCCTTCACCTGTCATTCAGAAAAAAGGAGCGCAAAAGGAGAAAGGAAAAAAACAAAATGTTGACAGTTTATTCAGAGACTGACGAACAGGAAGGCCTGGACTGAATGACAAATTGTAAACAAAAAAAAAACAAATTACTGAAATGCTTGACAAGAAGATTTAGTATATCTGTGTGTCTAATGATACACAGGGAGTGTATTCAGTGGGTCAAAGATTAATTTCATTGCTGAGTTATCAGCTCATTTAAAATGTGTGATTGGCAAAAGTTCATATGGTACATTTTGACCATATATACTTGCTGGGTTAGATTCCAGCAAACTTGATTCAAATGATTGCATTTCCTCCTCTGCTGCAACAACAGTCAAGAGTGTTGCACCAGGGAAATACCTAAACATGCAGGACAACCACAGCTTTATATTGTGTTCGTTTAGTGCATTACTTTATCAACTCAACCCTTAAAGGAAAAGACAGGTCCGAAAATTTAATGTGGATGCAGTGGAAATCTGCAAAGCCCTTAGACTCAGGATGTCATCTCCAGCACTGTAAGCTGGAAAACAGACTGAAAATTAGGAGACAGTTGGGGGGATTTCGACATTTCTAAACTGTAAATTTTTTTCTAAAGACTGATGTCTGCAGAATGAGCCTGTATGGAACACCCTTCCTGACAATAATCATACCCAAGTCCTAAAAATCTCGGTCTCAGTCTGTTTGAAGCAAACTCGAATGCATATGTGAATGCCAAGCGGACCATAAACTGCTCCAATAGCAGGAAGTGGACTATTGCGCAGGGCATTCTAGGTAAATACAACCAAAACAAGTGGTCAGTTGCCAAAGACAAAATCTGATGCTACTCCATTTTTGTTTACATTTTGTGCAGAAGGAAGTTGTTCTCATGGGTTTTTTAGATGTTGGGTTTTTTTTGTCATTTCCTTCAGTAGTTCTTGGTGCAGTGCCACCACAGGCGAGGAGGGGAACCGGTTTTTCAAAGAGTCTTGTTCATTTGACACAGTGCGGTGTGAAAGCACACCAGAGGAAATGGCACCGATGTTGCAATTTTGGTCTCCAATAGAAGCTGATAGTCTAGCAGACTATCAAGTGGAAACAGAGCTGCTTTTTGTGTAAATGTGTTATCTGAGCAAAGTAATAAAAAAAAACTCACAGCTTTTACAACAAAAGGAAGTCAAATTCTTGCACATAAAGTCAACACACAGAGAGAATGGAAACTGATTTTCATAAACCACATATTTAAATGTTCAGTTGGGATGGAGATGGCATGCACAGCTTTATTTGAATACTTACAGGTACAAGTGTGCTCCACCTGATGTTTATTTTTCTGATGTTTTTCTTCTCACTGCTTCATCTAGGTGTCTATTCCAGTGAAAAGATGGCCGACGTTTTTGCCTATGAGAGCTCAGAACTTGACTGGTGTGAAGACAACTACAGATACTCTGAACATGTTGTGGAGTATTTCAATACGGTAAGCTCCTCAGACAGCGCATCATCCAAGAATGACCTGTTTCTATAGTTTGATTATGTTTAAAGTCATTTTGCACCTTTTCACTTGCTGATTTGTTGTTTTTCTGCAGGTCAGCAGCTTTTTCTTCTTCATTGTTGCTCCTATAATGCTCTACCTGCTGCATCCCTATGCCAAGGAGAGGAGCCTGGCAATCCACATGGTCTGGATCATGATGATTTTTGTAGGCAAGTCCATTTTATTTCAATTGATTGTTCTGGACCATCGAATTACTATTTTTTGTATTAGTAAAATAAAAATAAAATCAGCAAAAACGCATTGAATACAGCTAACATTGGGCTAAACCATTGTAATATTTTTCTGATCTTCCCAAAGTATATCTAGATTTTTTAAAGAAACAGGCCCACAGCATTACATCTCCTCCACCATATTTAACCATTGTTTTATGCCAAACACACTTGGAGTTTATGTTGCTGCTCTATTTCACCAAAGCCCACGGTTTAGTTAAATTAATTGCAGCATTTTGAAATGTCTGGTTTTTTACATTTGTGATAGTAGAACAGAGATTACTCATTTTTTACTCACATCCTCAGTTTTAATATGTTCATCTTATGTGTTTGTGAAAAGCAGGAATATATTCCAGTAACAGGGTTTATTTTTCTGTAGGACTTTTCTCTGCATACTTCCACATGACTCTTAGCTTCGTTGGCCAGATGCTGGATGAGCTCTCCATCTTGTGGGTGTTGGCTGTAGGATATGCCACTTGGTTCCCTCGTAAACTGTTTCCCTCTTTTATCAAAGACAGGTAAGTTTACTTTTATACCACTGAACCAGATGACAAATCACTGCCCTACCCTACGACAAGTTAGCGCAAGGTCTGCTAGGATTTTTAATGTCATCTAAGCCTACACACATAGGCCTTTAAAGAAGAAACAAAAAACTGTTTATGTACGCTGTGAAAACCTGTCTTGTCTGAAGAGGTAGCCACACAGCAAGATTCATTATTCTAGATTGGGAGGTCCATTGTGTGGCTCTTGGAATAATTTGGCAGGGTTCCAATACATTTGGTCAGCTGGTTTTACCCCTGTTCATTCCAGCATAACACTTGCTGGAAAAGTCAAGTGTTTTGTTGTTGACTTACCATCCAGAAGCCACTTGCTGCGTTCTTGTTTGTTGTGCAAGAGGCTCCATTTCTTCTGCTTTTGGGTCTGATTTAGGGTCAAAGATACACAGATGTATAATTGTGTGTCTATTTGCAGCCATTTTCATGTGCGAGTGTAAAACGTTAAGTTAGGGGCCATGGCCAACAGCAGCTTACTTGGATTTAAAGTGACAAGAAACCTCAACAAAGCTCAAAATAGGCAGAACTGAGGGAACTAAAACAACATTTTTATTGAAAGTCAGACTTTGATGCAGCCATTCGTTAATGTCTGCAGGGAATAGACTAAAAACATTTTCTCAACCAATGAAATAAAAACTATTTGACTCAAAAGTTGGGAAACTGGGAAACACCACATTTTTATTCAAGCAAATAACGTAATGAAAACTATTTGCACTAACAGACAAAACAAATATGTTTACTTAGGTTTGTGTTTTTATTTTTGATAATTATTAAGAAAATAATAGAAGTGCTGCCATAGCTTTGGAAAGAAAGAAAGTGCCAGTGTGTTTATTTGTTAGTTTAGTGACAGGCTTCAATTGGTCATTTATGAACATGATTAGTTGTACATGATTTGGAGTTTTGTATTATACAATAATAACAATTAAAAATTAAAATGTTATATTTTCAGAAATATTTGTGGTGTTTTTGTGCAAGTAACCCTCCAATGATGTGACATTATTACAGTGACCCCCAGTTCATTTGAGTTTGAGGTTTCTGCGTTGCACTGATCAGTCGTTCTTCTCTCATGTTAAACCCTTGTTTTCCTTCATGCATTTGTTTTTTCAGTTGAGCATTATGTAAATAGATTATTCCTAAATGTTTCCTGAAACTTTCTCCACTGACTTCCCAACCACAGGTCCACATTTTCGCGGCTCGTCCTTTTGATCACAGTCATTACTTCTGTGTCATCGTTTGTCAAACCTACAGCCAATGCCTACGCCTTAAACTGCTTTGGCCTCCACCTTCTGTACACCTTGGCTGTGGAGATGAGACGGTAAATGAAAATAAGGTTTTTCAATCTTGTGAAACTTCAAAACACGCAGCTTTTTGCTTTCAGTGTGACTACAGATCTTTTCTTAACCTCAGCTGCACTGACCGGAAGGCTCTACGTCTGGCCAAACTGTCGGTGGCTCTGTGGGTCCTCGCCATCTCCTGCTGGATTAGCGATCGTTTGTGCTGCAGTTTCTGGCAGCGGTTAAACTTCTGCTACCTTCATGGGATCTGGTAAGACCTCTGGTCACTTCCTGAATATATCAGATATCAGGTATTACTCACAGAAAACAGGACTGTGAGTAAAACACAATGTGCTTTTCTGTAACATTTCAAGTGAAGCTTAAAGTCAGACAAAGATAACCTTACCAAGACTGAAAGCAGTTTAGAAATTATTTTATTTACCAATGCAAAAAAACAATTCTCTTTCTTATTAACCCTTTGACACATTAAGTTAGATGCTTTAAGTCCTGATTTCTTTCCAGTATTTTTGAGTTTCTTAAAGCTCAAAAAAAGAGGGAAAAAGTTTGTAAAAAAAAAAAGAAATTAGGATTTTTTTTTTCTAGTTGTAATTTTCTCCAAATACAAAGTTGTCATTTGGAGAAAATAGTAGTATTAGTCTTTACTTGATGTCACAATATTCTTTTTTATCTGCAAGAGTTTTTTACAGTAGAAAGAGGGGATGTTTTTCTGTCTGCCATATTAGACTTAACAAAAATTTTCTTGCACTTGCAATTGATGGCCAGTAGTTGGCAATGTATTGTATGAAGCACTAGTGTCCACTTCAGAGGTCTGTGTGCATTTATAACATAAAAATCCACAAGAAAATTGCTTCTAGACAAGCTGTCTGCTGCAGTAACTGCTATGCATGAAAGGGTTAAAGCAACACATTTGTTATCATTATGTCTTGACAGTATAATGTGAGAAAGATAATCTGTGAAAAGATTGAGTTCCCCAAATCTTCCCAGTTCTATTATTTCTGTCTGAAGAAACGTACCACTCCTGGTCAAAAACAGTCAATCAACCCTGGGTATGCACCGCTCAATGTGCTAATGGCAGATAAACCATTTACAGTTACAGAAAGCAGGATATCATTGTGCATATTCTGTTTTATCTGTCTTTCAGGCACATTCTCATTGTGATGGCAGTGGCCTACGGCAGCACGCTGATAGCTTATCTGGATGCCAGCAATGAAATACCTTATTTGCTGCCTGGACTGGAGTACTGGCCCTGTGATAAATGGGCCGTTGGATTCCCCCACATTGTTCTCTCCAGCTCTCCAAAGACCCAAAAACGGTGCTGACAAATCATTACCCCTGGCATTTCATTTGTTGTCAAATGTTTGCTAAACAACTGAATTACCTTGCATCTGAATCCTACTGATAAATGTCACCGCTTAGACTGAAGTTAGCATTTAAATGCATATCTGTAGCCACCAAAACAATATAATCATAGAGGATAATGAGTTTGGTCGTTGACAAAACATTCGTCTCAGCATTTCCTCTAAAGAGGTTTTTGTGTAAGCACCAAAAAGAACATTTGAAGCACTTTACAGTATAAAAAAAATTGGCACCAAAGTGCTGCATAGCAAAAACTTAACTAAGCTATTATTGCAAGTAGCAGTTATCCTTGCAACAATGTTTAATTTGACACACGACTTGTAAAGAACAATACCGTAGAGACTGATGCTATTCTTTGCTATGTAAACATATATAAAATGCTACTAAGGTGAGTTAATATAAAATATTTTTATATTTGGAGATGCTTGAATGTGACCAAAGTCTTTAAAGTTAGAGTTAGCCAAGCTAACTGCTAGCATAACTTCCTGGTGAGTTATTCTTCCAAATCCCAACCTAGATTGTTTGGATTCAGATTCAAATTTATTAGTGTCCCAAATGGGCAATTGATGTTACAGCAAGTATAAAAACTAAAAGACAAATGATCAAAGATTAAAGAAATAAAAAACAACAAAACATACCAAAAGGACATGACATGCAAATCAATACATAATGTGAAGAATACAGCTGTGTATTTCATAATTGACTGACAGTTGCTACAAACACTAAATCAGGTGCAAGTCCCCTTACCTTGTTGTGCATTAAAAAGAGATATTGCTGTAGGAACAAATGAGTGCTTGTACCTGAACCTGATGCCAGAAGGCAGAAACTGGAACTCAGCATGTAAAAGATGAGAAGTATCAGCAATAATGGCTTTAGTTTTCCTAATGATTTGTTTTTTTACACACTTCTGTAAGTTAGCATTGTTCAACTCCTAAGGTCTTATTGCTAGTATGTTTTACTCTGCTAAGGGCATTTTTTGACCTAATGCTAAGATTTCCAAACCAACAGAGGAGGGAAAAGGTCAACACATATTTAATATATGTTCTATAAAATAGGATCATCAATGACTTATCAACTTGAAACTTTGCGAGCCTCCTTAGACAAAATAATCTTTGCTGGCCCTTTTTTTGCAAGTTTTCTGAATGGCAGGTAAATTGTAACTTTTTATCCAAAATAGTCCCAAGATACGTATTTGTAGTTCTCCTGTCCTGCACATTTAATGAAAGAAAAGCTTTATCACTCCAGTCAACAAAATCATCAACCGCAGGGCCATGGGCATGTTCATCATCATGTAGAAGGCTAACTATCACCGAATCATCTGCAAATTTTAATATTATCCTATTATCATGCCGGCTGCGACAGTTGTCCGTGTACAAAATGTAAAGAAGAGGGGAAAGGACGCAGCCTTGAGGGGACCTGGTAGACAGGGACATGTCTCTAGACATGCATTAGAAAACTGTTCATTGCAGATAAAAACAATGACTGCTAGTGTGTTTAAATTATTCCTTTAATAACACTAAAAGTAGCAAGAAAAAAAGTCTGATGGCTGCCCTGAAGCAGACAGGAGGCTAGCGAAGCGCAGCCAACACTGCTGCTATGTTTACATTTTCTTATTCCCAGTGAAAAATTAGCAGCAGCTTTGTTTACCAAAATGAAGAAGTGATTAATTTTTTATTTCAGTTCGTCCAGCTGTCCTTGCAGGATTTTGCATCCTTCAGTCCAGACCATAGTCTGCAAAGAGGTTACAAAATATCAGTAGGACCCACTTGCAAAGAGGGATAAATATGGCAGACAAACCCCTAGCTCAATACGCTGCAAAGATTGTCATCAATAATTGGCAAAAGAAAAAAAAAAATCCAACCAAAGTGTCCTTTTAAAAAATTAAAATCTGAAATGAGAATAATCATTGTTTAATCATTTTGTTTAGTTTAAATTTTTTAAATGTGAACCAAGCACTTCTGACAGACTGCAGAGACAAAAAGTCAAGAGGAACCGGCACACACTGATGTCACTTGTGCACTGAAATTATGTTTTGTTCTTTTGTGACGTTTGAGGGCGTTCAGTTGCAAATATTATATTTTATTTTCATTTATCACATTTTAATTTTGTATGAGATATTTGTCATCAACCGTAATACTGCCATTGCCATTCTTTACCAATTTATTTTAAGCTTCTGATTTACATAAGAAACAAACAACAAAACTGAAAACTGCTTTGATTTCATTTGTTCTCAGGAAGTTTTATCCAAATCTCATTTATTTATTTAGAATTTATTTAGTTAATTTTATTTTTCTATACACCTCAGGCAAACAGCTGAGGTGTATAGAAAAATAATAACAAATCATTTTTGTTATTATTTTTCCCATTATAAAGCTTTTTTTATATAGTATTATTGTTTTAATAAAGACTTTATGTCTTTGACTCTTTTCTTATTGGGAACTTAAGGAGAATTTAACAGCAATAATCAACCTTCATATAATAATTTTTATTTCTTACAAATATTGAGAAATCTTGATTTGCTTCCATTTATAAAGAATAAAATTTTACCCTCTGATGTAATTTGCATTTTTATACTAACCCTGGTTGTATATTGTGAAAAAGTTAAACTTTTGTTTTAACTTTTTATCAATTACTATCTATATATATCAGACTTAAAATCTAATATTTAATATTATGACTGACATAAATTGTCCTTTCATTTATTTTATTTACCGTTTTCTGTGTTCTGGTACCTGAATGTGTGAACTGCTTAATTTCATTTCATTGTTGTTTGTTTATTTGACGCTAATTTTAAAATATAAAGCTCTAAAATAAATCAAAGTACTGTGTATGACATTTATAGACATAAATAAATGACTGCTGACTGTGAAAGGGAGCTTATATTCTAGCTGTCCTCATGTTGATGTTTGAAAATGAAAATTATATTCTGTTTTCTAAAAATGTTGATGTGGTTTTATGAAAATTAATTTTGTGAAAAAACCTGTAAGTTAGATTTTTTTAATGGGTTTTTATTGTAATGCTGTTTTCTTTTGGGTTTTTTTTTTATGTTAGATATCGACTTATTCTTTGATAAGCATTTCGCTTTCCTTCAGTGTTCAGTGTTTGTTTGCTGATTTTCATAAGTGATTCGCTACAGAAACGTGTTTCGATGTTAATGATACCTCAGCGTGCAACAGGTTTACAGCAATAACAACCAGAATGAGCTGTTAAAGTGAGCTGAGTCGTTTCATTTTAAATAAACTGTTTTCAGAAACACATCATATGTTTATTTGGTCTTCACCTTTATGTTGACTGATTTTATGGCCTGATGGGACCAAGATTGTCCTGAAATTTTGAGGAAAGTTTCCTGTTTTTCGCCACTAGAGGGCAGCAAGAGAATGCTAGACTCAGGTCTGGCGTTCTGCTGCTACAAGAAGAATCTGTTCACTTCTGCCGCCCTGGGAGCGTTATCCTGGGTAAATGAACGTTCAGTTTAGGAAACGGAGCACATGCACTGAAGTGGATCCGAAGGTTTTATTAAAGTGCGATTGTCTTTTTTTATATATATATAATGAAAATAAAATCTACACACACAAAAAAAAAAAAAAAAATTCAAATTTCCCGCCATATATTTTGTCTAATTACAACAAAAAGGACTCAAGCGTTTTTATCGGTTAAATAAAATCTGTATTTAACGTCATTAATTAAAAACTTTACCATAAGTTGTCAGAATAATAACTCTATGGGCAAATTTAGACATTATATTTGTGTTGATTCATTCACTCCTGGGAATACATTATTACAAAACAAGAATGTTTGATTTCTTGTTTTATAAATATGGTTCTATATATTTTAGATTTTTATTATGTAAATTCATCATTTTTAAAGCCTTAGAGTATTCAAAGGAGGTTGTGGAAGATATTGTTGACACTCAAACACCCAATCCTTGATGGCAATCCATACAACGATTGATAGATTTAGCAGGAAATTCAGAAGAAAATCATTCGCAAATCCATTTATTTCAGCAATTCCTTTCAAAATGTGAAACTCAATTATTTATCTATGTTCATCAATCAATCAATCAATCAATCAAATTTTATTTGTATAGCACATTTCAGCAGCAAGGCATTTCAAAGTGCTTTACATCATTACAAACACAGAAACACAATGCAAGATAGAATCAACGATCAAAACACGACATTAAGTCAAGTTCCATCAATAAATTTGTAATTGATTACATTTCAAATACAATCCTAAACAGGTGAGTTATATCTATGATATACAGTATAACAAGTAAAAATATATATGTTTGGGATGGACGGATGGTTGTTGATTCTTGCAGCACAGATTCAGCTGCAGTCCACTGCTGGTGAATTTTCCTTCAATTTCTCCTCTATGATGTGTTTTTCTGCCGTACTTTTTCCTTCCACTCAACTTTAAATTAATACATTTGATGCTGCATTCCAAGGACAATCACCCGCTTTCACAATAATGTTTTTTTTTGTTTGTTTGTTTGTTTTTGGCTTCCTTATGAATGGTGTCACTGATTGCTGCTGGAACAGCTGATATGTATAGTTTTACCCATAATTGTGTAAGATATAACTTGAACATAACATTCAGTTGAAAATAATAATTTTTAATCCAAAAATCTTTTCTGAGAAATTTGATTTTAGACTTTTATAAGCATGTAAGCCTTTTTTTTTTTTTAATTAATAGAAATAAATGTTTTTAATGTTTTCTCAACTTGTCATTGTGGAAAATGATAATTTGTTCTCAATCCATTTAAACAAAGGTTAAATAAATAAAGTAAGATAAAAATAAAATTGTTTAAATTCTCTGGGTAATTAGTTTATATACGAGTTTCACTTTTTAAATTGAACAACTTTAATAAATTACCTTTTGGATGCTATTCTAATTTATTGAAACAGTGGCACCTATCATTTGTGTAGAGGAAAATACATGATGCTGGTTAATTTCACAGGACAAAATATATTATGTGATGGGTCAAGTTGGGCTTCATGTGTATGAAATACAAAGCATTATGAGAAATATAAATATCTGGAATGATTGTTTTGACTTTCCTACATTTCATTCTTAAGGACGCTAAAAATAGAGTTTCAACTTTTCCAATTAGGTATTTAACATCTAAAATACGCACTACCTGGCATTTTTAAACAATGCTAGGTAGCTCGTATTTATTTTACACAATAAGTCAAAATTGCCAGCTGAAAAAAGAAGGAATCAGTGCCAAGTATTGTACATCCATGCTGTAATAATATTCTAATTAAGACTTTGTGACACTAATGATTTCCATTTATAGTCAGAGACATGCAGCAGAGATCTTAAGTAGGGAATTAAATCATGACAGCTGCACTGACGAATAATGACCTCATGAGGACTAATTGGTTACCGCCCCATAAATACTTTCTTTCTTAGTATCAACAGACATTTCAGTTTATTGCTATTTATAGAGTTCTTGGTTGTCATTGGATTTACTTAACAATATAAATAATACAATAATAGAGGTGACAGGTGAGATTTGCATGTGATAGTGCCTGCAGAGCTCAAGTTCAACCTCATTTTTATTGCCTTTTTAAGAGAAACAAGAGCAGTGGGATACATTTGGAAGCCTGGACAGACTCAAGAGTTGATCACATATCTGTAAATGTGATTAATCAACAGTTTATGATACACTTTATTAAGATTTCTTAAATGGTCTCCATTAAATATATGTTTTTCTTTGTTTACCTGTCAGCTGGAACTCTCAAATAAAAAATTAAATAATTAAAAAAATACTCCATTAGTCCCAAAGTATGGTTGTAACTTATTGTCTAAGGTTTTTTAGAGAGTTGTTGTGGATGCTGATGGCTGTGGGCAGGAATAGATCTCCTGTAGCAGTCTGTATTACAGTGGCCCTGAAGAAGCCTCTGACTTAATTTTGAAAGTTGTTCATCATTTTCTTGATTTTATAAAAAATCCTTCTTTGGATCATCTCCAGTGGTTCCACAGTAGCCGCCAGAACAGAACCAGCCTTCTTTATCAGGTTGTAGAGACTTATTGTTTTTTTGCTGTGACTCCAACACATGATGGCAGGATATGTTGCACTGTACAGATGAACAAGGAGTTATTTATACACCTCAACTACCACTACTTCTTCTCCTTCTTGACCTTATCCTGTTTTTCTTGAAATCTACAATCAGGTTGCAGAATTTTATTGGAAAAGGTACATTTGTTCCCTGAATATGAACTACTTTGTGCTGTTTTTCTTTTTTTTTTTTTTTTTACATAAAATCCTATTAAAATGCATTAAAACCAGTGTTTTCAACATGTCAAAATGTAAGAAAATTAAAGATGTGTGAATACTTTCTTAAGCCGCTGTAAATGTGAGTAAAATTCTGTTTTCAATTCCTTTATAATCAATTAGCATCGAGTGCATTTTATAATTGAAACTGAGCCGTAACTATTGGGACTCTCTTGCTGTCACTCGAGACAACAACCAGAAAATGCTTCAATTGTATTTGCAGCTCGGTTATTGTCCCGCCTTTTCCCTTTTCCGATTGGCCAATTTTCAGAGCAGGGCTTGAATTCGGAGCGCTGTGATTGGTCCGGAGTGCTTTCTGTTTTGGTCGCCTGCCAGCAGCCGTCTGGAAGGGGAGGGGAGCCGTCTGCCTTCCGCTTCTGGGGCTGGATTGACACACAATGAGGAGCAGAGAGGCCGGGGAGACGCTCCACAAACGCCGCTGTAAATAATTACAACAATCACAGAGGCCGGAGAAACATGGAGAACCAGGTACGGTTCGTGTCTCCTTTGGGAATGGGAGGTTTTGACGGGGAAACGGGCAGCACGCAGGCGGTTGGCTGGCAGGGGAGAAATGAATCTTCCTTTCTGCGCGTGAGAAAGAGGAGAAAAAAAAACTCGTAGTTGTTTGGCTCTGGAGCTGTGCTAGCTGGGCACTCATACATCGGTATTTACTACTACAGCACTCAGCACCGCTGCCTAGCCACATCCAAGCACACAAAGAGACCCCCGCTTGGGCTTTTATTTTGCCCTGGTTCCTTCAGAAACACACGCAAACCGTTTACAGCTCGCGAGAGTCAGTTTATATCGGGGCTTTTGGTGTAGCTAAGCTAAGCTAATTTATGTATGAGGAGAGTGTCGGCCGTTGGCTAAAGGCTAAGGAGCAGCTACAAGGCGCCGGGGGAAAAGATTTGTCCTGCCCCAGGTTAGGCTGCTGAGGCTGGGTGTTGTCTCCGCCGCCAACGGCCTGAAATCTGAACAACACAGAGGAGCTGATAACGACAGGAATCTTACAACACTCTGGAGTATATTTGCATTATTTGCTCACAGCTGGTTAATGTTCACCACGTTCAGGACTACACAGGGTTCCTACGCAGAATGGAAAAGTATGGAATTTAGTATTAGGTGTTTTCCAGGTTGGATAAGAATGAGGAAGAAATGTTTGTATTTCCAGGATACTTAAATCATTGTCCAAAAGTTGCATCCATGCATTTGTCCAGATATCTGTTTTTCTTTCGTGCATCCATTGATTCAAACAATACATGTATATTTACTTTTACAATTATTTTTCCTTCCATACAGCATCTATTCATAAATCTATCTCTCAATACTTCATAGATGCATGCATATTTCTTTTTTCATTCATTCATCAATGCATAGTTTTTGCATCCATACATCCATTGTTACCTGTATTTTTACATAAATATATCTATTTTTCAGTAGAGCCACTCATCACTGCGCACACCATCAATTCATCAAAAAAATTCATTATTTTCCATATGTACCTCTTTTATTTCCTCCACTGACTTAAAAAAATATCTATTTTCACTTTCTGTACATATGAAAATACACATAATTATCTATTTATCTAGAGGAGTTACAAGCACCTGAAATTTTCTGATATTTTATAATTTATTTTTGTAATTCAGTGACTTTTTCCCCCATTTATTTTAGGTTTGTATATAAAATGGACAGATATCTTAATGAGGAAAAGTATGAATTTCAATATTACAGATGTGTAGTAGACCTTATTTGAAATTGGAGGAGGTAAAAATGGTCTGAAGCCACATAAATAGAGAAGGACAAGATCCTAAGATGTGTATTAGTCAAACAATAGAAATAAGGTATACCAAATTGATGCTTTGAACTGAAGGATTAAAATCTAACGTTCAAATAATACAAGTATGTGTGAAAATTAAAAAGTAAGACAGCTACGGCATTGCTGGAATAATTGTCCCTCAATTTATAGCACAGGCTATCTTGTTACTCAGAATAACCGAAAAGCATAGTTTGTAGATAAAAAAATTGATATTGCCAACAATTGTTAATAAAAGAAATGTTGTTTTTAGTGGTTGTGCTAAATGTATGAGCTGACTTGTAGTAGTCATTTTCTGTAGCCAAAAGCTGGTGTTCCTAGCTTTATAATTTGATATTTCTACTGTTTAAACAGCAGCAGAGAATGTGAAGGCTCAAAAGAAGAAAGTCATTCTGCTTACATTCTTTTTCTAAAGTAAATATTGATGTTGAAATGCTGAGATATCTGATGGAAATCTGACCCTGTGCTAATTAAATGCTCATGTATCAAATCAGTTTGTTTTTTTTAATGTAGCTAACTTGAGTCGTCTTCACTCAGTAACACCGTCCAAACTGAAGAGTGTTGTCAACCAGATCCAGTAGTGATTATGTATGTTGTGTTTAGGGACCAGAAAACAACAGTATTTTTGAGTTTGTCATCAAACTCAAACCACTCTCTTGGAGCAACTCTAATTATTGAATCAATACAAAGTTTGCTAAATTAGTACAAGTTGTAATCCTAGTAGCATTGACAAAAGCAGGATTTGTCTACAGAGTGACACAAACTTTACCATTTCCAAGGTTCCTCTTGCTTTTAGTAAATTTCAGGTGCCAATATGTCTGAAAAGAGGATTTGTGTTTATAGGTTGCATTTATTTATTATCTTTCAAAGCTGCTGAAATGTGCTATACAAATAAAATTTGATTGATTGATTGAATATAAAGGAAGAAGTTCCTAAAATAATTGTAGTTTAATTCACATTGTAAAAGACTTAATGAATCAAACCTAGTTGGGTTGTTCTCTTTTACGATAATTGGGAGCATAATGAACCTTGTGTTTTAAAACAAACCCTGTCATTAAGACTATAAAACAAACAAGCAAAAAGTAGGGTTTTTTGCTAACTGTTCATCTTCTGTAGACAAGTCTTTCCTCTATTTCTTCATTTATTGGTCTTATTTGCTGATGAAAGAATCCCTTTAAAACTATTTAAATATTGGCAGAAGTCTGTAGTTTTTAGTATTTTATATGTTCTGGTTAAAGACGGTAAAATGCATGTAGGTAAATCTATCAGAGTCTGTGTGTGTTAGTGGCGAATCCAGTTTCCATGACCTCACAATGTAATGTATAATTTTCAGGGTTAGTTTCTAATCCACATTTGATTGATTAATGTACAAAAATGCTCTCTTAGGGTTTTTGTCATCTGAAGATGAACATTTCATTCAGAAAGCTCAGTAAGCCAAATTATAGATCTGCTGTCTGTGGAAGAAATGCAGCTTGGTGCGTCCCAAATGCCTGAGGCTGTAGGAGGCTGGGTTTTCAGGGTGAAGCCACACACACTCGTGGAAAGTGGCTCATCCACTTTCATGGAGCTAGACTCTATTCAGCGTTGACCCCCTTTGAAGTCTCAACCGCCCAGAGACGACTTCTGGTACAAGTTAAAAGCAAATTCTAGCTTTTTGGTCTGTTATAACCTAAACTCCAGGTTTGTCACTGCTATTGGAAAATGGTCTAATCACACCACTCTCCTATATTTTAAAATTTTTTAAGATTTGTTCATGTTCACCTGCAAAGACACAGTTCAAATCTGCCAAAAATGTTGCACTACTGTCTGTTTATTCCAGTCATTTTAACACAATTTTTTCTTCTTCTGTGGTTTGGTAACATCTTGAAGTTTATTTCAGTGCACATATGTTGATATTAACATAACTACCAATTTCCAAAATTAAGAACAGAAATGACAAAAACTGTATTTTTAATCAGTTTGAAAGTAGTTTTTATTTTTTACGTTCACCCAAAGTAAAAATGAACACTAAAAATGGACCAATCAGAATTTTATGGCCAATTTCTGATCAGCCTTGCCAACTGATATTTCTCTAAGAATTACAATATAAGAATATCTGAAATAGTGTCTTGGTATTATTTAAAAGCAAAAAATGAATACAGAATTCACATTTCACTATTTTTTCTCATCTTATATTGGTTGATGTGGTTAGTTTGGCTAGCATTACTGAAACAGAAGTCCTGGAGAAGCTCAATAGGATAACACCTTATTGTCATTTTAGTATAATTTACTTTGCTGTGTCTGTTGTTTCCATAGACAGAAGGAACTCACCCTTCACTCGTTTGGCAAATCCTTCTTTATGCTGGTGGCACTCGTCATTGAAGTTCTTTGTGCAAATAAAGAGGATTTTCCCCACCGGTGTGGGTACATTTCTAAGAAAAAATAATATTTAACCAGTCACTTAGAAAAGGCTCTATTGCTGGGTGTAATTAAATTAAACACACCCTCACAATTTAAATCCAAAAATAATGTCAGAAATAAAAATGGCGGATTCACAAAATTGGTTAGCTGGAAATCGATGAACTTGTTTATTCTGTGGAGTAATAGTTCAAAACGACTAATAGTGAATAGAGAAACTGAACAGATTTCAAAAGTATAACAGCATGTAATGATATCTATGCAGAACAAGGAGAGACTAAATTAAACCTCCTCCTACAATACAAGTACACAACAAAATGTGTTTCAAGGCTAAAAAAGTGGATTTTTCTTTATATGTCCCCTTTAGAGGAACCCTTCTTGTTTCTGACTGACCTGTCACCGATCAGTGCTAATCAAGGTCGATATTGTCTGATTCTTGTTACCAGATTATTTCTCAGTGTATCTATTAGTTGACTCTGTGTTAAAGCTTCATAATTGAGTTGTCATTCCCAGTCGTGTTATGAAGATCATGTTGCAACGGCAAAGTGTGTCAGTCTGCAGTGGTTGAAATGTCGAGATGTTCTGCAGAGTTATGTGGCGTTTGAATAAACTGAACCAAATTCAAGAAATACAGACGTCTGTGAATGTTTTGTTTGAATTAAAGTCTCAGGGAAATTGGAATATTGTTGCATCACAGTGGTTTGTTTGGTCAGACTGCCTCATATGCCTATAACTAAAGTGGACTCTATGTGCATCTGATCTCCTCTGTTTTGTTATGATCAGATCTTATTGCAGGATCAGTGCAGCTGGGTTGACATGTTTGATTTGTCATGCAGCTTGTTAAAATTCCTTACAGTCTAATTCACACACCCAGTTTCAAATAGTCACTTGCTTTCATTGCAAGCCTCACTGACTGTATTTGTAATTGGACAGTGTCTCTTTAGGACGTAACATTTTCCAAAGCAGATTAACGTTTCACTGTTCCTGCTGGTTGTGGACGGCTGATGTAGGCTATGATGGTCTGATCTTCACCCAAAGATCACCGCTCGGTGTTGCTGTGGGTGTGCTCTCTTTGGGTCGGTGTTCCTGCTTTTCTGTCAATCGTTTATTAGCTTGAAGAGATTAATGGATGTTATTTATTTATGGCCGCCGGGAGTTCATTGTTTTCATGGGAGCCAGCAAGTCTGCCAGAATTTGTGTTTCCCCTCAGTTGGGGAGAAAAAAACAGCGTGGTCATGCACACATCGTCGCTGTTTTAGCAGCTTTGCTTTATTTGCTTTTAAATCCGGTGCATTTCTTTTGATCGAAATGTCTGTTATTTTTGCTTCAAATTGTGAATTTGTCTGCATATTATTAATATTTCAGATGAATAAACATTTTATTCCTGTAATTAGTGCCCATCTGTTTTAAGCTTGTTCTTTTTTCTTCTTGCCTTGTTTTTTATAAGTTAATATGATCTTTGATTTGAATAGAAAAATAGATATTTGGGTAAAAAAAGCTACAATATAGATGTTATTTATCTAAGTTATTTATCAACTTAGAATTGTTGCTACTTTTCCTGGCAAAGTAAAATATGACAAACGTATCACTGTGTTATTGCTAAATGTCACGAGCATTTAGTGAAATTAGGATATTGAGAGTCCATCCAACTACTTAAATGCAATATTTGGCACACAGAGTTGAAGCTATGGACTTGACTTATTTACTGTCTGACAGTAAATGATACAAAACCTTTCTTGTTTTAGTAATTTAGGATTGCCAACATTATTTTTGCTAAATGGCTCAATTCAGAAGTTCCCAACTACTACCTTTATTTGGAAAGCCCAGTTGATTTCATGGCTTTGTAAGCTTTGCTCAACAATGACAGGTCATATTTTAGCTCACTCTTACCTGAACTTAGCTACTCACCTAGAATGAAGCAGAGCAAATTGTTAAAATCTTTAGTCGAGAGGAAAATCAGCAAAAATGCAAACGTAGCTCCCTGTACCATTCAACCATCAAATATTGGCTCAGTCTTATGAAAACATTCCCAAGCAACAACATGATATCCAGGTGGTTTTATAGTAATAATTTTATTGAGAAAATCAAACAAAAATACTCCGTCAATTCTTTAAAATCCTGGATTAAACCTAATTTGTCAGAAAGTTTTGAGTATTTTTTTTTTCCTGAATAAGGGCGGGGGTGGATAACCAAAAACCATTTGGTTTAAACTTTTTGTGCGTTACACACCTAATATTAATGCAACTGCTTCAACATGTAAAATTACAGAAAAAGCAACTTTGGGTCATCCTTTCCAGATGCTTGATGGTTATTTGTTAATTTGTTCCAACAATTGGGCAAATACAACATGAGACTGTGCAGCCATCATGCTGTTCAGGAAACAGACGGGGTATGAAGTGTCTGTAAAAAACCCTGAAAAACAAAAAACACAAAAGACCCTGGAAAGATGTTGGTGAAAGCTGGTAATAGAGAACTTAGTACAGTGAACACTGTACTAACAACATGGGCTAAAAAGCTACTCTGCAAGGAAAGAGCCATTTCTCCTAAAGTAGCATAAAGAGTCAGATTAGAGTTTATAAATGCACTCTGAGACTATAGGTGCTTTAGTTTTAGAGGCATGATCGGTATTTTGATGCAGCTAAAATTAGAGCTTTTGGCCATAAGCCTGTCACTATAAATTAAAATGATCATTTCTATTTGCATGCTTGTGTTTTTTGCCAAATGTCTTTACAAAAGTCTTAACTAGCAGCTTTGCCTGTTTTCCCTGTCTGAGCTGAATGACTAATATGTTTTGAAGGAAAATTTTGTTTATTTGAGATGGCATAATGCATTTTTTTGTTTATTTTGGATAATTAAAATGTCTTTCCAGCTCCAGTACTAAATGTTCTTAATGTTTGAGAAGGTGTTCTTGCATTATTATGCTTAAATCATGTGAAAATGATCTCAAAACAATAATATCGTTTTTCACCATAATTTCTGGAACAATTTGTTGTCTCTTTAAATTTATCCTGTTATGGATTTTTGGGCTTAATTTTTATTATTAAAAAAAAGGAGAACTTTCAAGCCTGAAAATACCGTTCCTCCAAATCCTGACTGTTACACCAGTTCTGTCAAGAGGAATAAAACTAGATTGTTTGACCCAACTCTCACACACATTATTTTGGCATTTAGCAAGTAAACATACTGGTGGTATTTCTAATTGGCTTTAAATGGTAAACGTTTAGTCTGATTTAATGTTATTGTATGTAAACATTTGATTATCTGTTTGTATTTTCATGGCAATACCAATTTTTAATAAATAAATATGCTACTTCTCCTGATTGTATTGCTTTAATTTATAAGATTATTTTGTGTTTATGTTTTGTTTCTGCAAAAATACACATTTCCTAATGTGGTGCTTCTTTTATTTGCCTATGATTTGTCCATACAAAAGAAAAAATTAAGCACAAAATTTTGGCACTGATTATCAAAATTTAAAAGAAAACTAATCTGAAATAGCTTCAAATAATTATTCAGCTGATTTAAATTGTACTCTTACGTTGAAGTTTAATTTTATTATGTTTACACCAACTTTATGAGCTTGACTTTTATTCGAAAGTATAAATATTATCCATTTACAGGATCTTGTCCAATTAAAAGCTTAAAGTTCTTGCAGTCGAAGAGCTGGGGCAAATGACTAAGCCATACTTAACTTGAAATATTGGCTTCATTGATTGTTATGTCATTAAAAGAGTGGCTCATTAATTTCCCTCTATTTGTCAAGTCTGTAATTCATCACCCTCATTTATTCCCTGTTGGGCTAATACGTCTTGATTATTGGCAGATATTCATACCCACGCCGAGCCATTCGACATCAGATTAGCCGAATTAATTGATAAAATGTCAGTGTAAAATTAAACATTATATTCAGTTGCTTAATAAAACACTCCAGCCTTTCTCTTTTAGTTTCCTCTCTTTATATTTTGCTTATCTGATTTTCTGCGACTCCTCGGTGGGGGAGGGTGTGGTTAATGATCAGAGCGACTCCCCCCGTCTTCTCCCCGTTGGCACGCTGCAGTTTAAGGGCATTACTGTCACAGGACGGCCAGGCAGAGAGGAGGCGAGCGCCAAACGAGCTCATCACAGTCCCATCCTGTCTAATCCCTCCACTCACGAGCTGCACCGTGCCATTTCCAAATCCACACATTCTTCAGGCCTTCCCTGGACATAAAGTGCCTTTCTGCCCCCCGTCTCTCTCCACTTCATTCCTCACCAACACCCCCTCTCGGTGTTCT